>NC_089855.1:38060756-38408256 GCF_036373705.1 Amia ocellicauda | reverse complement strand
TTCTACACTTTTGACAATATATTCTGACATTCTGTTTGCCTTTTTTATTGCTTACCTACAATGTTTGGATGGTAAGGAGTCCACATAGACTCCTAGGTCTTTCTCATGCATTACTTCATCTAGTTCTAATCCTCCCATAGTGTAATTATAGTGGACTTTTTTGTTACCTGCATGTAATACCTTGTACTTGTCCACATTGAATTTTATCTGCCAGGTGTCGCTGTCCCTTTGAATAGCCTGTGCTGCCGGGATTGTATCTGCTGAGCCACCTATTTTAGTATCATCTGCAAATTTGACAAGTTTGCTAACTATCCCAAGAGTCCAGATCATTAATATAGATTAGAAACAGTAAAGGCCCTAGTACTGATCCCTGTGGAACTCCACTAACAACCTCACTCCAGTTAAAAGCAACTCCTCTAATTGACACCCTCTGTTTCCTATACATCAACCAGTTCATAATCCATCTACTTACATTACTCTGAATATCTACAACTTCCAATTTAAGGATCAGTCTTTGATGTGGAACCTTGTCAAAAGCTTTTTGAAAATCTAGGTATATTATGCTTTCACATGATCTACAGCTGCAGTTGCATGTTCAAAAAACTCCAATAAATTAATAAGACATGATCTGCCTCGTCTAAACCCATGTTGACTATCTCCAAGAATATGGTTTTCATTAAGATGTTCCTGTATTTTCTGTCTAATTGTATTTGTCCACATTTT
Organism: Amia ocellicauda; assembly: GCF_036373705.1. Lineage (NCBI taxonomy): Eukaryota > Metazoa > Chordata > Actinopteri > Amiiformes > Amiidae > Amia > Amia ocellicauda. Next base: position 38,407,533 of record NC_089855.1, on the reverse strand, counting down.
ACAAGTAATGCAGGTGAGACTGATTGGTCTGTAATTTCCTGGCTCAATTTAGTCCCCTTTCTTGTGGATTGGTATGACATTTGCTGTCTTCCAGTCAGGTGGCACATCCAAGTGTCATTTGAAATATTTGAGTTAGAGGCATATACAAAATTTCCCTAATTTCTTTAAGTACTGTTCGAAATTTACCATCTGGCCTAGGTGATTTGTTAGTTTTTATTTCTGCTAGACCCTTTAGTACCTCCTCCTCATTTATCCTGATCGCTCTTAGGGTTTTTTCTCTATGAAATACTCATTTAGAACATTTGCCAAATCTTGTTTGTTTTCCGAGAAACTTCCATTTTTGCCCCTTTATCTGTTTCACTTCCTCCTTTATTGACCTCTTGGTGTTGTAGTATTGAAAAAAGCTCTTTGCATTAGTTTTAGCTCCAAGAGCTATGCTTCTTTCTATTTCCCTTTTTGCTTTCCTAATCCCTTTCTTAAGATGCATATGCCACTTCATTCTTATGCATACCTTATGCCCCACTATAATACTCGTATAAACGTATGCGCCACATGAGACACATTACACATTTCCTGTGCACTGGAATACAGTGCACACATGAAACTCTGCACATATGTGTGTGCCCAGTGCCTTGAAACTTTGCATATCTTACATAGGTACTGCTATCAATCAAATCTGCAACAGGCAAGTGACTGCATGCAAAAACATGGCAGCCACAAGAAAATGACTGTTCACATATGCAAACTATGCGTATGCATGCCACCATGCTTAAGGCCATGTCACATCCAGCAGTGGATATCTGTAGAAGCCTAAGGTGCTTAAATTGTCAGTGATTAACACTGTTACAAGGATCTGTCAAAGTTGAACAGGAAACACGGCTGCTGTACAACATTTTAAATAACAGCATTTCATTTGAGCCAAAAAGTAACATTCCTTATGTAGACCTCTACCTTCATGATGTGGACAAGTTTGGAAATTGCATTCTGCATCTTGAATGATACAAGAATGACAACTTCAAATATATGCTAGAATTAAGTGAAAAATACAATTGTACCTTACATAATTGAAGCATGCAATCAAGAAATGTATATTCATGTCCACTGAGATTGAGATACACACTTCATATGTATACTACTGTAGCATTAAGGGCGGGGGTGTATTGTCATAAGAGCATTCTAGCCCTGAGCTGAAGCTCTGATCTAAAAAAGACTTCTCCCCCAGAATTACCAGAATTCCTGAGCTCATCGGCCCACAAACTGTTCTATGTCAAAGTGACAGTCTTGGGAGTCGGCTCACCTAGAATGGGCCAAATGGCTTGGAATCCCTGCTGTGAAAACATCTGGGGAATATGGTTTGGAGATCATAAATCCCTTTGAAGCAGGTGAGAGCTGAAATCCTGAAACAGAGCTACGAACCCAGGCGAACCGGTATTTCCAAAAGATGGCATGGATTGGCATCAGGCATGAATCGAGCCTCCTCCAATAGGAGACTGGGTGCTGGCACCAAAATCCAATCTCGCAAACTCAAGAACCAATCACCTATGATCTACCAGGCATAAAAAGTAGCACACAGCACTTTTTCTCTTTCTCTCACCTGAACCGGTAACTTGCTACCACAACTCATCAACAGAAGAGTTTAACTGGGAGCCATACAAAGAATTCTTTATTAAGTAAACTTTAATAAGTAAAGAACTTTAGAACCTGCGCCTGCCCGCCTGTACCCATCTGATCAGTGAAGTCGACTGTAATACAGAAGTGTTCAGTCATTTAAATAGCTATTGAGTCTTAAGAAACTTGACCCTTGGAAACGAACAGGGCCCTGCTTTCCTCAAAGATTTTGTCTTAAAGTAACTACGGTGGAAAACCCTGCTTGCAAAGATACATTCCTCTGCGCAAACTTGGAGCCTTCAAACCAGTGGAAAATCTGTTTGGAAAAGACTCTACTTTCGCAAAACCCCAACTTCCAGGAGCATCGACTCTGGAAGTTATTGGACAAAGCTGAACCGGACTGCCTTTGTTCCAAACCACACGGACCTGGTCCCACCCCGTGGAACCTTGTGCCGTGTGCTTTTATCTAATCCCGAAGGCAGAGAGGCCTCTCTGCGACGAAGTTCAGATAAGTTTAACAGTTTGGAGTTTATTATTCATGACATTTGAGAAATCAATTAGAAATGTTATTCTGTGAGTCATAAACTTTAGAATGTGTAATATCATTTAGTATTTTCTTAAATATAAATGAGTGCCGCATTAAACTGTTTTGACAATTTTAGAAATAAAATCTGTCAATGCTGAGAAATATCTTTTCATTCCTGTTTAACTGTTTAGTCTGAAATTGACACATGTTAATAGACATTAGATTATTGGTGGCCCTGCCTATCCTTAATCATTGAACAGTAATCAATTAGGGAGAATTGTGGTAACAAGAAATGATAGAATCTTTCTCTGCACCCAAACGTAAATAAGACTGATATATATAACGAGAAGTTATTTGACATAAATACTAACCTGCATAGTTATTTAATGTCCGACTAACAATACTAATGAGAGACTCACCTTCGTCTTCCTAACCGGTATTGTAGTCAATGTGTTTGTAATTTTGTTTAACGATTTGTGTGTTATCATATGCAATTCCATGTTCTTTGATTTGGTCATGGAAGTGATTTGTCTTTGATTTGTTGCTCTTGAGTGAATTTTTAATTAGTTTTTCCCTTTTTGTATAACTAGTGTAGTGCTACATTTTATCTTTGTTTTTAATAAATTTGAGAATGTATATCTTTGGAATTGGTGTCTGTGTCCAATTATTGCAGAAATTGAGTTCTACAAGATTCTAGGATTCTTGATAAGGTGATACTTAAATTCACTTCTTTAACTGAAATTGTACCTTACGCTACACTACATTGGATTGAAATTGAAATTTACACATTTAATAACACTAGCACTTAAACTACAAATGCCTGCAAAAATCTGAAACTTACTGATACAGCTTGGAAGCTTTTGAAAGTTGCATGCAACTTCTAGTTTTAATTGAAAATATATATGTAGTTTGTCCACAACAAAGAACCACCCACAGGAGGTAATTTCCTAACATATCTTCAGTTCTCATTTAGTGTGTGGATTTCTGTACAGCTGGACAATTAAGACTTCTATAGACACACATCTGTCTAGGGATCTATTATGATAAGGTAATGTGTCTTAACCAGTGATCCCAAGACTCATTTTAAATTTAAAAATAAAATGTGCTGGTCTCGGTTATTTTTCTTTGTTGAGTTATTGTTTATGAATGACTTGTTTTGTATTGGTCATCTTTCTTTTAGGTTATGCACATTGGAAAGGGCAGGTCTTAACTGCCGATGAGCTCCATGTGCTCTATGAAGGACTTCAGCTGAACAATGTGAACCATTATGACTATGTCTTAACGGGTAAGTGCATATTATATCATTAATATATAATTAATTTTCTATTAATGTCTTTTTTAAGCACCTTTTTAATTGTTGATACCATTAGCCATTTACAAATACATAGTTAGTTACAGTAATATTAAAGAAGGACAAATTAATTGCTACATATCTTATTATTTATTAAGACCTAGTTAAAAGCTAAGGGGAAGGGGGCATAGGGGAAATCTAAATAAACAACACTAGTACTAGCAATATATAACATGCCATCCAGATTTATTCATACCCTTGAATAAATAAGGAACAGAAAATAGCATAAAAAGTTAGATTTACAAAAAATTGAAAAAAAGTCTAAAAATGTTATAATGTAATCTTGTAAGCATTGTACAAAGCAAAGTCATATTTGTCATAAATAATAAAATAATAATACATTAAAATTATTACAAGGAGGGTCACATTTATTCACACTTCTTAGTATCCCTTTAAATACAATCCAACATAAACAAATCTACAACATTCTGATCTTCAACTGGACGTTCAATGGAAGCTTCTGGAACTATGTAGAAGCCTGTAAAGGTTACCTGTTTCCCTGGGGTATAAAGGAGGTAACACACACACCCCATAATAATTACATTTTTTTACAGTACAGATTTTATAGTTTTACCATGATAGCCTTCTTATATTAACTTTACAAACAAATTATACACTCACCTAAAGGATTATTAGGAACACCATACTAATACTGTGTTTGACCCCCTTTCGCCTTCAGAACTGCCTTAATTCTACGTGGCATTGATTCAACAAGGTGCTGAAAGCATTCTTTAGAAATGTTGGCCCATATTGATAGGATAGCATCTTGCAGTTGATGGAGATTTGTGGGATGCACATCCAGGGCACGAAGCTCCCGTTCCACCACATCCCAAAGATGCTCTATTGGGTTGAGATCTGGTGACTGTGGGGGCCATTTTAGTACAGTGAACTCATTGTCATGTTCAAGAAACCAATTTGAAATGATTCGACCTTTGTGACATGGTGCAATATCCTGCTGGAAGTAGCCATCAGAGGATGGGTACATGGTGGTCATAAAGGGATGGACATGGTCAGAAACAATGCTCAGGTAGGCCGTGGCATTTAAACGATGCCCAATTGGCACTAAGGGGCCTAAAGTGTGCCAAGAAAACATCCCCCACACCATTACACCACCACCACCAGCCTGCACAGTGGTAACAAGGCATGATGGATCCATGTTCTCATTCTGTTTACGCCAAATTCTGACTCTACCATCTGAATGTCTGACTCATCAGACCAGGCAACATTTTTCCAGTCTTCAACTGTCCAATTTTGGTGAGCTTGTGCAAATTGTAGCCTCTTTTTCCTATTTGTAGTGGAGATGAGTGGTACCCGGTGGGGTCTTCTGCTGTTGTAGCCCATCCGCCTCAAGGTTGTACGTGTTGTGGCTTCACAAATGCTTTGCTGCATACCTCGGTTGTAACGAGTGGTTATTTCAGTCAAAGTTGCTCTTCTATCAGCTTGAATCAGTCGGCCCATTCTCCTCTGACCTCTAGCATCAACAAGGCATTTTCGCCCCCACAGGACTGTCGCATACTGGATGTTTTTCCCTTTTCACACCATTCTTTGTAAACCCTAGAAATGGTTGTGCGTGAAAATCCCAGTAACTGAGCAGATTGTGAAATACTCAGACCGGCCCGTCTGGCACCAACAACCATGCCACGCTCAAAATTGCTTAAATCGACTTTCTTTCCCATTCAGACATTCAGTTTGGAGTTCAGGAGATTGTCTTGACCAGGACCACACCCCTAAATGCATTGAAGCAACAATTGGTTGGTTAGATAATTGCATTAATGAGAAATTGAACAGGTGTTCCTAATAATCCTTTAGTTGAGTGTATATTAATTAGGCAAACAGTGAATAATGCAGAGTCAGAGTATTTACATTATTTTGGCATTTCTGATTTCTTACTTACCCACTCTCATGCATTACATTTCTTGTCATTTAGCTGACACTCTTATCCAGGGCGACTTACATTTGTACCCATTTACACAGCTGGGCATTTTACCGGAGTAATCTAAGTGAAGTACCTTGCTCAAGGGTACAACAGCACTGCTTCACCCGGGATTTGAACCCACAACCAGTTATGAGTCCAGTGCCCTAACCACTACTTCACAGTGCTGCATGCATGGGTACCTTTTTTAATTGTGTGTGTCCAGTTTGAAGGAATTAGAATATGCTGGAAGCAAATGTTCGCAAATCGCTGACTCTCAAATGCCGGCTAATAAATCTTTTAACTATTCCAAAGCTTGGCTGTTTGTCATTTATAGTCTTACAATACTATAAATAGTAAATAAATTGTTAAATACATTCGTTCATTTACTGGTAATCATAAGAAATTTTGTTTTAACATACTTCCTGATTTACTGACTACTTTCAGTTCTGCCTGCGTTGTTTGTGTATTCATTCACACACAGTGAGCATATCCTTGTGCCTACCTCATCACAGCTGATAAAATGCGTAGTTTGGCAAGACAGTTCCAAAAGAAAAATATGTTTAAACGTATTCATCATAATATTTTTGATTTTGTATAGACTTGTAGAGAATACTTAATGTACGAATGTGCTATCCACCCAGTATTTAAGAGATCTATTAACCGGCGTTTGAGAGTCAGCGATTTGTGACGATTTGCTTCCAGCAATTGTGCCAAGCTAACACATTTCCTTCAAACTGGATGCACGGAATTAAGAAAGGTATCCATGCATTCGTTTGACTCTGGGTGAGGTAGAAATCAGGCTAAAATCCCAAAATACCTAAGTATCCCTTTAACCCTTGTTCTCTCAGCTCAATTAAAGGGGATAATTATAATCAGGCATTTTAATCATGAGGTAAATCTTCAGGGGTGACTTTCAGAGGCCCATCCTACGTAATGATCAGAAACTTTTTGAGATTGGTCTGCATTATACAGGTGTGTGGAAAAACATCATGCCATGATCATAAGAAATCTCTGAGGACCTCAGAAAAGCAGTTTTGATGCTCTTCAGTCTAGAAAATGTTACAAAAACATTTGGGGCATCACCAATCCACTGTCAGACACATAGTATCCAAATGGAGTGGTCATACTACCAACATATTTCTTAAGAACAATCTGGCAAATCATCTAGGAAGTCACAAAGAACCCCAAAGTAACATTCAAGGATCTGCAGGCCACTCTTGCCTTGCTACAAATTTTCATGACTCAACTATCAGAAAAAGACTGGACAAGAATGGAGTTCATGGAAAGATAGCCAGGAGGGAATCGCTACTCTCTAATAAGAACATTGCTGCCCGTCTGAAGTTCGCCAAGGCGCACATAGATGATCCACAAGACTTCTGGAATAATTTTCTCTGGACAAACTTTTTGGCTGCTTTGCTGCCATGGGACCTGGATGGCCTGCCATCATTGACACAACCATGAATTCTGCATTGTTACAGATGATTCAAGACAATGTCAGGCCATCCATCCGTGAGCTGAAGCCGAAATTAAAGTAGGTCATGCAGCAAGACAATTATCTAAAATATAAAAGCAGATCTACAAAAGAATGGCTGCAGAAGAAGAAATTCTACATTTTAGAATGGTCCAGTCACATCATGTGGTCTAAACCACATCATAATGTTGTGGCAGGAGCTGAAGCAAGTTGTCCATGCAAGGAAGCCCTCAAATGTAACTGAATTAAATTTGTTCTTTAAGGAAGAATTGGACAAAATTCATCAAAACCGATGAGATACTGAGCAACAGTTATGTAAAATGCTTAAAAGTAATTGATGCTAAAAGGGGTGTTCAGGACTTAGAATAAGATCTAATAACGTTCACAAATATTTTCTCGCCACTGTAGAAGACATTCAGTAGTCGCACTCATTGTACTAACTACAAGGGGTGTGAATATTTTTTTCTGTTTTCTGGAATTAAATTAATTATGTATGAGCTTTGAATTTGCTCAGTGCAATGCTAATACAATTACAGTATAGCATATTTTGCACATCAGCTGCATTTGAAAACTGTTATCACAATAGAGATTAATGTACAGATTATAGTTCAAATAATTGTATTCATTAATTTCGAAATGTGTTATTAGGAACAAACAATACTCTCACCCTGTTCAGTTCTCTGATTTCTGAAGAAGAAGAAGAAAAAACAACTTTCCCTGTTTATATTGTGTTTATCATACTCTGAGAAAGATCAAATCTGCTAAGTGAATGAACAAGATCATGTAATGTTTTTACTAAAAACTTGAAGTTCACTTAAATAATATAGGATAAGGTAGGGTAGATAAGATAAGGTAGTCTTTTGGGCAAAACAAAGACCTTTATAGCTTTCCTTGTAAAAGGCAAACATTTTGCACTGCCATTAATCTTCAGTGTGCATCAATAATCAACAAAAGAAAATTCAATAGGCATTACATGTGGCTTCATAAATGTAACAAATAATTTAACTAACTGGAACTCTGAAGCTGTATTTTCTTGTAAAAACAAGTTCTGTAAATTACAACTTACACACCCAAAACAACACAAAAGCTGAATAAGCCACTGATAACCTGGCTCTATTTTACCTTTACCCTGAATAACCCTGTCTCTTTCTTTCTCTTCACTTATCTGTCATCTGGCAATATGCAGCTACTTCTTAACACTGAACCCTATACCAGACGTGGGGCAGGATTAAATCAAAAATGTTTGCAAGATGCAAACATGAAACATTGCGGATCTAAAATATCAGGACCTGTGAACGGGGAGGACACTCATGTTACTGGTGTGGTTTCTGGAATGGGCAGGCAGCGCGAGAGGCACTGCGAGCCAATCACAGTGTTTGTTATTGAAGAGAATAAAAGATTTACATTGATGTGTTATTCACATATGAGCAAACACATCAGCATTGATTCATATATAATAGAAAATGCCTAGATAAGGGTGTTTGCTAAGAAATGTATAAATAATAATAACTACACAGCTGTTATCAATGGTGGCTTTGATTTTTATTTAAATTTTTTCTCCTACTCATATTTGTAGAACCGTTACCGCTACAAAGTACAGGCTTGTAGTTTTGTATTAGCGGCTAGATTAATGCTTTTGATTTACAGCACGAAATGTCAGATTGCTGTGTTTACATGTTCTCATGTGCCATCGCTGCCTCTCGCAGGGACCATCTGCGGCTTCCACCCCCTGGTTTCTCTTCAATAACAAACACTGTGATTGGTTCGTGGTGTGTGTGTGTGTATATACAGCTCTCAAAAAATTAAGAGACCACTGCAAAATTACCAGTTTCTCTGGTTTTACTATTTATAGGTATGTGTTTGGGTAAAATTAACATTTTTGTTTTATTCTATAAACTACTGACAACATTTCTCCCAAATTCCAAATAAAAATATGAATGGAATGGAATGGCTGCCATACATGTAGAGATACTGATTTAAGAATCATTTGAGGCTCAGGAGAAATTTGTACCAAAACGTAGCAAATTGAGGACAAAAACTATGAGACTATGTGGGGAGTTGATTCATGTCTTCAAAATCATGAAGGGTATTGACCACATCAAACCAGAGGAGCTTTTCCAGATCAGCAGAGACACACGGACCGGGACACAATTGGAAATTGGGCTTCAAGACATTCAAAACAGAAAACAGGAGACACTTCTTCACACAGAGAGTTGTCACAATCTGGAACAAACTCCCCAGCGATGTTGGTTGAAGCTGCAAATTTGGGAACATTTAAAAATAGACTGGATAGGATCCTTGGATCACTTAGTTATTAATGGACACCAATCTTCAAATCATGCCTAAAAATTTCAGAATGGATTTAGTTCTGCACACTGTCTGGGCCACTCTTGGACATTTACCCTTCAGGCACTCCAGTGTAGTTTTGGTTGTTTGGTTGTGTGCTCCAGGTTGTTGTCATGCTGAAAGGTGATATTTTGTCCCAGTTTCACCTTTCTTACAGAGGTTAGAAGGTCTTCCTCAAGGACTTTTCCATAATTTACTCCATTCATTTTCCTTTGGAGCATCCCTTTGTGGAGAATTCATTTTTACTTACACTTTTAAGTTAAAGAGTATTGTTCAGTTACATTTTATATTATTAATGAGAACTCACAGATACCTTCCAACCTGAGTATTCAGTAATACTGAATTGTTTGTCCAGGTTGGGTTGTTGTGATATCTATTTTAGAGGCTATGAGCACACAGGTATGTCCTCAGTCAACACAGAGGCACATGATATAAGATATTCTGTTACCAGTGGTCGTAAGTTGGTTTGAGATTTCTTTATTTTTCTACCAGTGGTGTGGTTCATCCGTTGATAATATTGTAAGAGAATTTGATATGCTTGGTTTTTCAGTCAATCTAAATAAATAGTTGAACTGAAAACTCATAGGTCAATTGGTTTCTCTTTTAAGATTCTTTTTAGAGGAAAGATGCAGCCAAGTCACAGATGTGCAATAATAATTTATTTCTGACAAAAATAGAAAACTAATATCATTTAATTATATTACTGAACATAAGTAATATAAAGCTTCTGCTGGATTACAGAAAGGATAGGATATTACCCCTATTCTCCTATTTTCCTCACAGGGCAGCTTAGGTCAGTCTGGTCAGGTAGGCAGCGAGTGTGTCGCTCTCTCTTCCTCCTGCTCTCCCTTTTCTTCTTGTCTCCGTCTTCTCTCTTCTTCTTCTTTCTTTGTCTATTCCTTGTGTTATAAAGTTTTTCTTTAACCAATCACATTTTGCCAACATCACACCATATTTCGATATGGTAGTAAGGAACCTAACTGTTTGGCCTCTTTGAGGTTTTTGGCCTTGTACTCTTATCTCTAGTTTAACTGCTAGCAGGGCCCCTCAGAATCTAAGGAACTAGGCAGAAAGAGGGAGATGTTGGTTTCCTATATCAAACCAGACAGCAAGATATTTCCCATAGAAAAATACATTATTAATTATTAATCATTATTATGTAATATTATTAATATGATTTTGTTGTTGTTGTTTATTAATCTAAATTGTACTCCATCTTCCAGGATACACAAGAGATACATCATTTCTGGAGATGGTGGTCGACATTGTCCAGGAGCTGAAGAGGCAGAATCCTAACTTAGTTTATGGTGTGTGTTTTTATATTTACATATATATATACACAGGGTGTATAGGAAGTATTCACCGAGCTTGGACTTTTTCACATTTTGTTTTGTTACAGCCTGAAATTTTGATGCATTGAAATGGGAGACTTTAATGCAGAGTGAAGAAGGTTTTCCTAACGGTCTTTATTTAGGTCCATCCATGTTGCCCTCTAACTTGACAGGATTCATAGTCCCTGCTGATGCAAAGTATCCTTGTATCATGATGCTGCCACCTACATGCTTCACAGTAGGGATAATTTTACCTGGGTTATGTGCTGAGTTGGGTTTTTTAGCCAGACATAAAACGCTTTGTATTAAGGCCAAATAGTTTATTATTTGTTTCAGCAGACCACAGAGTCTTGCTACATCTTTTCAGTCTCCCATGTGCCTTTTTGCAAATTCCAAGTGGGATTTTACATGGGCTATTTTTAGAAATGGTTTCCCTCTTGTCACTCTTCCATGCTGTGATTCCAAAGAAATTGCTGCTCTAGAGGCAGTTCAGAGGAGAGCAACCTTCCAGGTTTGAAGGGAATTTCCTACTTGGAGAGACTGAGGGAACTGAACCTTTTCACCCTGGAACAGAGAAGACTTTGTGCTGAATTGATTCAAGTCTTCAAAATCATGAATGGAATTACTGACCCCAGGACAAAAATGGAAATTGGGCTTCAAGGCATTCAAGACAGAAAACAGGAGACAGTTCTTCACACACAGAGTTGTCACAATCTGGAACAAACTCCCTTGTGATGTGGTTGAAGCCAACAACTGGGAACATTCAAAAATAGACTGGATGTGATCCTTGGATCACTCTTTCATTAATGGACACCAAATGAGCACAATGGGGCAAATGGCCTCCTCTTGTTTGTAACCTTTCTTATGTTCTTATGCAGGTCAAATTTGTGGAATACCTGAGCTATTGTTGACACATTGGTAGTTTCTCCCATCTCAGCCATGCAAGATGCTTATGTAGCACTGGCATAGCAAAGGGTATTCATATTAATTTAATGAAGACTTTTCAGATTTTGTATTGATTTGCTTTTTCAAAAATGTTTCTATTAAGAAGTGGAAGGTGAATGGCACCACTAAGATTCTGCCTAGAGTGGTCAGAGAGGCTACCAAGAGGCCAATGGAAACTTTGCAAGAAATACAGGCTTTTATAAACAAGACTGGTCAAATCTGAAAGTAACATTATCCCAAGCACTCCAAAACATATAGCCTATATACACTCACCTAAAGGATTATTAGGAACACCATACTAATACTGTGTTTGACCCCCTTTCACCTTCAGAACTGCCTTAATTCTACATGGCATTGATTCAACAAGGTGCTGAAAGCATTCTTTAGAAATGTTGGCCCATATTGATAGGATAGCATCTTGCAGTTGATGGAGATTTGTGGGATGCACATCCAGGGCACGAAGCTCCCGTTCCACCATGGTGGTCATAAAGGGATGGACATGGTCAGAAACAATGCTCAGGTAGGCCGTGGCATTTAAACAATGCCCAATTGGCACTAAGGGGCCTAAAGTGTGACAAGAAAACATCCCCCACACCATTACACCACCACCACCAGCCTGCACAGTGGTAACAAGGCATGTTGGATCCATGTTCTCATTCTGTTTACGCCAAATTCTGACTCTACCATCTGAATGTCTCAACAGAAATCGAGACTCATCAGACCAGGCAACATTTTTCCAGTCTTCAACTGTCCAATTTTGGTGAGCTTGTGCAAATTGTAGCCTCTTTTTCCTATTTGTAGTGGAGATGAGTGGTACCCGGTGGGGTCTTCTGCTGTTGTAGCCCATCCGCCTCAAGGTTGTACGTGTTGTGGCTTCACAAATGCTTTGCTGCATACCTCGGTTGTAACGAGTGGTTATTTCAGTCAAAGTTGCTCTTCTATCAGCTTGAATCAGTCGGCCCATTCTCCTCTGACCTCTAGCATCAACAAGGCATTTTCGCCCACAGGACTGCCGCATACTGGATGTTTTTCCCTTTTCACACCATTCTTTGTAAACCCTAGAAATGGTTGTGCGTGAAAATCCCAGTAACTGAGCAGATTGTGAAATACTCAGACCGGCCCGTCTGGCACCAACAACCATGCCACGCTCAAAATTGCTTAAATCACCTTTCTTTCCCATTGAGACATTCAGTTTGGAGTTCAGGAGATTGTCTTGACCAGGACCACACCCCTAAATGCATTGAAGCAACTGCCATTTGATTGGTTGGTTAGATAATTGCATTAATGAGAAATTGAACAGGTGTTCCTAATAATCCTTTAGGTGAGTGTAGTTGGGTGGCAAGAAGGATGCTATTACTCATGCCCACCTGAAACACTCAGGAGATTCTGTAACCATACAGTAAATGTATTGTGGTCTGATGAAACTAAAATGGAACATTTTGGACTAAATGCAGAGTGTTATGTTTGGTACAAACCCAACACATTGCATCACCTAAAGAACACCACACCTGCTGTGATATATGGTGATGGCAGCATCATGTTATGGGAATGTTTCTCATCGGCAGGGACTGGGGCACAGGATATTATGGAAAATTTAGGGGCATAAAGTAACTAAATGTATGTGAGGAAAACCTGTTGCTCTCTACAAGACAGTTGAAACTGGGTCGGAAGTTCACCTTTCAGCATGACAACAACCCAGAGCACACAATCAAAACTACCACTAGATAAGTTGAAAATATACTAATTCAAATGCATGAAACTCTGAGGCACTGACAACTAAATATGAAAAAGTTCAAGGGGGTGTAGACTTTCTATAGGAACTGATTTAATTTTCCTTTGGGTGTTTGTGTAAAATGGAAATAACAAATGTTTAATTTAATAATCACAACATGGGCATGTGATACATCATTATTTCAGTCTATTTCAAATATGGTTAAATATGAGAGAGAACATTACTTTCAGTTATATTTCATGTTGGAAGCACTACCCAAGGGGGCAGTTTCTAAACATCACTCTATCAATGCTGCCATTGGACCCTGTGCTCATCACTCAGAACAGGTCCCTTCCCACATCCTGTTCCATGAAATGTGACATCAGCGCAGGTTCATCCTCTTTTGCCATTTCGCCTGGACCCGAGAACATGAGCTCTCTGTGTCTTATCTCTGTGTTAGACCCTTATTGTTATTTAACAATTATTATTCGGTTGGTTGGCTTCACGGCTATGCTGTTCACCACAGTTTATTATTGTCTGTGTCTATTTGTATTATTATTAAATATTGATAGCTAATCCGTTTCTGTTCCGTCCGCGCTCCAGGGCTCTGGTGCACTTTCGGTTTCAGTTTCGGCTACAAATTGCACACTTCAAAAATAATAGTCGTGTTTATATAGTGCCTTATATATTCCGACTGCTTGCTGTGTTGTTTTTTTGTCCACGGGGCTTTTTCCTCCACAGCAGGAGCGCTGGCAGGGGCAGTCAAGAAAAGATTTCACTCTCTCAGATTTTTCCGGGAACGAGCACTGCTAGCCCTCCAGGTCTGTTTGTGTAGGCCTCGGTTTTAGATCTCGCTACGGCTGGTGGTCTACTACGCTCGGCCCCCTCGGACCCCGGACTCCGCGTTACCTGGTGTCCCCAGAAACCCCAGCATGCACAGTGTGGTTAAGCCTAGGGGCCTACACAGCGCTTGTATCCAGCACCTGGTACTCGGCATACACAGCATTCAGTCCGGCAACAGTAAGGTTGTGTCTGGTTGGTGTGTAGTACCCCGTGTACATAAACGTTGCCGGGAGGAGACGCACTTACAGTGGTGAGCCCGTTAAGTGCTCCACTTGTCGCAGAGGCGTTTCAGTTATTGTGTGCCCCATGGTGCAAACACTGACCAGTGCCTCCGCTGCACGCTTCCCTGTATACACGCGTATGAGCTTGGCAATGTGCTCCTCTCACCTCCGCCACTGTGCCACTTGCGGCCAACGCACCTTGCTCGCCTGTAGTGGGGAGGTCCTTTGCCCTGTCTTTCTGGGCACCAACTTCCGGGTCCTACGCTACGGTGCGCTCGGAGGTCCACCGTTCCACCGGGCGCCGCCGCAATCGCCACCATGCCCGAAGGTCTCATACTCCGGCGAGTGACAGGGGGGCCTCGGGGTTGCTGTATCTCCGCCTCTCCCCGAGCCCCTCCGCCTCCTCCTCCAGGGTTGTGGTGATGGAGACAGCTGCACCTCCTGCGCTTGCGTCTCCACCTACACTCGCTGATGCGCCGGCTGCCGCTACCGCACCTGCCACGGCAACTGCCCCCCCCTGTGGCAGCCGTGCCCCTCCTGCCTGCTGTGCCCTCAGTGCGTGCACCCATGCGTGCTCGTGACTGACAGGCACGCAGGCAGCGCAAACAGGTACCGCCGGCTCACACCACGCCGTTGGAGTCCGAGGGGAGTCTGTCTGCCCCGCACGCGGACTCAGTCATCCAGAGGGCTATGGAGTCTTTCCAACTTCCCTGGCCCTCTGATCCTGCCCCGCCAAGCTCCAGATTTGAGAGGGGTCAGCTTTCTGAAATTGTAGGGAGTAGCCAACTGATATAATTTGCCAATTTGAGAGTTGCTGGGGGGTATAAGGGTGGGCCAGTGGCTGCAGGAACGCCTCAGGTATGGGGCTCAAGTGATGGAGGAGGTGGGGTCTGACTAGGTCCCCTCCTACCACGAGCTGCCGTGGGCTGCCGGGGGCCAGGGTAGCGAGCCTGGGGGGGCACCTGCCTACCAGTGAGACGCTGGCGGAGATCGGCAGGTGGGTGGGGCTGTGGTCTGGGCTGTGGTCTGGCCTGTGGCCTGGGCTGTGGCCTGGGAGCCGCGCTCGGGGGGCCTCCCCGCCGGCGAGCTGCCGCAGACTGCCTGCGCTGCTGGGCCTGGGGTGCAATGGGATTAATCCAGGCCTGCTGCAGGGACTGCTCCCTCTCTTGGAGGGTGCGTGTTAGCATCTCCTCCACAGAGGGGCCGAAGGTGAAGCCCAGCAAGATTGGGGCGTACATGAGGCGAGTCCTGTCCGCCTCAGGAACTCGTTGTGCCTGGGACAGCCAGGCGGCGGCGGCTGCCAGAGATCACCCAGTCCCCCTTTCCCCCTGGTGCATCACTGTGGTGAGCTGGTACTATCTCAGAGTTAGGAACAAAACTAAAGAGCAGAACTTCAATGGTAGTTTTCTCTGAAATACTTCCGGTACCACGTGCATGGCCAGGGAGACAGGCAGATATTAGAAAGTTTAACACGTGGTTGAAATCTTGGTGTATGGAAGAGGGTTTGAGATTCATGGAGCATTGGTCTTTCTTTTGGGATAGATCGGACCTGTACAAACCAGACTGTCTACATCTAAACAGAAGGGGGGCTAATGCATTGGGAGAGTGTATGTGCAGAGTAATTGAGAATCTTTTAAACTAGGGACTAGAGGGGCAGGGAGCTCTGACAATGGGAGATGTTCCAGTAAGGAAAGAAAACCAAGGGTAACTGCTAGTAGGAAAGTCCTGAAGTGTTTGTACCTCAATGCCAGGAGTATAAGGAACAACATGTTAGACCTAGAAGCCACAGTGCTGGCGGGTGACTGATGTTGTAGGAGTGACAGAAACATGGCTTACAGAAAATGATGGGATGGGACAGGCAAAATCAAAGAGGTGGTGGGGTTATATGTCAGAAATGACACTGAAGCAGAAGAACTCAAATTAGATCCTTTTAACGAAACAGAATCTTTGTGGTTTAAACTTTTGAAGAAAAGATCTGGAGGATTAGTGGTAGGAGTGTGTTACAGACCACCCAACTCAGATATTCAGAAAGATGTTGCATTGTACAGTGTATTCAGAACTGCATGTAGCAAGGATGTGGCTGTTATCATGGGGGATTTCAATTTCCCAAACATAGACTGGGAAAGCCCAGTTGGGACTACAGAAGCAAAAATAGAAAAGCTTTCTAACTTGGGAGAGTGCATGCATTGACTTGATCTTTTCAAATGACAAAGCTAGAGTCAGAGGGTCACTAGTTATATAACCAATGGCAAACTGTGATCACATTATGGTTAGCTTTGAGGCATACTTTCAAAAAACAAGGACCAAGTCTAAAACAATGGTCTACAATTTTAGAAAAGCAAACCTTGAAGGTATGAGGTGGCACTTAGGAGAGGTAGACTGGAGCACACTGGATACAGATTCATTTGAAAATGGATGGTTATATCTTAAGAGTATACTACTTGAGGCTCAAGAAAAAATTGTTCCATAACTAAGCAAATTGAGGACCAAAAAACATTGGCCAATATGTTGAATATGTTGAACTGCAAAGAGATCTTAAGAAAGGGATCAGGAAAGAGTACGAAAGAAACATAGCTCTTGGAGCTAAAGCTAATTCAAAGAGCTTTTTTCAATATTACAACAGCAAGAGGTCAATAAAGGAGGTTAAACAGATAAAGGGCAAACATGGAAGTATCTTGGAAAAGAACAAGATGTGGCAAATGTTCTAAATGAGTATTTAACAGAGGTTTTTACAAAATAAAATAAAAAACATGCCACAGGTTAACAATCAATCCAGTCAAACCCTAAGAGAGATCAGAGTAAATGAGGAGGAGGTACTTAAGGGACTAGCAGAATTAAAAACAAACAAATCACATGGGCCAGATGGTATATTTCCTTTACTGTTTCTAATCTATATTAATGATCTGGACTCTGGGATAGTTAGCAAACTTGTCAAATTTCCAGATGATACTAAAATAGATGGCTCAGCAGATACAATCTCAGCAGCACAGGTTAATCAAAGGGACAGCGACACCTGGCAGATAAAATTCAATGTGGACAAGTGCAAGCTATTACATGCAGGTAACAAAAATGTCCACTAAAATTACACTATGGGAGGATTAGAACTAGATGAAGTAATGCATGAGAGACCTAGGAGTCTATGTGGACTCCTCACCATCCAAACATTGTAGGTAAGCAATAAAAAAGGCAAACGTCAGAATACATTGTCAAAAGTGTAGAATTTAAAACAAGGGAAGTAATGTTAAGACTACAATGCACTAGTTAGACCTCATCTGGAATACTGTGTATAGTTCTGGGCTCCACACTTCAAGAAAGGCAGTTCAGAGGAGAGCAACCAAACTTATTCCAGGTCTGAAGGGAATGTCCTACTTGGAGAGACTGAGGGAATTGAACCTTTTCACCCTGGAACAGACGTGGGGACTTGATTCAAGTATTCAATATCATGAATGGAATCGACCACATCAAACCAGATCAAAAGGGACAAACGTACCCGGGGACACAAAAGGAAATTGGACTTCAAGGCATTCAAAATGGAAAGCAGGAGACACTTTTTCACACAGAGAGTAGTCACTATCTGGAACAAACTCCCCAGCAATGTGGCTGAAGCTGAGAATTTGTGAACATTTAAAAATAGACTGGATAGGATCCTTGGATCATTTAGTTATTAAATGGACCCCAAACAAGCACGATGGGTCGAATGGCCTCCTATCGTTTGTAAAGTTTCTTATGTTCTTCTTTCTTCTAACTCATTGCGCAGGCGCACAGAATGTCTCTCTGCTTCGCCTTCGAGGGCCGAGCGTTCGAGTTTGCTGTTCTCCCCTTCGGCCTATCGCTAACCCCATGCACTTTTTCCAAGTGCATGCACGTTGTGTTAGGTCCATGTCCTCAATTACCTTTGTTCTCACTTGAGGGAGCAGGTTCAGAAACACACAAACCTTATTTTTAGGCCACCGAATTGGGCCTCCTGGTCAATCGAGAGAAGAGCTGCCTGACGCCAACTCAGCAAGCACAGTTCTTTGGACTGCGCCTCAATTCTGTTGCCATGTTTGCCACATTGGCGCCAGAGAGAATTGCCTCCATATGCACGTGTCTCTCCCTCTTCTGACTGAGAGCTCGTGTCAGGGTGTCCCTTTGCCAGAGGCTGCTGGGCTTCCTAGCGGCTGTATTACAGAACCTCCCCATTGGCCTTCTCCAATTGAGGTCGCTGCAGTGGTGGTTCAGGTCTCTCAGGATGCACCTTCACCACGATCGAGCACGCCGAGTCAGTCTACCACCAAGCAGTCATGATGACAGACACCTCCAAGCAGGGTTGGGGAGCAGTCTGTGACGGACGTGGAGTCTGCGACAGGTGGATGGAGCCCGCACGGGCCCTCCACATTAACGTCCTGGAGTTAAGAACATAAGAACATAAGAAAGTTTACAAACGAGAGGGGGCCATTCGACCCATCGTGCTCGTTTGGTGTTCATTTGACCCATCGTGCTTGTTTGTTGTTACAAGCAGTAACTCCATGTCTCATTTCCTGCGGGACAGATGTGTTGGTTCGGATGGACAACACAGTGGTGGTTGCCTATATCAACAGGCAAGGAGGTCTCCTGTCACGCAGACTGTACTGTCTACCATGCCATTTGCTTCTG
The DNA here is from genome assembly GCF_036373705.1 of Amia ocellicauda. NCBI lineage: Eukaryota > Metazoa > Chordata > Actinopteri > Amiiformes > Amiidae > Amia > Amia ocellicauda. The sequence continues at coordinate 38,388,630 of NC_089855.1, read as the reverse complement.
TGGGCGCAGCCACGGTTCCGCTCCATCAGAGCAGTTTACCTCCCAGGCCTGTCCAACATGGTGGTGGACTTCCTCTCTCTGGGAGGCCCCCTGGTCTCGGAATGGTGCCTCCACCCGTTTGTGATACAACAACTGTGGAACCGGTTCGGCAGGGCGTACATGAATCCACACACTGCCCACTATGGTTCTCCGTCCAAGACTGCTCAGGAACCCTAGGGATCGATGCGCTAGCCCACACATGGCTCCTTTATGTGTTCTCACCATTCCCCCTTCTTCCGGTGGTCCTGGAGAAGGTCAGAAGAGAACGAGCGACAGTTCTGCTGATAGCCCCACGGTGGCCTCACAGATTCTAGTTCGCAGACCTGATCGCCCGCCTGATCGCACGCTACGGCCTAACCCTGTGTTCCTCCTGAAAGTCCTATCTCCATTCCATGTCAACAGGCCTATTGAGATGATGGCTGTTCATCCTCCTCCCTTCGCTTCAGAGCAAGAGAGTCGGCTTCACCTGCTCTGCCCTGTGTGGGCCCTCAGGTGCTATTTGGAACGCACTAAGGACATTCGGCGCTCAGACCAACTGTTTGTGTCTTATGGAGTGCGGACACAGGGCCAGGCGCTTTCAAAGCAGCGCCTCTTGCATTGGATTGTGGACACCATTACCATGGCCTACGAGTCCACTGGGACCCCTGTGCCTGAACACTTGGTGGCCCACTCGACTCGAGTTGTCAGCACAATGGAGCTCTTCCACTCTGTACTATTCAGTTGAGTTGGATGCTCATGTGCTGCATGCTGTCAGCATGAAGGTCTTGCTGTCACACGATATGTACATATTGTATATTATTGTTCAGCTCGGCTACTCTGTTGACTAGCCGGCTATGTATTCTGTTGTTTTTCATTGGGTCTGTGGCCCCGTTCCTATGGATCAGGGGTCTACTGCCATGATAAGGCGTGCAGGCCGCACAAGTTGCTTGATTGCCCGCACCAGATATTGTGCAAGTAGATATGGCCTCGTAGTAGAGCAGCCGGCCTTGCTATTGTAAGTGGAGGGTGTAAGAGTTAACCTCTGTAGCCCCGCTTTGTATATGCTGATTCTAGACAGTTCCCGGTAAGAGCATGACTACAGTCCTCGCTCCTGGGCAGCTCAGGTGCGGCCCTACGGGGGCCCTGAGGTTACTGTCTGGAGTTGTGTTACCGAGGCCCGTAGCGGTACACCTCGGGGCAGGCTCCCTTATCAGCTCGCTGCCTCCTCCCTTGCGACGGTTTTGTTATACAGTAACCCCTCCCTCTTGGGCAGTGCTTCCGGCTTGAAAGATAATGATAGGTTGCGAATGCAACCCCGGTTATCTGAAAAAGGAAGCACTGCTCAAGGGTTGCAAGGTCGCATGGGAGTTCTAGCTCCCGGCAAAAGAGGATGAACCTCTTTTTATGGAACAGGATGTGGGAAGGGAACTGTTCTGAGTGATGAGCGCAGGGGGCAATGGCAGCTTTGATAGAATGACATTTCAATCTACGGCAGTGTGCAGAAACCCCTCCGCCTTGGGCAATGCTTCCTTTTTCAGATAACTGGGGTTGAATTCACAACCTATCGTTCTAAAATCTAATTACTTTTTTCCATTTCTGATTGTTTTTGTTTATATTTTTCAAGTTTGTGATCCAGTATTGGGTGACCATGGATCTATGGTAAGGACTGCTTCATTTAATATTTAAATACATCGTTCCTATTGTTCTCCTTGGACATTAAAGATTTATCTGACCAATAACAATCATATGTTTTAAATATTCCAACATGTGAATATTTAATTAACATAGATCTAAATCACTATAAAATACAAAAGACAATTCAACTGAGATCAAGGGCAATGTTAATTATTCCAAAATGTAATTGAAACTCTGAACAACTATAAATAAACTTGACTAAGGTTGGGATTAAATCACAAATTAGAAATCAAAAAGTTGCGGAAGAGTCACAGGAAGAAATCTCCCAGCACAAGTACTTACTGATTAAAATCTATAATACCAGGACCTGCTTAACAGGGTAGAGACATGTTTTACTGATGTGGCTTCTGAAATGGGCAGGCAGGGCGAACCATTCATAGTGTTTGTTATTCAAGAGAAATCGGAGGGCGGAAGCTGCAAATTGTCCCAGAGGCAGTGATGGCTCATGAATACATATAAACACATAAACCTGGCGCTCCTTGCTGTAAATCTAAAGCATTACTCTACTCACTGATACAAAACTACAAGCCTGTACATAATAGTGGTTACAAATATGAGTAAAAGAAAAAATAATACAATAAATAATGAAGCTGCCATTGATGACAGCTGTGTAGTTTCTTGGCAGATGCCCTTATCTAGGTGTTATCTATTAGCGGGTGGATCAATGCTGATGTGTTCGCTCATATGTGAATAACAAATCAATGTAAATCTTTTATTCAGCGTCCACTGAAGTGGTACAGATTAAATGCAAACTGACGCACCTTATCATAGTGATTCCATTTATGATTACAAGATACTAACAACTAAAGAATAAACTGCAACTGTGTATAATTGTGTAATTTTCTATTGCATGTGGCGAAGTGATGTAATCCCAGCCGGGGACATTGTGTATTGTGATATAAATGCCTTTATTGTAATGTGATTTTTGTGTTATAGTTTGAAACTGAACAGTGATGTGTACATCACTACAAACTTTTTGCTCCATGTCAGGGTAGTACTTATCCTGAGAGTAGATCTCTGCAGGTACAGCACACCTGCACACTCGTCATATCCTCTCCAAAGAATGTTTGTACTTTGGCCACACTGACAAACGATGTAATGCAGAAACCAGTGTTCAAAGTTTAAACATGTAAAATATATAATTATATTTCACAGCTATATTTACACTTGTCTAAATTGCATATCCATACTTAAATACTCTTTACAGTACAACTTGTAATATGTTCGGGTGAGGCCCCACCGAGCCTGCTTTGTGTATTGTGTGTATGTCAATGTAACAGTGCAGAACAGTACAGTGGAAACATGTGTAGTTATCACTTCCACCTTGTACAGTGAGGGAAAAAAGTATTTGATCCCCTGCAGATTTTGTACGTTTGCCCACTGACAAAGAAATGATCAGTCTATAATTTTAATGGTAGGTGTATTTTAACAGTGAGAAACAGAATAAAAACAAAAAAATCCAGAAAAACGCATTTCAAAAAAGTTATAAATTGATTTGTATGTTAATGAGGGAAATAAGTATTTGACCCCTTCGACTTAGTACTTGGTGGCAAAACCCTTGTTGGCAATCACAGAGGTCAGACGTTTCTTGTAGTTGGCCACCAGGTTTGCACACATCTCAGGAGGGATTTTGTCCCACTCCTCTTTGCAGATCCTCTCTAAGTCATTAAGGTTGCGAGGCTGACGTTTGGCAACTCGAACCTTCAGCTCCCTCCACAGATTTTCTATGGGATTAATGTCTGGAGACTGGCTAGGCCACTCCAGGACCTTAATGTGCTTCTTCTTGAGCCACTCCTTTGTTGCCTTGGCTGTGTGTTTTGGGTCATTGTCATGCTGGAATACCCATCCACGACCCATTTTCAATGCCCTGGCTGAGGGAAGGAGGTTCTCACCCAAGATTTGACGGTACATGGTCCTGTCCATCGTCCCTTTGATGCGGTGCAGTTGTCTTGTCCCCTTAGGAGAAAAACACCCCCAAAGCATAATGTTTCCACCTCCATGTTTGACGGTGGGGATGGGGACGGTGGGGATGGGGTCATAGGCAGCATTCCTCCTCCTCCAAGCATGGCGAGTTGAGTTGATGCCAAAGAGCTCGATTTTGGTCTCATCTGACCACAACACTTTCACCTAGTTCTCCTCTGAATCATTCAGATGTTAATTGGCAAAACTTCAGACAGGCCTGTACATGTGCTTTCTTGAGCAGGGGGACCTTGCAGGTGCTGCAGGATTTCAGTCCTTCACGGCGTAGTGTGTTACCAATTGTTTTCTTGGTGACTATGGTCCCAGCTGCCTTGAGATCATTAACAAGATCCTCCCGTGTAGTTCTGAGCTGATTCCTCACTGTTCTCATGATCATTGAAACTCCACAAGGTGAGATCTTGCATGGAGCCCCAGACCAAGGGAGACTGACAGTTATTTTGTGTTTCTTCCATTTGCGAATAACCACACCAACTGTTGTCACATTCTCACCAAGCTGCTTGGCGATGGTCTTGTAGCCCATTCCAGCCTTGTGTAGGTCTACAATCTTGTCCCTGACATCATTGGACAGCTCTTTGGTCTTGGCCATGGTGGAGAGTTTGGAATCTGATTGATTGATTGCTTCTGTGGACAGGTGTCTTTTATACAGGTTACGAGCTGAGATTAGGAGCACTCCCTTTAAGAGAGTGCTCCTAATCTCAGCTCGTTACCTGTATAAAAGACACCTGGGAGCCAGAAATCTTGCTGATTGATAGGGGATCAAATACTTATTTCCCTCATTAACATGCAAATCAATTTATAACTTTTTTGAAATGCGTTTTTCTGGATTTTTTTGTTGTTATTCTGTCTCTCACTGTTAAAATACACCTACCATTAAAATTATAGACTGATCATTTCTTTGTCAGTGGGCAAACGTACAAAATCTGCAGAGGATCAAATACTTTTTCCCTCACTGCATTGCAATGTTGCGCAAAGTTTGCCTTTTTTGAATATCTTTCTTTTTTTTTTTTTTGTGGAAGTTTGAATATCAGGCCGATAGAGCCTTCTTGTGTTTAATCTAACCTTGCCCTCAGTCGAATAATTGCATCACTTATTGACTAAAGTTAGAATGATCATTCATTAGCTTCTGGTTCATGACACCTATAAAACTTGATAGATTGGGGCTCTCTTGGACTAAAGTTGGAGATCAGACTCAAGAGACCATAACAGTGTCATTCTATAATACCAGAGATTTCTAACTGTAGTTTTCTTGTGTGTTTGCAGTATGTTCCAGAAAATCTACATCCAGTTTATAAAGGAAAAGTTGTTCCAGTTGCAGATATAATAACTCCCAACCAGTTTGAAGCTGAGTAAGTATTAATTAAAGAATACTTTGCCACAGGAGAGACACCAGAAAAAAGAAGACACAGAATTGTAGGGAAAGTTAAGTAAAATTAAAAGTTAGTTTGACAATATACATATTGCTATGTTGATATCTGTATGCTGTGCAGATTACTTGAAGTAGAGCAATTCAGATTATAGGAATTCCCACACATTCTGTGATTTTCTTTACAATCAACAATAAAAACGAAAAAGGAAAAATGTGTTGATTGTCTGTGAAATTTACCAGCTCTTAGAGGTGTCACTGAACAGAAAGGACAGTTTATTTTTTTTATCATAATAAACAATGCATATTAACACTGCCAATCAGTGCTGTCTGAGCACTTATATGTTTCTCCTTTCTATAGAATTTAGACCCCTGGGCAAGACTAAAGACTAAGTAAAAAATTATAAAGGCTGTTAACCTGGGAAAGATGTATGTATTGTCTGAATTATAAATAAATATTTGTATTAAATACATTAATATGTTTATAGCATTAGATGCTTTCAACCCATCTATTGTATTGGCTTTAAGGTAAGCATGGTAGTGCCTACATTAAATGGTCTTTCATACTCAATGTTGTGTTATTTGTGATTGTTTGATCATTGATTTAATAAATGAATGATTTCTAAATCTTACATGGATTTCATTTGCAAAGGGAGCCTACCTCTAAATTGATCTATAGCAATGCTAAAGTGTTGGTGAAAACTCCTTTGTTAGGATCCACCTAGTGGCAATGTTTAGAGCTGCATCCAGTGCATTCTATGTCACTCCACAAGTTTTCAAAGATAATATTTCAAATTTAAAACTGCTTATATGAATTCTTTGCAACAATAAAAAATATTACTACTACAAATAAAATAATAAAAATTGCAGGATGACAATTACTAAATGTTATAATTTGAATTATTTGAATGTGTTTAGAAAGTTGTAGAATGAGAGTAAGAACAAGGATTGAACGAATGTTAACAAAACTTTCTTTATGGACACTGACCATGAGAATGGATTACTGAATTGGATTTGCTTCTTTGTGTATGTTTAGGTCTTGTTCATTTTCCAGTCAGTTGGCACATCCCCTGTTCTAAGTGTCATTTGGAATATTTGACTTAGCAGCCTATAAATAATTTCCCTCATTTCTTTAAGTACTGTTGGAAATATACCATCTGGCCCAGGTGATTTGTTTGTTTTTAATTCTGCTAGTCCCTTTAGTACCTCCTCCTCATTTATCCTGATCTCTCTTAGGATTTGCCTGGACTGATTGTTAACCTGTGGCATGTTTTAACCTGTGGCATGTTATCTGTCTTTTCTTTTGTAAAAATCTCTGTGAAATACTCATTTAGAACATTTGCTACATCTTGTTCGTTTTCCAAGATACTTCAATTTTTGCCCTTTAGCTGTTTCACTTCCTCCTTTATTGACCTCTTGCTGCTGTAGTAGTGAAAAAAGCTCTTGCATTAGTTTTAGCTCCAAGCTATGTTTCTTTTTGTTTCCCTCTTTGCTTTCCTGATGCCTATTCTTTGTATTTTGTTTAATCTCCATCCCTTTTGTATGCACTATACAACATTTTCTTTCTCTTGATATTTTTTTGCATACTTCTATTAAACCATTTTGACCAATGTTTTTTTGGTCCTCAATTTGCTAAGTTTTGGTACAAATTTCTCCTGAGCCTCAAGTAGTATACACCGATCAGCCATAACATTATGACCACCTGCCTAATATTGTGTAGGTCCCCCTTTTGCTGCCAAAACAGCCCTGACCCGTCGAGGCATGGACTCCACTAGACCTCTGAAGGTGTGCTGTGGTATCTGGCACCAAGATTTTAGCAGCAGATCCTTTAAGTCCTGTAAGTTGCGAGGTGGGGCCTCCATGGATCGGACTTGTTTGTCCAGCACATCCCATACATGCTCGATTGGATTGAGATCTGGGGATTTTGGAGGCCAAGTCAACACCTTGAACTCGTGATTCATCAGACCAGGCCACGTTCCTCCATTGCTCCGTGGTCCAGTTCTGATGCTCACGTGCCCATTATAGGTGCTTTCGGCTGTGGACAGGGGTCATGTCAGTGGACATGGGCACCCTGAGTGGTCTGCGGCTACGCAGCCCCATACGCAACAAACAGTGATGCACTATGTGTTCTGACACCTTTCTATCAGAACCAGCATTAACGTTTCCAACAATTTGAGCTACAGTAGCTCGTCTGTACAGTAGCTCGACCCTGTCGCCGGTTCACCGCTTTTCCTTCCTTGGACCACTTTTGACAGGTACTGACCACTGCAGACCGGGAACACCCCACAAGAGCTGCAGTTTTGAAGATGCTCTGGCCCAGTTGTCTAGCCATCACAATTTGGTCCTTGCCAAAGTCGCTCAGATCCTTACGCTTGCCCATTTTTCCTGCTTCAAACACATCAACTTTGAGGACAAAATGTTCACTTGTTGTCTAATATATCCCACCCACTGATAACGAGATTATCAGTGTTATTCACTGTACCTGTCAGTGTTCATAATGTTATGGCAGATCGGTGTATTGTTAAAGTTTAACCATCCATTTTCGACTGAATCTGTATCCAGTGTGCTCCAGTCTAACTCTTCTAAGTGCTGCCTCATACCATCAATGTTTGCTTTTCTAAAATTGTAGACCATTGTTTTAGACTTGGTCCTTGTTTTTTGAAAGAATGCCTCAAAGCTAATCATATTGTCATCACAGTTTGCCATTGGTTCTCTAACTAGTGTCCCTCTGACTCTATCTTGGTCATTTGATAAGATCAAGTCAATGCATGCAGTCTCCCTGGTTGGTTCCCTGACAAATTGAGTTCCAATAATAAAGTCACAACACAATAGATGTATATATAAATATACATACAAATACATAAATAAACGTCACCTCCACAACATTGCCACTAAATCCATCCACGGTTTATTCACATATAGCGGTGTTAACAGTGATTACTAACAAGAAGAGTTACGTATCCACAATAAGTAATAATTAAACAGACAAATAAACAGACAAATAGACAGCGAATGTGCGGCAGCACAGCTAGATACCCTAAAACTTCCCTATCTCCCATTAGATCTCTGTACTCCCGTTTAAACCAAAAAATGAATCTTCCAGAGAATTCTAATACACTACTCTACTACTCTATGCTAAAGAAAACGTGCTCCAAACAAAAAACAAAAAACCCACAAACGCTGCCTGCAACAATTAAATAATCAGTTTAGCCAAAACAAGTCAGTAACCCATTCAACATTTAACAGCAGCTGTCAATCTGATCCCCCTCCCTCGTTGGTCCCCAGTTCTTTGATAGGGATGATTAACAGGGAACACCTGCAGTGCATCCAACCCATGTGAAAAGGGAATCCTCACACAAGTATTGCCCATCATCCCCGCGTCACCTACATCATGCAAAAGGGAAGAAAACAAACAAGCAGCAAGTGGAGGCACACAACAAGCAGTCATTTACCATCTCAACCATTTCTATTTCTACTTCTATAGACCATCCGGTTTGTAGAGGTCCCATCTATCCCAGAAGAAAGACCAATGCTCCATAATCCTAAAACCCTTTTCCCTACTCCCAGATTTCAACCATGTGTTAATCTTTCTAATCTCAGCCTGTGTCCCTGGCCATGCACGTGGAACTGGAAGTATTTCAGAGAAAACCGTGGAGGTTCTGCTCTTTAGTTTTGTTAATAACTCTTTAAATTTGTCTTGCAGAACCTCTGCCCTACCTTTTCCTTTGTCATTGGTTCCAATGTGGACCATGACCAGTGGATTTCCCCCGGCTTTGGCCAGTAGCCCATATACTAGTTTAGGGAGATCTGCAACCTGAGCACCAGGCAGGCAAGATACCATGCGGGTCTCCTTATCACTAGAACACACTGTGTGATCTACGCCTCTAAGGATTGAATCTCCTACTATAACTACTCCCTCTTCTGGGGGGGAGTGGGCACCATGGTGCTCTGGTGTTCAGCTGCCCTCCCATCACCCTCTGAGCTGTCACTATCTAATTCGGTGTCCAGCAGTTGGAACCTATTGGGCTATTCTAGCTCTTGGGGTATCTCTAGGGGTTGTGCGTGCCCCTTTCTGCGGTTACAACCTACTGTAACCCAGCAGTTCTCTACGCTGTACTGCTCAAAGGTCTCAACTCTCCTAGGTTTTGGCGTGCACACCATCTCTCTCATGGGCTGATTGACCAATTCTTCTGTATCACTAATACAGCGAAGATCACGAACCTTGGTCTCTAGGATTTGAACATGCCGACAATGTTTACAAATGAAATCTTCTTGGATGAGTTCATCCAGGAAGGCAGTCATTCTGCAAACCTGACACTGTAGTGGCCACATGTTTCTAAATGTTAGTTTTTCTTTTTTTTTTTAAGTCTATTGGTTCCAGATCCCTAGCCAACTGCTTAACTTTTGTGACAGAGAAACAGCACAGCTCTTTCTCAGCTCTTTACTTTCACCAACTGAATTGACTTCAATTTAGGCAAACTACAGACAATTCTAACTTCTATTAAGGCAAACTTAAAACAAAATGAGGAATGCTAAGACTGGTTTGAAACTAGTCAAACAACAAGATGGCTGCTTCTCACCTGTACTCTCCTGTGTCTGTCTCTGGCAACTTCTGTTTTCTATAATACTATAATGCAATTTAATTACTGATGTATCTGTGAATTGTTATATGTTTTTGCTCTAAGTCTATTCTATGATATAGTATATAATTGTGTTCTATTTGTATGTTTCTCATTACATTGCCAGGTATTCTGACACATTACAAATAAAATAAATAGGGTCAGCAACTTTTGTCTTCACTTTTTAATCCTGCAAAGCATGCAACTGGGATAAAAACAGTACATATCCTAGAGAATAGATGATGTCCATACCTTCCATCCAGACCTGTGGATACTTGATAACCACATTAATGAAATTATTATTGAATTATGTAGTTTCTTCTACATCCTACAATGTGTTTTGAGAGGTAATACATAACCCAGGTAAGTCACCATCATAATAATTTAACAAAAGACACCTATTACAAGTGCTATTGCTTGCTCGTAATCATCAAAACATGTTTTACATTGTTGGATCTTTATGACATCCTGAGTCTTTTTACTATGGAGGGTGTATAGATACAGTGCTGTGCAAAATAGTAACACGGCAGTGCATTTCCATATAACAATACATTATATACCCCTTTGATCACAAAAGGGAAAAAACATTTGCTTTCAACATTTAAATGTCTGTTAGTACCTTTCAGATGCAGCTCTGTAAAGTGTGTGTATGAAACTCCACAAAATTAGAAGTAAATGATATCTCTCATCATATTAAACAAAACATAAATAGATTAAGCAATATTAATGTTATATATTAAATTATAAACGATGTTTGACCCTGAGGGTCCTGAGCTTTCCCCCTATTTTACAAAGAAATCTTAAAAAATAAATATCTGTATTTATCCATCAAATATAATGAACGTCATTGATCTACATTTATATAAATATATATATATATATATATATATACACTCACCTAAAGGATTATTAGGAACACCATACTAATACTGTGTTTGACCCCCTTTTGCCTTCAGAACTGCCTTAATTCTACGTGGCATTGATTCAACAAGGTGCTGAAAGCATTCTTTAGAAATGTTGGCCCATATTGATAGGATAGCATCTTGCAGTTGATGGAGATTTGTGGGATGCACATCCAGGGCACGAAGCTCCCGTTCCACCACATCCCAAAGATGCTCTATTGGGTTGAGATCTGGTGACTGTGGGGGCCAGTTTAGTACAGTGAACTCATTGTCATGTTCAAGAAACCAAATTGAAATGATTCGACCTTTGTGACATGGTGCATTATCCTGCTGGAAGTAGCCATCAGAGGATGGGTACATGGTGGTCATAAAGGGATGGACATGGTCAGAAACAATGCTCAGGTAGGCCGTGGCATTTAAACGATGCCCAATTGGCACTAAGGGGCCTAAAGTGTGCCAAGAAAACATCCCCCACACCATTACACCACCACCACCAGCCTGCACAGTGGTAACAAGGCATGATGGATCCATGTTCTCATTCTGTTTAAAATTCAAATTCTGACTTTACCATCTGAATGTCTCAACAGAAATCGAGACTCATCAGACTAGGCAACATTTTTCCAGTCTTCAACTGTCCAATTTTGGTGAGCTTGTGCAAATTGTAGCCTCTTTTTCCTATTTGTAGTGGAGATGAGTGGTACCCGGTGGGGTCTTCTGCTGTTGTAGCCCATCCGCCTCAAGGTTGTACGTGTTGTGGCTTCACAAATGCTTTGCTGCATACCTCGGTTGTAACGAGTGGTTATTTCAGTCAAAGTTGCTCTTCTATCAGCTTGAATCAGTCGGCCCATTCTCCTCTGACCTCTAGCATCAACAAGGCATTTTTGCCCACAGGACTGCCGCATACTGGATGTTTTTCCCTTTTCACACCATTCTTTGTAAACCCTAGAAATGGTTGTGCGTGAAAATCCCAGTAACTGAGCAGATTGTGAAATACTCAGACCGGCCCGTCTGGCACCAACAACCATGCCATGCTCAAAATTGCTTAAATCACCTTTCTTTCCCATTCAGACATTCAGTTTGGAATTCAGGAGATTGTCTTGACCAGGACCACACCCCTAAATGCATTGAAGCAACTGCCATGTGATTGGTTGGTTAGATAATTGCATTAGTGAGAAATTGAACAGGTGTTCCTAATAATCCTTTAGGTGAGTGTGTATATATATATATATATATACACACACAATATTAATCATTACTTTAAGGAATTAGCAATATTTAACATGAGAATCTAAGGGTCATTACCTGTAAACATGCAAGGGTCAGAGTTCTCTTTTGTAGCCATCTAATTTATTTTAAGGTCATGTTGGTGGTTACTTTATTTTCAATATTGTTTAGAGGCTTCTCTCTTGAGCAATGCTTCAGAATACCTGGCAATGTAATGAGAAACATACAAATAGAACACAATGATATACTATAGAATAGAATAGAATAGATTTAGGGCCAGATTAAATCAAAACATTGACCCACCTGCTAATAGAATACTACAAACCTGTACATTATAGTGGTTACATTTATGATTAGAAGACATTTATGTAATCTTACTGAAAATTAAGCCGCAACTGAGTACAGTTCTGTAGTTGTGTATTTGCGGGTGTCAAAGATTTGATTTAATCCGGCCCTTAAAGAAAAAGCATATCACAATTCAGAGATACGTCAGGAAAATTGATTTATAAATGGTACTTATGATGCAGTCTTCTTATAGTATATGTAATTAAATGGCATTATAAGATGTTTAATAGCAGCAAATAAATGCCATGGCAGATTATGATAATAAACTGATGTCGGTGTGAAAATGTAATGTTATAATACCTTTTATTAAGTATGTTATTAAATATATTATAATGTATTATAGCAAGAAAGTTTAAATACAAATGTCTAATATATTAATAATTTGTAACAATAATCATAAAACAATTAATAACATAATTTATAACGTGTTAATAGATTGTTTACAATGCACACTTCAAATAAAGTGTTACCCACGTAATTAATAAACAACACAAACACTAGCAGCCAGTCCACATCGCTATCCAAATCCATGTTCAAGTCCAGTACCAATCGTTTATTTTCTCACTCTCTCTGCTCCAACTCTCTGCTTCTATTCCTGTAACTCCTCAACAGGAAGCCTGTTGGTCCATGTAACACTTATCAATTCAATTTTCTGAAAGTTCCAAACAATTGGAAAATCAGTGATGATGGGTGCCCTTTCACTTTTGAAAAGTTTTTTTTTTTTTTTTTACATTTGTAATTTTTGGCATTCTGTTGGAGAGAGGACATCCTTAACTAGGAAAATGTATTGTGCTATCTCAGGATGTCTTATATTGTATCATTATTAGAGGTTTGTGGACATATCTTGTATCCAACATCAACCCTGTTACTGACATTTACGTTAGTATTTAAAAATAAGTATTATTGACCTTTAAATGCCCCTTTCTGTACAAATGCTATTTTGAAATTAGGAACCCTAAAGATAACCCTTTTTAAAATTGATTTAGCCAAGGAATTGCACTTCAACTAATTTTAGTTAAAAAAAAAAACAACATAAAATTTCAGTGAATTATTGGCCATGAGTTAGTAGGCCATTTATTTGCCAATTCTATGTATTTTTTATTTTTTCATAAAACTTAACAGGGTTGACAAATAAAAACAGGGTTGACAGGACTGCACATTTTCTTGTCAATGATATTTAAAGTACATTTTTTGTTTAATAATTTAAATGTTTCCATTAAGACTTTGGGCAGGATTAATAAATCAAAACTTTGACCCACCCACTAATAGCAAACTACAAACCTGTACATCATAGCGGTTACATTTCTGATTAGAAGAAATTGTCATCTTACTGAAAATGAAGCCGCAACTGAGTACAGTTCTGTAGTTTTCTATTAGCGGGTGGGTCAAAATTTTGATTTAATCTGGCCCTTTGTCTACTGTTTGAGTAGTTTTAAATAAGATCCAGTCCTGTTCAGGAGGATGAAAGCCTACATTCTCCTCCATCTCTCCCTGCCATACCTCCCCAGTAATAACAACCATGTACATTTAAACACCATATGTACAGTGCTTTGAAAAAGTATTCAGGTCCCAACACTTTTCCTACATTTTGCTGTCTCAGATTCAGAATATGAAATAGAATTAAATTAGGATTTATTCCCAATGACCTCGAAAGTTTTGATGTCAAATCAATTATGAAAAACTAAATTTGCTCAGGCGCAATATATTAGCTCAACTATTCACACAATTTGTGATGGACTGCACTGTGTGAATTTGTGAATAACCTGCTTTAAATTAATATGTGAGGATAAATGCCACTCTCTCTGTTTGGTCCCATGTTATGGTAGAGAATAAATTAATCTAAATGAAACATGCTAATCAAGTCAGGGATGTGATTACAGAGAAAATCTCAACTGGAAATGCTGACCATGTCCTACATCAGTACAGTACTTGCAAGACCAGTTCAATGGAGTGGACTAATGCACTGACTTGGCACAAATTTAATTGTGGCATTATGACAATGTTTTTGGATACTATCATTATATCATTATTAAGTTAATTATATAATTATATTAAGTATAATATAAGTATAAGTATAATTAAAGGTAGATAAGCTTTTGGCTTTATTTTATATTTAGACTTACCCTTTAAACTTTAAAACTTTAAAGTGGGGTCCTATAAAAGCTGAAGCCATATTATTCTACAATTATTTACACATGCAGACTAGTTTCTCTTTGGCCATACATATTATATCATAACAGGTTCCAACTGTATGGAATTGCCCTTTATTCAGTTACATGCTCTTAAACCTTATTATAACCTTATTATATAAACCTTATAAGGACAACAGGCTGAACTCTGAAATACAGACAGGGGAAGGGAAACAGGCTGTAACAGGCTATCACTGACAATCTCCATTCATCAGAGTCCGTGCAACAACTATTTACAGGAGTCACTGGCCAGTGCCCTGGCCGCATGGTCCATCTAGGGTACGCAGGGTCACTCCCATTATTCCTTGCATTCCAGTAATTGTAGGTTGCAGCCTTTGGCGCTTGCCTGTGCTAGCAGACAATGCTGCAATCTAAAACATCCTCCAAAACAGATATATTACAATCAAAATGTAATCATTTTGGAATCAACTCCCATCCCTCCCTGATGCAAATATCTGCTTTTTGCAATGGTTGCATGATGAACCCTATAAAGAAGTGAAGTCTTTGAAGTCCAGAGAATAGTATATTTATTGACATGCTGACATGGGAGACCCCAACCTCAGTTGAGTCTGAAAGGTTTACAGTTTGTGTCATAGGTGTGCTGGGCATATGACCGTTGGTTCCTCGTCATCAAACAGATGTTTCATTGTCTCCAGTACACGTCCGCCCTTAAGTGGAAAAACAGGAAAACCACAGACTCTGAGACAGAATCAACAAAACCTTATCTGTAGAACTGCCTTGCTTGACCAGCATAATTTGCTTTTTTGAAAATTAACAGCTGACTGACAGTATTTTAAATCATAATATTCATTTAAAACATTATACAGGTTTCTTCATTGCAGATGATGTCTTGGAATTGTATGTGTGTGTTGTTTTTCTCTCTTCCAGGCTGGGGATTATTGAGATGAATTAGATTATATACACAACTTGTCACATTTCTGTCAAATAATCCTGTAAATACCAATATTATTAATGAAGGTACTGCAATACAATCATAAAATTGTATCATACTATTCTGCGTGATGGAAAATTATAGTGTCACACCATTTTATGTTTATAAGGTTTATAAATATTTATAAGAACTATATATACAAGAGCAAAGCAATCTTGCTGAAAGGACAGCATATGTTTTGTATGTACACAAAGAAAGTGGTATAAGAAGGAGATTGTCATGGTTCCCTAGCCATTACCCTCTATCCCCACTAGAGGCTGCCAATGTTCCCTTGCCTTTTCCTTCTCCCTTCACTGCTTTCCTTTGACACTCAATTAACATTCCTATGAGTGCCGCACCTGGGTCCTTACTCCTGTGCCCTGCGGTCTTCCCCAGAGACACCGTGACAGAGATAATTTAATATAATTACAGATGGTATGTAATCCTCTTTTTGGTTTGTTTTCCAGGTTACTCACAGGGAAGAAAATCAGTACAGTGAAAGAAGCAGTGGAGGTATGTATCTGATGTGTATCCACACACATTTATGTTCCCAGTCTGTCACAACAGGGTGTCCAAACTTTGTTCTCAAAGGGACAGATTTGAGTATTTTAAGGGGCCGCATATAATGAAAGGCAAATAATTTCTCGTGCTATTAAAATACAATCACTTGAATATAATGTAAATAAAATAAAAATCTTAGAAAACCTGC
This sequence comes from Amia ocellicauda, assembly GCF_036373705.1. Lineage (NCBI taxonomy): Eukaryota > Metazoa > Chordata > Actinopteri > Amiiformes > Amiidae > Amia > Amia ocellicauda. The sequence continues at coordinate 38,372,655 of NC_089855.1, read as the reverse complement.
CAGTGATTCCCATTAATTAACTTAAATGTGATGGCTCACCATCCCGCCACAGTTTCAGAATGAAGAAAAAAAAAAGACTCATAATAAACAAAATATTGCTATACTTGCACCATCCGTTCAGCAATAAGCAGCTCTCACTCGCAGCCGGCCATTGGCAACAAATGTGACACTCTGTCCAGAATACAGTTTGAGGAGACATCGCTTGAGGTAATGGTTAGTGATGTGCCTAACAAAAATTTTGACTATCAAGAATCCCACAGCTGTTGTCCATGACTATTTCAATAATCGCCCCACACCCATTAAAAATGCAACATACATTAAATGTGAAATATTGCAATGTGACAATTTTTGCACTTGTAAAAGTTCTGAACTTTACTTTAAAATACATATCTAACACAACAACTTAAATAGCTAAACATTAGGCTATATAAAAATACCTTCCTGTTAGAAGATGCACCGAAATGGCATAATAACAGCAGTAAGCAGATCTGTCAACTCTCACGCATCTTGTCAGACTCTCGTATTATTATTATTTGCCGATTTTGTCACAATTTTGTTTGGTCATCAAAATTTCAAATTATCTATAAAAGTTTTGTCTATTTTTGATAAAGGTATATTTTGCAATTACTGCTATAACTGACAAACCAAAATGTTAATCTTTTTCAATTTTTATTTAATTTTCATTCAATAATAGTTTAGCAATGTGTGCTGCAACAAATAAACCTTAACATTAGTGTCCTTTTGGCAACATTTTCCGGTCATAACAGCGAAATACAAAATGTATTAGATCTGTCTATCTACAGTGAGGGAAAAAAGTATTTGATCCCCTGCTGATTTTGTACGTTTGCCCACTGACAAAGAAATGATCAGTCTATAATTTTAATGGTAGGTGTATTTTAACAGTGAGAGACAGAATAACAACAAAAAAATCCAGAAAAACGCATTTCAAAAAAGTTATAAGTTGTATAAATTGTTTATATTCTTGAGCTCTCAGAGAGATAGTTTAGTGCCAATAGAACAATAAAAAATGAATACCTCCCAAAAATCAACTATTATATCATGGCTAAAAGGACAAGACTCCAAGAGGACTGATGAGAAAGAGGAGGATAGTAAATCGGACACCGTCACTAGCTCTGCTGCTGAACCCGATACAGACAGCACTGCTGGTGTTAGCAAGCATTGGAAAACAGCAGCAAGGTGGTACGATCCAAATTATCTAAGTTTGTGATTTACTTACAAGGAAGGATAAGGAGCCAAGACCACAGTGTGTTGTGTGCTGTGAGATTCTCAGCAATGAGAGCATGAAACCAGCGCATCTGAGGCAGCACTTAACCACGAAACATGCAATCTTGAAGGATAAGCCTGTTGATTTTTTTCAAAGGAAACTTAAAAGATCTGAAGCAGCGCAAGTCCACCATTAGGAACAGTGTTCCTCTAGTTTCCAAAGCCCAAGAAGCATCTTACCATGCCAGTCGGCGGATTGCTAAAGCATGTAAGCCCCAAATTGGTGAAGAACTTTGTTTACCATTGGCAAAAAAGTTGACGCATATTATGTATGGAGAAAAAGCTGCTAAACAGCTCGACCTGGTGCGCCTTTCGAATGACAGTCACTCACAGAATTATTGATATGGCACATGATGTCAGAAGTACGCTGATAGAGTGCATTAACTACAATTAGATGAGTCTACTGATGTCACCAATTTGGCCAATTTGCTCGTTTATGATAGATATGAGTTTGAGGGCATGTCCCAGGAGAACTTTCTGTTCTGTAACATGCTACCAACAAGAACTACATGAGAGCATATTCTTTTGCTTCTGAATGAATTTATCGAAGAGAATCAACTGGAAAAAATGTGTTGGAGTTTGTACAGACAGTGCCAGAGCGATGACAGGCCGACAAAGCAGTGTAGTTGCACGGATTAGAGATGTCGCTCTGGATATACTGCAGCATCCACTGTGAGGTACTGGCAGTCAAGAACATGCCTGATGATTTAAAATCTGTGCTAGACTCTGCTGTCAAAGTAGTGAATATAATCATGGCCCGAACAATGAATTCACATTAAGTGTGCTTTGTAATGAAATGGGCAGTGAACATTTGCAGCTTTTGCTACATACTGAAGTGAGATGGTTATCAGGGGCAGAGGCTCATGGGGCTCTTTGAACTGCACTCCGAGGTACAGATGTTTCTGCATGACCAGAAATCTCCTTTGCCAAGTATATCTGATGATCCAGTATGGCTGGTAAACATAGCCTACCTGGCTGATATATTCTCACGTTTGAATGAGCTGAATATGGGACTGCAGGGGCTCTCTTTAACAAATTTTGATGTGTCTGACAAGATCACTGCTATGAAGAAAAAGCTGCAGCTTTTTTAGAATAAAATCAAGGCAGGCAATGTCTCTGCTTTCCCAACTGTGGAGAACCATCTGCACACATATGTTGTTGTACTTGATGCTGCTGTTCGTGATGTGATTGTTTTGCACCTCTTGTCAATGCAAGAACAGTTCTCAGAGTATTTTCCAGTAGAGGCCACACCAAAGTGGATCAGGAACCCCTTTACTGTTGATGTCACAGGAATACCCGAGGATCTGACCAGTGCTGAACAGGAGAAGTTGAACATCTGATGAGACTTTGATGTCAGAATTGAAGCAATTGTCACCGTTGAACTTCTGGATCCAAAGGCTGTGTGGTTTTTGATGGCTTTTGCTACTACCTATCTTTGTGAGAGAGGTTTCTCTGCTCTCACTGTAATCAAGACAAAGTATTACAACAACATGCTGAGCAAGATCTGCATTTGAAGCTCACTGCCCTCGTCCCTGACATTGCAAGGCTTTCCTCGGCTAAACAGTCTCACCCCTCTAACTAAAATGTAAGTGCTCAGTGCTATTTTTATTATTTGTGTTTGTGCGTGCATGGTCATTGAGATTTTCTGTGGTTCCTATGATAAGGTGACTTGTAGGTGGTACTTGGATGCTTTGGTTTGATCAGGGGTGGTACTTGGTTCAAAAAGTTTGAGAACCACTGCATTAGAATATCTACACCTCACAGGTCCTCAACTGGTAGCTTCATTAAATAGTACCCGCAAAACATCAACAGTGAAGAGGCGACTCCGGGATGCTGGCCTTCTAGACAGAGTTGCAAAGAAAAAGCCAATAAAAGAACAGATTAAAATGGGCAAAAGAACATAGACACTGGACAGAGGAAGATTGGAAAAAAGTGTTATGGAGAGACGAATCTGAAGTTTGAGATGTTTGGATCACAAAGAATAACATTCGTGAGAGGCAGACCAAATGAAAAGATGCTGGAGAAGTGCTTGATGCCATTTTTCAAGCATGGTGGAGGCAATGTGATGGTCTGGGGGTGCTTTGGTGGTGGTAAAGTGGGAGATTTGTACAGGGTAAAAGGGATCTTGAAGAAGGAAGGCTATTACTCAATTTTGCAATGCCATACCATACCCTGTAGACGGTGCTTGAGTGGAGCCAATTTCCTCCTACAACAAGACAATGACCCAAAGCACAGCTCCAAACTATGCAAGAACTATTTAGGGAAGAAGCAGTCAGCTGGTATTCTTTCTATAATATAGCAGAGTCCTTGACCTCCTTCCGGCGCTTACTCAAGACACATCTTTTCAGACAGCACTTGTAATATTAGTCCTTTTAATCCTCGTTAGATAGCACTTCACAGAGTTTTATTATGCTTCTTGAGTTTTTGATTGTTTGAAGGACACAATTATTATTTAAATTAAAAATCATTATTTCTAACCTTGTCAATTACTATATTTCCTATTCATTTTGCTATATTTCCTGTTCAAACTCATTTCATGTATGTTTTCATGGAAAACAAGGAAATTGCAAACTTTTGAACGGTAGTGTAGGTGGGTATGTATCCTAATATCGCATATACACCTGATCATGTTGTATGTAATAAAAATGTACATTGGAACAACAAAAACACAATGGCAATGCAATGTGTACGGTTGTTAATGCCAGTATTTATTCAATGCAAAATGTAAAAAAATAAAACAGTATATTTTTCTGTTTCTACTATTTTACGATGAAGATCTGCCAGCCAATCATCTGTTTGCATAACTTTTCCAAACTACAGTATTATCTTTTCCTGGTTTCTTGCTTAAAATTATGTCTGTGCTGTCACTTTGCTTAGTCATGCCTTCAAGAAGTAAGGACCGAATCAGGCACGTCATTTAAGGCCTACCTCCTAATGGCAAGTAAACAATCATGTCAGAGAACAGCAATGCCTAAACGTTAGCCTGTTGATGTCTATCTAGTGATACTGGATTGTGCAGTGACACTAGCAAGTCTGGTGTATGCTGTAGTGTAGACTACAGCCTCACTTTACCGCTTATGTGGGAAAATTCTCACGTGAGCCACATTTAACTTTAATTTACAGACCATGTCGTGGGCCTTTTATAAATGATAAATGGGCTGAATCTGAGGCGATGGCGGTAACATAAATACTGAGCTCAGAAATTGTAATGTTTTTTCTGTTTGTTTTTAGTTTTTTTTTTTTAATCACATCAGGCTGTGATCAGTCTAAAGTGAAAATCACCCTGGTCTCAACACCAGTTGAGTTTGGACTGTGTTATACTTGAACCTCTTGATAGAAGAAAAATGCACATTTAAGAAGAAGAAAGATGAGAGATGAGATTTACAGATGAGAGGAGGCCATTCAACCCATCATGCTCATTTGGTGTCCATTAAGTGATACAGGACACCAGTATATTTTTAAATGTTTCCAAATTTTCAGCTTCAACCACATCGCTGGGTAGTTTGTTCCAGATTGTGACAACTCTCTTTGTGAAGAAGTGTCTCCAGTTTTCCATCTTGAATGCCTTGAAGCCCAATTTCCATTTGTGTCCCCGGGTCCGTGTGTCCCTGCTGATCTGGAAAAGCTCCTCTGGTTTGATGTGGTCGATGCCTTTCATGATTTTGAAGACTTCAATCAAGTCCCCACGTAGTGTCCTCTGTTCCAGGGTGAAAAGGTTCAGTTCCCTCAGTCTCTCCGAGTAGGACATTCCCTTCAAACCTGGAATAAGTGTGGTTGTTCACTTCTGAACTGCCCCTATAGCAGTGATATATTTCTTGAAGTGTGGAGCCCAGAACTGTACACAGTATTCTAGATGAGGTCTAACTAGTGCATTGTACAGACTTAACATTACTTCCCTTGTTCTAAATTCTACACTTTTGACAATATACCCTAACATTCTGTTTGCCTTTTTTATTGCTTCCCCATATTGTTTGGATGGAGAATGTGAGGAGTCCACATAGACTCCTAGGTCTTTCTCATGCTTTACTTCTTCTAGTTCTATTCCTTCCACTAATTATAGTGGACATTTTGATTGCCTGCATATAATACCTTGCACTTATCCACATTGAATTTCATCTGCCAGGTGTCAACCCACACCTGAATATTATCTAAGTCCCTTTGAATAACCTGTGCTACTTGTATCTGCTGAGTCACCTATTTTAGTATCATCTGCAAATTTGACAAGTTTGCTAACTATCCCAGAGTCCAGATCATTAATATTGTAGTGGTTTCAGTAAATCCCAGGAAACACAGATGAAGAAGTAACAAGTTTATTATACAAAACATAAATACAGGTTAACCCAGAGCTCTCCTCTCACATGAAGTGAGGAAAACAACTAGAGATGTGAGCTGGAAGAAGCCCCTTTGTATCTTTGATAGACAGTAGGTTACAGCAAATCCAGCTCAATCTAGCTGTATGAGTTCAATTTACCCCATGCATACTGACAGTTGTTGATCAGGTATTCAAAAGACAATAGCTGTGTTCCTATATATTCAAGAAACAGTGAGCCTTAAGGCAGAGGCAGAGTGGCTTGGAGACAATTGTTTTATATACAATCCAAGGAACAATTAACCTTGGGGGGGAGGCAGGGTAACATGACTTTGGTAGATTTTTGTAGCATTCTTGCATGAAAACTAATAATTAAAGCACGAAGGGGTAAATACAAACAAATGATTGCTTCATAGACAAAACTGAAACAATTAATACTGTAACAACATGAAACAATTAATCATATAGAAATAATATACAGAACATAATAAAAGTACATTTTCCCACTACAATATAGATTATTAAAAGACCCTAATACTGATCCCTGTGGAACTTCACTAACAAACTCACTAAAGTTGGAAGCAACTCCTCTTATCGACACCCTCTGTTTCCTATACATCAACCAGTTCATAATCCATCTACTTACAGCCTACAGCTTCCAATTTGCGAATGAGTCTTTGGTGAGGAACCTTATCAAAAGGTTTTTGAAAATCAAAGTATATCATATCATAGGAGAGTATAGGTGAGAGGCAGCTGTCTTGTTGTTTGACTAGTTTCAGACCAGTCTTAGGATTCCTCATTTTGTTTTAAGTTTGCCTTAACACTAGAAGCGCCGACATTTTGAACTACCTTCAAGCGCCAAAGCCGGTGATTGTAACCGATAGCTCTTTAACAGCTGTGATATGATAATCAAAGGCAAACCATCGTATAAAACTCATTCATGAACATCAAATCCAACATACATAGCACAAATGTAGTATTTCAATTTAAATATGATCATAAAACATTAATATAATTGCTATAAATAACAACATACTTTTTTCTAAACGCACACACTGCAGTCAAAGCATGAATAACTATATAGCCTACAATAAGCAAAAAGCTCAAAAAACGGCTTACAATAAGAGGATGAAACCAGTGTAAACGTAAATATTGGAATAATGCTCAAAAGCAATATTTTATAGTTCAAAAATTACTATTGCGTTTATCAAAACATAACTGTACACTCAACATACACAGCTTTGATTCACTGTAGTTTTGTATTTCAATAAACTATTTAAAACTCTGTACTGTGCAGTAGCAATCGTGTATTGATCAGTGGAGTAAAAGCCATTTGGACATGGTGTTTCACTCGCAGTGTTTTCACAGCATTGGCATAAACCCACGAATGCTCTGTCATTGCCAGTACCACTGATGCCCCTGAATCAGTCATATTCATATACACGGCATGTCCAAAACAAGCTCTCTTCAATCTCCATTTCCAATCCATGTTTATTTGCGTGTAATCACTGTATCCACTCAATCTGAGTACAGCTGTACAATGCGTGTGTTTTTAAAGAACATGAAAGACTGTAGACAGGTAGAGATCACCACTGCAGTGCCAGACTGACTCTATTGTAATGGGAAGGCAGGATTATGCATTATATTTGATTTATTATGTATTTAAATGACTGGTCAAAATAACCCAGTAACCTATTCTAGGTAAATGTGTTTATAACTTATTTATTTTCACATTTATGTGCTAAAACGCTGTAGGCATGTTTAATACATATATTTAGGAAAAGTCACTAACGGGTATGCGCAGTGTATTTAGGAACACAAAGTAATTCAAATTTTAATAACCAAATGGGTCAAATTGACCGGATCGTCACTTCTAGTGTTAACAGAAGTTAGCATTGTCTGTAGTTTGCCTTAATTGAAGTCAATTCAGTTCAGCTGCTGAGTTGATCAAAGTAAATACGTTGTAGAAAGGTGATTCAGTCAAGGACTAGCAGGAATTCTGTTCCAGGAGGAGCAAGGTGGGGCCAGTTAGGTGTGAATTGGTGGCAGGTAGACAAAAGCTACTTAAAGTAGCTGTTGAGAAAGAGCTGCGCTGTTTCTTGGTCACACATGTTAAGCAGTTGACTAGGCAACAGGAACGAAGGGACTTAAAAAAAAAATAACATTTTAGAAGCATGTGGCCACTACAGTGTCAGGTTTGCAGGATGATTGCCTTCCTGGATGAACTCATCCAAGAAGGTTTCATTTGTGAACGTTGTCAACAGGTTGAAATCCTAGAGATCAAGGTTCATGATCTTTAGGCTCAGCTTGTTGATCTGTGATGTATTAGTGATATAGAAGAATCGGTAAGTCAGCCCATGAGAGAGATGGTGTGCACGCCAAAACTTAGGAGAGTTGAGACCTTAGAGTAGGACAGCGTAGAGAACTGCTGGGTTACAGTATGTCGTAACAGCAGAAATGGGCACGCACAACCCCTAGAGGCATCCCAAGAGCTAAATATGCCCAACAGGTTCTGACTACTGGACACTGAATTGGACAGTGACAGCTCAGAGGGTGATGGGGGCAGTTGAGCACCAGAGCACCATGGTGCCCACTCCCCCCCAGAACAGGGAGGTAGTTATACACTGCTCAAAAAAGTTAAGGGAACATGTAATCATCACAGTAACACCAAGTCAGTTCAACTTCAGGGATATCAATTTGTCCAGTTAGGAAGCCTAATCAATGTCACCTGTTTTGGTGCAAATGAAAGTGACAACAGGTGCACTGGAGAGGCAACAGCAAGACAACCACCAAAAAGGGAATGGTTTTGCAGGTAGTGGCACAGACAATTGCTTTCTCCTTATCCTTCCTGACTGATTCTTCTCTAGTTTTGTGTTTTGCTAGTCCATTCAGGTTGCACAGGTAGTCCAGTTCCTCCAGGATGGCACATCCATATGTGTCGCCACAAGAAGGTTTGCTGTGTCTCCCAGTACAGTCTCAAGAGCATGGAGGAGATACCAGGAGATAGGCCATTACACAAGGAGAGCTGGACAGGGCCGTAGAAGGGCATTAACCCAGCAGCAGGACCGATATCTGAGGAGCACTGCCAGAGCCCTACAGAATGAACTCTAGCAGGCTAATGTTGTGCATTTTTCTGACCAAACTGTCAGAAACAGACTCCATGAGGCATGAGGGCCTGACGTCCTCTAGTGGGACATGTGCTCATAGCCCAGCACTGTACAGCTTGATTGGCATTTGCCAGAGAACACCAGAATTGGCAGGTCTGCCACTGGCACCCCGTTCTCTTCACAGATAAGAGCAGGTTCACACTGAGCACATGTGACAGACGTGAAAGAGTCTGGAGACGCCGTGGTAACATTATGCTGCCTGCAACACCATCCAGCATGACCGGCTTGGCGGTAGGTCAGTGATAGTCTGGGAAAGGCATATCCTTGGAGGGTCGCACAGACCTCCACGTGCTAGCCAACGGTACCCTGACTGCTGTTAGGTACCAGGATGAAATCCTCAGACCATCATCAGACCTTACACTGGTGCAGTGGGCCCTGGGTTCCTTCTGGTGCAGGACAATGCCCGGCCTCATGTGGCCAGTTCCTGGATGACGAAGGCATTGATGCCATTGACTGGCCCTCACGTTCCCCAGACCTGAATCCAATTGAGAACCTTTGGGACATTATGTATTGGTGCATCCAACGCTGCCAGGTAGCACCACAGACTCGGAGCTCACTGATGCCCTGATCCAGGTCTGGGAGGAGACCCCCACGACACCATCTGCCGTCTCATCAGGAGCATGCCCAGACATTGTTGGGAGTGCATACAGGCACGTGGGGGCTGAGTCACATTATGAGTTGCTGTGATGAAATTCACGCAAGTTGGAACAGCCTGTAATTTCAATTGTTTACTTAGATTTTTGGTGTGAGTTTGAATCCAGCCCTCAGTCGGTTGGTGATTTTGGTTTCTATTGACCGTTGTTATGTAATTTTGTTCTCAACGAATTACACAATGTACAGTAAAGATTTTGATCTTTAATATATTTCGTTCATCGAGATCCGATGTGTGATTTAAGTGTTCCCTTAATTTTTTTGAGCAGTGTAGTAGGAGACTCGATCACTCGAGGTGTAGATCACACAGTGTGTTCTAGTGATAAGGAGACCCGCATGGTATCTTGCCTGCCTGGTGCTCAGGTTGCAGATCTCCCTAAACTAGTAGATGGGCTACTGGCCAAAGCCGGGGGGAATCCAGTGGTCATGGTCCACATTGGAACCAATGACATAGGAAAAGGTAGGACAGAGGTTCTGCAAGACAAATTTAAAGAGTTAGGAACAAAACTAATGAGCAGAACCTTCATGATAGTTTTCTCTGAAATACTTCCTGTACCACATGCATGGCCAGGGACACAGGCTGAGATTAGAAAGTTTAACACGTGGTTGAAATCTTGGTGTAGGGAAGAGGGGTTTAGGTTTATGGAGCATTGGTCTTTCTTCTGGGATAGATGGGAGCTGTACAAAACGGACGGTCTACATCTAAACAGAAGGGGGGCTAATGCATTGGGAGAGCGTATGTGCAGAGTAATTGAGAATCTTTTAAACTAGGGACCAGGGGGGCAGGGAGCTCTGACAATGGGAGATGTTCCACTAAGGAAAGAAAACAAAGGGAAACTGCTAGTAGGAAAGTCCTGAAGTGTTTGTACCTCAATGCCAAGAGCATAAGGAACACAATATTAGACCTAGAAGCCACAGTGCTGGCGGGTGACTATGATGTTGTAGGAGTGACAGAAACATGGCTTACAGAAAATGATGGGGATGAATACAAGTTTAAAATATAAACACAGTTTAGGAGAGACAGGCAAAGTCGAAGAGGTGGTGGGGTTGCATTATATGTCAGAAATGACATTGAGGCAGAAGAACTCAAATTAGATCCTTGTAACGAAACAGAATCTTTGTGGGTTAAACTTTTGAATAAAAGATCTGGAGGATAAGCGGTATGAGTGTGTTACAGACCACCCAACTCAGATATTCAGACAGATGTTGCATTGTACAGTGTAATCAGGACTGCAGGACTGCATGTAGCAAGGATGTGGCTGTTATCATGGGGGATTTCAATTTCCCAAACATAGACTGGGAAAGCCCAGTTGGGACTACAGAAGCAGAAATAGAAATGGTTGAGATGGTAAATGTCTCCTTTCTAACTCAATTTGTCAGGGCACAAACCAGACAGAGCACATGCATTGACTTGATATTTTCAAATGACCAAGATAGAGTCAGAGGGACACTATATGGTTAGCTTTGAGGCATACTTTCAAAAAACAAGGACCAAGTCTAAAACAATGATCTACAATTTTAGAAAAGCAAATCTTGAAGCTATGAGGCAGCACTTAGAAGAGTTAGACTGGGGCACACTGGATACAGATTCAGTCGAAAATTGATTGTTATATTTTAAGAATATACTACTTGAGGCTCAGGAGAAATTTGTACCAAACATTGGCCAAAATGGTTTAATAGAAGTATGCAAAAAAATATCAATAGAAAGAAAATGTTTGTTTGGTTTGTATAGGTCCCAACTATCCCTGAAGAAATACCAATGCTCCATAAATGTAAAACCCTCTTCCCTACACCAAGATTTCAACCACGTGTTGAACTTTCTAATCTCTGGCCTTGCAAGTGGTACCAGAAGTATTTTGGAGAAAACTGCCCCCCCTTTTTATTTTTTTCCTAACTCTTTAAATTTGTCTTGTAGAATCTCTGCCTTATCTTCTCCTATGTCTATGTCTTTTCCTACTGTTGGAACCTTTTGGGCATTTCTAGCTCTTAGGAAGTCTCTAAGGGTTGTGCGTGCCCTTTTCTGGGGTTACAGTGCAGATCAACAAGCTGAGCCTCAAGTTCACGGACCTTGATCTCTAGGACTTCAACATGCTGACAACGTTCACAAATGAAATCTTCTTGGATGAGTTCATCCAGAAAGGCAATTGTTCTGCAAACATGACACTGTAGTGTTTCTCAACAGCAGCTTTAACTATCTTCTGGTCTACCTTCCCCCAATTCACACCTAACTGGCTCCACCTGGCACAACTCATTTAACAGAATTCCTGCTAGTCCTAGACTAGATCACCTTTTCTTCAGCCTATTTACTTTCACCAACTCAGCAGCTGTACTGAATTGACTTAAATTAAGGCAATCTAAAGACCTAGGAACACATGAAGATAGCTGCCTCTCACCTGTATTGTCCTGTGTCTGTCTATGGCAACTTGTAAATCCTTCTTTAAATATGATATACTTAGATTTTCAGAAAGCTTTTGATAAGGTTCCACACAAAAGAGTGATGCTTAAATTGGAAGCTGTAGGAATTCAGGATAATGTAAGTGGATTATGAACTGGTTGATTGTATAGGAAACAGAGGGTCTTGATAAGAGGAGTTGCTTCTAACTGGAGTGAGGTTGTTAGTGGAGTTCCAGAGGGATCAGTATTAGGGCTTGTGCTTTTTATAATCTATATTAATTATCTGGACTCTGGGATAGTTAGCAAACTTGTCAAATTTGCAGATGTTACAAAAATAGGTGACTTAGCAGATACAATCTCGGTAGCTCAGGTTATTCAAAGGGACTTCATATTCAGGTGTGGGCTGACACCCGGCAGATGAAAATCAATGTGGACAAGTGCAAGTTATTACATGCAGGTAATAAAAATTCCACTATAATTACACTATGGGAGGAATAGAACTAAAAGAAGTAAAGCATGAGAAAGACCTAGGAGTTTTCATGGACTACTCACTTTCTCCATCCAAACAATGTGGGGAAGCAATAAAAAATGTAAACAAAATATCATGATAAGGATAATAATAATAGTGAATTAAGCTGGGTCTTAACAGGATTAATGGATTGTAATGGGGAAGCTCTTTATTGGACTGACCCTGTTAGTACTTGTTAGTACTACCCTGTTTTTGTATGTGCTGTTTTTGTCTTTACTTTATGTGATCGACTTCTGCCAACAGAATGAAGATAAAATAATTACAGAAACATTTTCTGAAGACAACAAGCCAGACAGAAGTACTCATTAGTGTATTTTACTGACAGATTTTATCATCCAGTCACTGTGGCTGAATATGTTCACTATTTACTCTACTTTTCCTCTATATTTTTCAGCAGCTCAGTTTTTTGTGTGTGTACAAATGCCACACAAATCTAGTTTGAAATTATATATGCACTACAATATACAATATTATACTGAGTCCTATGCTGGAAGCTGTGCAGGACTGTATTGACTCCATTCTCATTTATTTTTCTTTGAGGTGATGGATCTTCTCCATGCTATGGGGCCAGACACTGTTGTGATAACCAGTTCAGACCTGCCTTCCTCTCTAGGAGAAAACTATCTGATTGCACTTGGGAGCCAAAAGAAGAGTAAGATACAGAGCATGCTCCTTTGTGTTAACATTCACATTAAAGTTGACTTTTAATAGAGAATAGATGCATCAGGCAATTCAACCATAATAGGGACATGAAGTGATCTACAGCTCCTCTTCCTTGTGGAAATGTAAGATCTAATCAGTCATGACACCTGTTGTTGTCACTGTGTGAATTAGATGCATATAAAATGAGTTTTGAGCTAGGCTTCAAAAAATATTATTCCTCGGTTTTTCAAACATATTAGGAAAAATATTCCTTTGGTTTAGCAGAATTTAAATGGAATTTGATCATTCCAAAACTTAGTGACATCTCTCAATTCCCATTCATTATTAATTACACACTTGATCACACATTCATTGATATTAACCACTGAAATAAATTAAATGGTCTCTCTCATATTTGTTACAGCAGGTGTTGCTTGCCGGATTACCTACATGTTCTCTGATACCTAAGGGCAGAATAATTTTGTTGTGCAGTAAATCCATTCAGATTAAAATGGGAACATTTTAAAATATGCCGATGAAAGAAGGTGCACTAACAAGTACAGAGTCATATGAAAGTCATCAAATGTCAATACCTCAATGCAAGGAATGCTAGAATTAGCTAAAAATGATCAAGTGAACACCAGTAATTATTAGTCTTCTTACTTACGATTATAAGGCTGGGACGTTCATAATACTTTACACCAGGTCTTAAGGATGAAGGAGCAATAGAATTTGGAAGGTGGTGCATTGTTTTGTGACTCTTGAGGAGGTTAATTGTAAACTTGTGGAGCACATGATCTTATGGGGTCTAACTGCTCTGATGAGAACATATGTGTTTAACATGATTTAGGCTGACCAGTGCCTTCATATTGGCAATGCAGAACAGACTCATGTATCATTGATCATGTCTACTGACAATTTCAAAGTCTTTCCCAGACCTGGTGGTATGAAAAAGGAATATATTATCAGGTATTTTGTAAAAATAATGTGTTCTGAAATTCTGGTGTGCTTTGTGTCTCCTCAGTTAAGCCTGATGGCACAAAGGTGACCCAGCGAATCCGTATGGAGATCCCTAAGGTCGATGCCGTGTTTGTTGGTACAGGGGACTTATTTGCTGCTATGCTGCTGGCCTGGACCCACCATCACCCTAATGACCTGAAGGTGACATTTTCAATTTCACTCTTCTGCCCTTTTCTTACAGTATTTCTGTCTCTTAATAACTTATTTAATTTCACTTAAAGGGGAACTGCACCCCAACATTGTTTATCTTAATTCTGTTAACTGTATATATTGCAATTACATACTACTAGGCATCTGTAAATAGTTTCATGAAATGAAAGGATGCTGATCTGATGGATGTTCTGATTGTTTTAATTTATCATTGCAGTTATTGTTTTATTACTAAGTACTTTCGATTGGCCTAGGACTTTAAACTGGAGTTTTCATAGCTGTTTCAGGGTGGATAATATTAAAAGTAAGAGTGGCACAAAACATGTAAAATAACAAACAAGTATTATAATTACGCTACCTGTTCCTACAATTTAGATCTCATACACAACTATGTTTTATGTAATTGTGGTTTACCTCATTCTTGACTGATACACAAAATATACTACCTGTGTGGTTTACTGAGATTCAGTTATGCAGACGTTTGATAGCGGGGAGGGCTGGCAGACTGCTTCGACTTGAGGACGGTTGCAAAGCTTTCAGGTTTTTGGTGAAGAAGTTCTTGTTCTGGTTCCGTTCAGTCTTCTTGGATTTCGTCTCCTTGGTTTCTTCTCCCAGGTTGTTCCACTCCACTCCAAATTGGTAGTTTTAGCTTTCTGTTTTTATACATTTTAGACACAGAGATTCTAATCTCTTTCCTTCCAAACTTCTGATTGGTCAGGTTTGGGTTTATAAAATTCAAATTCAAATTGAAGCAGTCTTTGCCATTCCTCTCCCTTGATTCCTACAGAATTAAGTCACCTACTTAGTTTTAAGTCTTTCTTGAAGTGTGGTGCCCAGAACTGCACACAGTATTCCAGATGAGGTCTAATTAGTGCATTGTACAGTCTTAACATTACTTCCCTTGTGAGGAGTCCACATAGACTCCTAGGTCTTTCTCATGCTTTACTTCATCTAGTTCTATTCCTCCCATAGTGTAATTATAGTGGACATTTTTGTTACCTGCATGTATTACTTTGCACTTGTCCACATTGAATTCCATCTGCCAGGTGTTATTATATATTATATTATATATTATATTATATAAGTCCCTTTGAATAGCCTGTACTGCCGAGATTGTATCTGCTGAGCCACCTGTTTGCAAATCTGCAAATTTGACAAGTTTGCTAACTATCGCAGAGTCCAGATCATTAATATAGATTAGAAACAGCATATGCCGTAGTACTGATCCCTGTGGAACTCCACTAACAACCTCACTCCAGTTAGAAGCAACTCCTCTAATTGACACCCTCTGTTTCCTATACATCAACCAGTTCATAATCCATCTACTTACATCACCCTGAATGCCTACAGCTTCCAATTTGAGGATCAGTCTGAGTCTGTGGAACCTTATCAAAAGCTTTTTGAAAATCTAAGTATATCATATCATATGCTTTCACATGATCTATAGCTGCAGTTGTGTGTTCAAAAAACTCCAATACATTTGTAAGACATGATCTGCCTCATCTAATTTACATTCCTAAGTTTATAGAACTCAATTTATTTCCTAGATGGCCTGTGAGAAGACGGTTTCAGTCATGCACCATGTCATAAAGAGGACCATCTCCTGTGCAAAAGGTAATACAGCTTTGAGAACATTATTTCAGTACTGACAGTTTTGGAGTTACTTACTAACTAAATAAGCCTTTTGAGAAGACCTATTTTGTTTTTGTGTTGCTTATCCAATTCAAATGTTAATCTGTGGTGTCATTTTCAAAAATATAGATTTTGTGTACTGTGGTAAAAAATGGCCTAAGCAACTGTAAGCATGGGGGTATGATCATGGTGACATGCCCATTACATTGGTGGGGCAGGGTCTAATAAACAGATGCACACACAGACAGGGATACAGTGAAAAGGAAAGTGCATTGATTTTTCACAGTTGGGAAGGGAGGGTTGGGATGTTGGGACGTTGACACGTTGACAGAAAACTAAAGAAAATCAAACAAAGCCCTAGCTCCTTAGAAAGACAGGCACACTTAGCAATCTAAATCGCAAGCCCAGATCACAGTCCAAGTCCTAAGCCAAAGGTTGATTACTGGTTTCACCATTCTCCTCGTTTTACCACTGCTCAGACCACTGCTGATTCATCTTTCTGGTGAATGTAGTGCCTTTAAGGGTAATCATGTTTCACCCTGCAGCAGCACTGCACCACAACATGGAGAAATGACCATGGATAACAAGTTCCCATAGACAGACATTACTACTGTTTGTGTCCATAATGGCATGCATGTGTAGGAGGACATCGTGCACAGGTGCATGAAGCAGTTCCATAATGGCAATATGGATGTATACTAAACATAATTGTTCCACAGTGAAGAGTTTTCACAATACAATTGTTTAAATATGCAAAACTAACTTTATAAGCTGAATAAAACAGGCTTCGTTGTATAGCCCATACAGTAACTTCCACATCTAAAATGTTTCTCGGTTAGACATACGTATTCCTTCTCTTGAAATTTTTAACAATTGCTAAATTATGGACTAATATATTGTGTGTTTATATATTCAGTTTTAATTGAATATTTAATTGAATTTAATGTAGCAGGATTATAAACATGTATTGTTAGCATTTGGGTCTTTTAAATTGATTCTTGCAGTGTTCTGAAATGTTCCATCATCCATCCATCCAATACATCCTTAGGTTTCGATCCCAAATCCATTCTTCTTGATAGAGCTTTTAGCTCATCGCATAATTCAAGTGCATCAATGTCCTTTCAGTCTCCATGTGTGAGAGCCATTTCAAGAACATTGCATTGGTCAAGTAACTATTTTGTTCCCATTTCAGCTACTCTTTTTTTGTACAGAATCTGTGAAAAACATTAATCCAGAGTCCAATACCTGATTTAAAAAATTCACTTTGAAGCAGATAGCGCAGATTTCCGCAGTTCTGCACAGATCTGCAGAATCCCACCAATCCCATTGGTGGAGCAGCACAGATCTCCAAAGAACTGTGGAAATCTGCAGTACACGAACAGGAACAATATATAATAATATAGAAGCGATAGATACTAATTATTGTTTGTAAGCATACAGTATATATACAGTACTGTGCAAAAGTTTTAGGCAGGTGTGAAAACATGCTGTAAAGTAAGAATGCTTTCAAAAATAGACATGTTAACAGATTATATTTATCAGTTTAGCAAAGTAAGTGAACACAAGGAAAGTCTACATCAAATCAGTATTTGGTGTGACCACCCTTTGCCTTCAAAACAGCATCAGTTCTTCTAGGTACACTTGCACACAGTTTTTGAAGGAACTCGGCAGGTAGGTTGCCCCAAACATCGTGGAGAACTAACTACAGTTCTTCTGTGGATTTAGGCAGCCTCAGTTGCTTCTCTCTCTTCATGTAATCCCAGACATACTTGATGATGTTAAGATCAAGGCTCTGTGGGGCCATACCAACACTTCCAGGACTTCTTGTTCTTCTTTACACTGAAGATAGTTCCTAATGACTTTCGCTGTATGTTTGGGGTCGTTGTCATGCTGCAGAATAAATTTGGGGCCAATCAGATACCTCCCTGATGGTATTGCATGATGGATAAGTATCTGCCTGTACTTCTCAGCATTGAGGAGACCATTAATTCTGACCAAATACCCAACTCCATTTGCAGAAATGCAGCCCCAAACTTGTAAGGAATCTCCACCATGCTTCACTGTTGCCTGCAGACACTCATTCGTGTACTGCTCTCCAGCCCTTCAGTGAACAATTTGCCTTCTGCTACAGCCAAAATTTCAGATTTTGACTCATCAGTCCAGAGCACCTGCTGCCATTTTTCTGCACCCCAGTTCCTGTGTTTTTGTCCATAGTTGAGTCACTTGGCCTTGTTGCCACGTTGGAGGTATGGCTTTTTGGCCGCAAGTCTTCCATGAAGGCCACTTCTGACCAGACTTCTCTGAACAGTAGATGGGTGTACCAGGATCCCACTGTTTTCTGTCAATTCTGAGCTGATGGCACTGCTGGACATCTTCCGATTGCAAAGGGAAGTAAGCATGATGTGTCTTTCATCTGCTGCAGTTTCCTTGACCGACCACTGCGTCTACCAGTCCTCAAAGTTTTACGTTTCTTTGTGCTTCTTCAAAAGAGCTTGGACAGCACATCTGGAAACTGCCTTGAAATTTCTGCCTGGGAGAGACCTTGCTGATGCAGTATAACTACCTTATAGTTGTCTTGTTGCTGTGCTCAGTCTTGCCATAACTTTTGACAGTAAACTGTCTTCAGCAACCTCACTTTGTTAGCTGAGTTTGGCTGTTCCTCACCCAGTTTTATTCCTCCTACACAGCTATTTCTGTTTCACTTAATGGTTGTGTTTCAACCTACATATTGAACTGATGATCATTAGCACCATTAGGCATCACACCTGCCTAAATCTTTTGCACAGTACTGTATATCATTAGAGATCACATCTGGCATCAGTCCACACTGTACAGTGCACTCGAGACTGGACACATCCTGAATGCACACCTCCTTGGTAATATAGCAGTGCACACCTCTATGCCATTGACAAGCAACAAGGCTCATACGTGTAGTATTGCAGTACAAACACAATATTGTGGACATAGTAGTAATACATATTACCCAATACCCATAATTGTCTGTATGTATGTCATCACAGACTCAACATAATCTTATTCTGTACATTACTGCTGCTGTTTGTCCAAAACCACCATATACATTTTGATTTCCGTAAGTAAGCTTGTTTTTATCTTTTGAAAATACAGTGCTTACAGTCCACAAAGGGGGAGAATTGTTCCTATTATTGTTATGATTATTAAGTTATTATTTTTATTTCTTACATTTAGTTTGTCTGAATTTGATTAATGATCCACTCTAACTGGATATAAATGAGTACATTTTTCTTCGTCATACATTTGCTAGCAGTCAATGTTCCCTGGACCGTGTTATTGATATGCAATTCTAATTAAAAGAAACACCTTATTAATTGCCTTATAATTGTTTGTTCTTGTTCAACTTCAGGAACAATATATATATATAGCTATACAGTGAGGGAAAAAAGTATTTGATCCCTTGCTGATTTTGTACGTTTGCCCACTGACAAAGAAATGATCAGTCTATAATTTTAATGGTAGGTGTATTTTAAGTGAGAGACAAAATAACAACAAAAAAATCCAGAAAAACGCATTTCAAAAAAGTTATAAATTGATTTGCATGTTAATGAGGGAAATAAGTATTTGACCCCTTCGACTTAGTACTTGGTGGCAAAACCCTTGTTGGCAATCACAGAGGTCAGACGTTTCTTGTAGTTGGCCACCAGGTTTGCACCCATCTCAGGAGGGATTTTGTCCCGCTCCTCTTTGCAGATCCTCTCCAAGTCATTAAGGTTTCGAGGCTGACGTTTCGCAACTCGAACCTTCAGCTCCCTCCACAGAGTTTCTATGGGATTAAGGTCTGGAGACTGGCTAGGCCACTCCAGGACGTTAATGTGCTTCTTCTTGAGCCACTCCTTTGTTGCCTTGGCTGTGTGTTTTGGGTCATTGTCATGCTGGAATACCCATCCACGACTCATTTTCAATGCCCCGTCTGAGGGAAGGAGGTTCTCACCCAAGATTTGACGGTACATTGCCCCGTCCATCGTCCCTTTGATGCAGTGCAGTTGTCCTGTCCCCTTAGCAGAAAAACACCCCCAAAGCATAATGTTTCCACCTCCATGTTTGACGGTGGGGATGGTGTTCTTGGGGTCATTCCTCCTCCTCCAAACACGGCGAGTTGAGTTGATGCCAAAGAGCTAGATTTTGGTCTCATCTGACCACAACACTTTCACCTAGTTCTCCTCTGAATCATTCAGATGTTGGCAAACTTCAGATGGGCCTGTACATGTGCTTTCTTGAGCAGGGGGGCCTTACGGGCACTGCAGGATTTCCTTCACGGCATAGTGTGTTACCAATTGTTTTCTTGGTGACTATGGTCCCAGCTGCCTTGAGATCATTAACAAGATCCTCCCGTGTAGTTCTGGGCTGATTCCTCACCGTTCTCATGATCATTGAAACTCCACGAGGTGAGATCTTGCATGGAGCCCCAGACCGAGGCAGACTGACAGTTATTTTGTGTTTCTTCCATTTGCGAATAATCGCACCAACTGTTGTCACCTTCTCACCAAGCTGCTTGGCAATGGTCTTGTAGCCCATTCCAGCCTTGTGTAGGTCTACAATCTTGTCCCTGACATCTGTAGCGTTATGATGGCTTATTTTGATAAGAGCATTTTAGCTCTGAGCTGAAGCACTGATCCAAAGAAGACCTCTCCCCCCAAAGTTCTCAGATTTCCTTAAAGCGTGGGACTGGTTTACATCAAAGTGACAGTCTGGGAGGATGGCACCGAGAATAGGCCAAATAGTTTGGAATCCTGCTATGAGAAGTCTGGAGAAAGGGGCCTGTAGGTAATAAAAACTCTTTGAAATGGACGAGAGCCGAAATCCCGACACAGAGCTATGAACCCGGGCCAACCGGCATTTCCAAAAGATGGCATGGATTGACATCAGTCATAAATCAAGCCCCCCTCCAATAGGACACTGGGGGCTGAAACCGAAATCCAATCTCAAAAACTCAAGAACCAATCACCTATTGATCTGACAGGCGTATAAAGAACAACGCACAGTCTCTTTCTCGCTCTCTCTCACCTGAACCAGAAACTCGCTGCCACAGCTCAACCTGTAGCTCTGTTGCCCGAACCGGAACCAGAAACCAACCAAGTCTTTGCCGGCAACAGAAGAGTTAAACTGGGAGAAGGAGATTGAGCCGTACAAAGAATTCTTTTAAAGGACTTTATTAAATAAAGAACATTACAGACTGCGCATGCCCGCCTGTGCCCACCTGATCAGTGGAGTTTTACAGCTGGACAATTGACTAAGTCGACTGTATACGAAAGTGTCAGTTTAAATAGCTATTTGAGTCTTAAGAAACTCGACCCTTGGAACCAAACAGGGCCCTGCTTTCCTCAAAGACTTTGTCTTCAAATAAGTACGGTGAGAGACCCTGCTTGCCAAGAAGATTTTGTGCACAACCTTGGAGCCTTCAAACCAGTGGAAAATCTGTTTGGAAAAGACTCTACATTCGAGAAACCCCAACTTCCAGGTGCATCGACTGAGTGGAAGTTCTTGGACAAAGCCGAACCGGACTGCCTTTGTTCCAAACCACACGGACCTCGTGCCGTGTGCTGTTATCTGAGCCCGAAGACAGAGAGGCCTCTCTGCGACGAAGTTCAGATAAGTTTAACAGTTTGGAGTTTGTGATTCATGACATTTGAGAAATCAATTAGAAATGTTAATCTGTGGTTCATAACTCTAGAATGTGTAATATAATTTAGTTTTCTTAA
Organism: Amia ocellicauda; assembly: GCF_036373705.1. Lineage (NCBI taxonomy): Eukaryota > Metazoa > Chordata > Actinopteri > Amiiformes > Amiidae > Amia > Amia ocellicauda. The sequence goes on along the minus strand of NC_089855.1, from coordinate 38,351,142 downwards.
ATATAAATGTGTGTTGCATTAATCTGTTTTTTTGATAATTTTAGAAATAAAATCTGTCAACGCAGAGAAATATCTTCTCATTCCTGTTTAACTGTTTAGTCTGAAATTGACACAAGTTAATAGACACCAGATTATAGGTGGCCCTGCCTATCCTTAATCATTGATTATTAATCAGTTAAGGGAAATTGTGGTAACAAGTAATGATAGGATCTTTCTCGGCACCTAAACGTAAATGAGACTGATATATATATATATAACGAGAAGTTACCTGACATAAATACTAACCTGCGTAGTTATTTAATGTCTGACTAACAATACTAATGACAGACTCACCTTCGTCTTACTAACCGGTATTGTAGTCAATGTGTTTATAACCTTTTTTGTTTAACGATTTGTGTGTTATCATATGCGATCCCATGGTCTTTGATTTGGTCACGGAAGTGATTTGTCTTTGATTTGTTGATCTAGAGTTGAATTTTAATTAGTTTTTCCCTTTCGTATAATTAGTGTAGTGCTACATTTAGTCTTTGTTTTTGAATAAATTTGACAATTTATGTCTTTGGAATTGGTGTCTGCGTCCAATTATTACAGAAATTGAGTTCTACAAGATTCCAGGATTCGTGATAAGGTGATACTATAAATTCACTTCTTTAGTTGAAATGTATAAGTGTACCTTACGCTACACATCCTTGGACATGTCTTTGGTCTTGGCCATGGTGGAGAGTTTGGAATCTGATTGATTGATTGCTTCTGTGGACAGGTGTCTTTTATACAGGTAACGAGCTGAGATTAGGAGCACTCCCTTTAAGAGTTCGTTACCTGTATAAAAGACACCTGGGAGCCAGAAATCTTGCTGATTGATAGGGGATCAAATACTTATTTCCCTCATTAACATGCAAATCAATTTATAACTTTTTTGAAATGCGTTTTTCTGGATTTTTTTGTTGTTATTCTGTCTCTCACTGTTAAAATACACCTACCATTAAAATTATAGACTGATCAATATCTTTGTCAGTGGGCAAACGTACAAAATCAGCAGGGGATCAAATACTTTTTTCCCTCACTGTACACATTTATGTTAAGAGATAATAGGAAGAGCTAAATGTGTATATGTAATGGGGCTCATTCGTGTTATAATGAGCACATTGCAAAGTGATGTAACCCCTTAGTAAAAAGTACTACAGTGTTAAGCCTCCCGTGGTGGTAGACTCGGTCTTTTGGCGTAGAGGGCTTAACACTGTACTGGGCTGGAGCCACTGCGGTGCGGAGCGCTTAGAGATTTCTAAGAAGTGCTTAGAAGTTCCAACCTGCATCGGCTACATATAGACAACTTATTACGTTCCCGTAAGAAAATGTTTCCATGTGCAACAATACAAATAAAATATTTGCTATTTATTATTATTATTATTGTTATTATTGTACTCATCATCAAGATATGTGTTCTTAGATATGTATTTTAAACAGCACAACTTGACTCCCATAACTTATTACTCTTACTACAGATTTGTAACTGCAAACAACACTTTTTGCTGTATTATTTTTAGTTAACTTAGCAAGTAACAGTTGAAATAAAATATACGTTTCACGATTAATCATTCAGCTACAATAGAGCAGGTTATAATTTAACTAAAGTATGCACGTCTCAGTCATGGCGTTTATGGACTTATGGACGCATTTATTTAACCAGTCCTTAATGTTTTAGAGGAAACCCAGATCTTCTGTATTAATTTATTCATTCATTTAAGTTGTAAATGGGCACATGTTATCTAAATTGTGTTCGCCTTTATACTGATTGTCTCTGCGGGGCTGTTATACAACAGACCTGCACACCATTCACAAAACGAATGAAACACCATTCAGTTGTTCATAAAATAATAAAATCGGCTGCTACCGATCCAAGTATTATCCTTCACGTATTATCCCTAGTCACGGCACTGCACCGGGGTCCTGTGAAATCCATGTTCGGCAGGTTTTTAATACACTCGGATATTAGCAGTAAGAAGTAATTGTTTCTGTACATGGCTTTCGCTCCATGCTGCTAATAAAACAAATTTCTTCGTGATCCCACACGGCATTCCCATCCACCAGTGGAAACGGGGCAAAAGAGACCAAAGATAACCCTGAAGGAGCGCCAAAGCTCCACAGCAGAGATTGTAATATCTGTCCGTAGGACCACTTTAAGCCGTACACTCCACAGAGCTGGACTTTATGGAAGAGTGGCCAGAAAAAAGCCATTGCTTAAAGAAAAAAATAAGCAAACACATGTGCTGTTCGCCAAAAGGCATGTGGGAGACTCCCCAAACATATGGAAGAAGGTACTCTGGTCAGATGAGACTAAAATTTAGCTTTTTGGCCATCAAGGAAAACGCTATGTCTGGCGCAAACCCAACACCTCTCATCACCCCGAGAACACCATCATGGTGAAGCATGGTGGTGGCAGCATCATGCTGTAGGGATGTTTTTCATTGGCAAGGACTGGGAAACTGGTCAGAATTGAAGGAATGATGGATGGTGATAAATACAGGGAAACCTGTTTCAGTCTTCCAGAGATTTGAGACTGGGACTTTGGGCGGGTGAATAATTATGCACGCTCAAGTTTTCTGTTTTTTTGTCTTATTTCTTGTTTGTTTCATAATAACAAATGTTTTGCATCTTCAAAGTGATAGGCATGTTGTGTAAATCAAATGATACAATCCCCAAAAAATCTATTTTAATTCCAGGTTGTAAGGCAACAAAATAGGAAAAATACTAAGGGCGTGAATACTTTCGCAAGGCACTGTAGTTCATCAAGTCTCGCAAATGTTGACTGAATTTGCGAACTGCAATACTTTTTCTGAAGGATATCGTAGAGAATGTCGTTGATGTTGAAGATGTCACGATAGGTGAAGGCCAAGAACAGAAACTGTAAGTCGTTGAGCTTCACACAGTATCCAAAGGCTTGTAGCCGGGATTCTATGTCCCCAACCTCTGGCAACATTCATCTCCTGAAACACTTTGCACAGTTTGGAGACAATGACCTTAATGAGGACACAGTTACCTTAACATTGGCCTCCACCTGTGAACCATTAAAGTTGCTGTCAAATTTTCAGGATAAAAACCCCACTGCTGTTGGATTATTGGTCAGGCTGTGAATCTGAAGGAAAATGAAGACCAAAGAGCATTCTACAGAATATTAGGAAAAGAGTACATAATAATATACAAGTGTTTGGATATCGCTGTGAGCATAGTGGGATCAATAATCAGGAAGTGCATGACACCACCCGGGCACTGCCAAGAAAAGGCTGTCCCTCAAACCTCAGTGCTCAAACAAAAAGGAGACTTGTGAGAGAAGCCACAGAGAGGTCAACAGTCACTTTGAAGGAGCTATATATTTCAGTGGCTGGGAGTTGAGTAATGGTGCACTTGTCAACCATATCAAGTTCAACCAAATCTGCCCAAAAGAATGGGTCTAAATCACTCTGACACTGTGTGCAAAGCTGGTAATACCTACCCCCAAAAGACTGTAATTGCAGCGAAAAGGTATTAATATGTGGGGGTTGAATACTTATGCAAGCAACATATTTCAGTTTTTTATTTTTCTTACAAATACTTCCCAACATAAAGCCAATGTCACTGTTTTTTAGTTTCAGTGTTATAAAATAAAATATCAAACAGAACAAAAATTCAATGTACCATTTTGTAATTCAGTAATATGAAAGAATTGGTCAGAGGTCTGAATAATTTTGTAAGGAATGATGTATATTTAATTCTGTGAATGTACCAGTGGTGGAAGAATATTGGTAGGTTTAACTACTGACTAACACTGACAGCTCTGTTTCTCTCCTTAGCCATGGCTGGAGATGGGAAGAAACCTAGTGCAGCCCAGCTGGAACTCCGGATGGTCCAAAGCAAAAAGGACATAGAAAACCCAGAAATCGTTATACAAGCCACAGTGTTATAAAGAGCATATTCCACCTTGATTACTGCACAATGTATAGATGTTGTACATTTGACCTGTAATGTGACATTGCCTTAGATCTATTACAGAGCACAACATTTCCATGTGTCAGAAACAGCAGGGTTAAAGTGGAAGGATGGGTTGAGAGTACGGAGTGCAGCTCCCCAGGAAGGACCATCACCCCTTTTCTCATTCTCTCTAGAACTGCATTAACCTATTTTTTGTATGCACCCTTATAGGTCCTTGAGGTCCACTTAATGTAAAAAAAAAAAAAAAAAGTGAAAGCAACTTTCCAATGACATCCAAAAGTTTCCTTTACCAGAGTTTTGTCTTCATCTCTAAATGTTATTATTCCTTTACTGTACTGTACTGTACTGTACTGTACTGTGGCAATTCTAATTGCTGAACTACTCAAAACCTGTGTCTGTGGATTGCAGCTGACATTTTCTTTCCACAAAAGCCCACTGGATGCACTAGTTAGATATCATCATTTTATGTCTAACTTTTATCATTAGTTTAGCACCAAATACTTGTTTTATATACAGAGTGTAATGACTTGCTCAAGTTAATAAAACTACATCAGCCCTTATGTGTTATCACATTACATTTCAGGCTTAATTATAATTTCTTAATTTTAGGTAATAACGTTGTCTGTGTGTTTGCTTGTTTCTTTAATTAAGCCTTGATAATTATAGGCTACTTATAAAGTCGGCCTATTTAAACAATTGTATGGTGAAAACTGTAAAGTTCCCAAATGACTGTTGATACATACAAATGGAATATGCATTCAGACAAACAGATTCATTCAGCGGTGTACCGTGTCATTTCATGCACACAGCATGTAAGCCATCGGGACACACTTGAATTCAAGATTCAAATTTGAATTTGAATTTGACTTGAACTCAAATTAAGTATTTGCAATGCTACAAGATAATTATCTGGATGACTTCCTGGTCAGCATTTAAATGAAATCCAATTTTTTAAATTATATCAGTAATTATATTTTAATTATTAAATTAATAATTACATTAAATACATTAAATTTGTATTTGAACTATTTAATTTCAAAGTGCCACTATAAGCAATAAATAACTCCACTGACAAAAAAATTACACTTTCAAACAAATTGTTTTTTTTTTAATTTAAAAATAAAAATGCATTTTCAATTTTAAATTTGACAATACCATATTTTGTCTTGTGTCTAGCTTTGATGATTAATTTCATGATTCAGATTTTTTAAATTAGATATTTGCAATGATTGCTGTTTATTTGTACATAAATACATAGAGCATGACAATTATACACTCACCTAAAGGATTATTAGGAACACCTGTTCAATTTCTCATTAATGCAATTATCTAACCAACCAATCACATGGCAGTTGCTTCAATGCATTTAGGGGTGTGGTCCTGGTCAAGACAATCTCCTGAACTCCAAATTGAATGTCTGAATGGGAAAGAGAGGTGATTTATGCAATTTTGAGCGTGGCATGGTTGTTGGTGCCAGACGGGCCGGTCTGAGTATTTCACAATCTGCTCAGTTACTGGGATTTTCACGCACAACCATTTCTAGGGTTTACAAAGAATGGTGTGAAAAGGGAAAAACATCCAGTATGCGGCAGTCCTGTGGGCAAAAATGCCTTGTTGATGCTAGAGGTCAGAGGAGAATGGGCCGACTGATTCAAGCTGATAGAAGAGCAACTTTGACTGAAATAACCACTCGTTACAACCGAGGTATGCAGCAAAGCATTTGTGAAGCCACAACACGTACAACCTTGAGGCGGATGGGCTACAACAGCAGAAGACCCCACCGGGTACCACTCATCTCCACTACAAATAGGAAAAAGAGGCTACAATTTGCACAAGCTCACCAAAATTGGACAGTTGAAGACTGGAAAAATGTTGCCTGGTCTGATGAGTCTCGATTTCTGTTGAGACATTCAGATGGTAGAGTCAGAATTTGGCGTAAACAGAATGAGAACATGGATCCATCATGCCTTGTTACCACTGTGCAGGCTGGTGGTGGTGGTGTAATGGTGTGGGGATGTTTTCTTGGCATACTTTAGGCCCCTTAGTGCCAATTGGGCATCGTTTAAATGCCACGGCCTACCTGAGCATTGTTTCTGACCATGTCCATCCCTTTATGACCACCATGTACCCATCCTCTGATGGCTACTTCCAGCAGGATAATGCACCATGTCACAAAGGTCGAATCATTTCAAATTGGTTTCTTGAACATGACAATGAGTTCACTGTACTAAACTGGCCCCCACAGTCACCAGATCTCAACCCAATAGAGAATCTTTGGGATGTGGTGGAACGGGAGCTTCGTGCCCTGGATGTGCATCCCACAAATCTCCATCAACTGCAAGATGCTATCCTATCAATATGGGCCAACATTTCTAAAGAATGCTTTCAGCACCTTGTTGAATCAATGCCACGTAGAATTAAGGCAGTTCTGAAGGCGAAAGGGGGTCAAACACAGTATTAGTATGGTGTTCCTAATAATCCTTTAGGTGAGTGTATATTCATGTACTTTTCATTATTTCCTTTTTGTTCTTGTTATGTATTGCAGACAAAATCCTAACTGTTTACTCTTCATACTGTTCATAGACTACACCTAAATATAAGACTTAAAATTCCAGTCGTGGTTTATAAGTTTTTATGTAAAGGCAAGAACAATGTTCTGCATTTTGGATGAAAAGGTACAGTACTGTGCAAAAGTGCTGTCCAGCAAAAGTGCTGAACAAATGCTGTAAACAAGGCCAAGTGACTCAACTATGCATGAAAACACAGGAACTGGGGTGGAGAAAAATGACTCAAAAATGTAAATATTTGGCTATAGCAGAAGGCAGTTTGTTCACCGAAGGGCTGGAGAGTGGCACAAAAATGAGTGTCTGCAGGCAGCAGTGAAGCATGGTGGAGGTTCCTTGCATGTTTGGGGCTGCATTTCTGCAAATGGAGTTGGGAATTTGGTCAGAATTAATGTTCTCTTCAATGATGAGAAGTATCTATTTATCAATCATGCAATACCATCAGGGAGGCATCTGATTGGCCCCGAATTTATTCTGCAGCATGACAACAACCCCTAATATAAAGCGAAATGTCATTAAGAACTATCTTCAGCGTAAAGAAGAACAAGGAGTCCTGGTGGGTATGGCCCCCACAGAGCCCTGATCTCAACATCATTGAGTCTGACTGGGATGAAGAAAGAGAAGCAACTGAGCTGCCTAAATCCACAGAAGAACTGTGGTTAGTTCTCCAAGATGTTTGGGCCAACCTACCTGCCGAGTTCCTTCAAAAACTGTGTGCAAGTGTACTTAGAAGAATTGATGCAGTTTTGAAGGCAAAGGGTGGTCACACCAAATATTGATTTGATTTAGATTTATCTTCTGTTCACTCACTTTGCATTTAGTTAATTGATAAATATAATATATTAACATGTCTATTTTTGAAAGCTTTCTTACTTTACAGCATTTTTTCACACCTGCCTAAAACTTTTGCACAGTACTGTACATACAATTATTAGTTAACTTAAAGTCCCAAAAAGTGCCTCAGGTCACATCTAACATTGTTCTTCAAGATCTTAACTGACTTGAGTCAAAAGTTAATTTTATCACCAACAATGCAAGGTTTACATGCTGTCAAAATAACAAATACCTGCAAAAGCAATGTTCTGGTATTGAAAGTGAAACTCTTGACACTGTAAAACAACAATTCTGGAGTATCACAATGACTGGGTAGTATAGAGGGAGTGGTACTGATTTACTGAGCTGTACTAAAACCATGACCAGCACTAGAGTAATTATTGGACAGTCCCACAATAACTTTTAACTGCTTCAAAACATATCAGACAATATTCACTAATTATGTATACAGAAAACACTGGTTCATAGCGCTTACATTTATGATTAGAAGAAAGTGTCATCTTACTAAAAATGAAGCCGCAACTGAGTACAGTTCTGTAGTTTTCTATTAGTGAGTGGGTCAAAATTCTGATTTAATCTGGCCCAATAATAATATAGCAGACCACCATTTGAACTCTTTAATCTAATCTAAAATTGGACAGAATGCATTATTAATCGATTAATATATTTGGATCTCTTCTTAGGCTCCCCTAATCTCTGTAAACCATGGATTTAAACAACATTACCAGTTAAATAAATAATCTTTTTTTATAAATCATTATTCATCATAAGACTCAAAATGAGGAAATGCTTAATTTTGTTTTTTAAGTTTTGGAAGTGTAGCATACAGTGAGGGAAAAAAGTATTTGATCCCCTGCTGATTTTGTACATTTGCCCACTGACAAATAAATTATCAGTCTATAATTTTAATGGTAGGTGTATTTTAATAGTGAGAGACAGAATAACAACAAAAAAATTCAGAAAAACGCATTTCAAAAAAGTTATAAATTGATTTGAATGTTAATGAGGGAAATACGTATTTGATCCCCTATCAATCAGCAAGATTTCTGGCTCCCAGGTGTCTTTTATACAGGTAATGAGCTGAGATTAGGAGCACTCTCTTAAAGGGAATGCTCCTAATCTCAGCTCGTTACCTGTATAAAAGACACCTATCCACAGAAGCAATCAATCAATCAGATTCCAAACTCTCCACCATGGCCAAGACCAAAGAGCTGTCCAATGATGTCAGGGACAAGATTGTAGACCTACACATGGCTGGAATGGGCTACAAGACCATCGCCAAGCAGCTTGGTGAGAAGGTGACAACAGTTGGTGCGAGTATTCGCAAATGGAACACAAAATAACTGTCAGTCTCCCTCGGTCTGGAGCTCCATGCAAGATCTCACCTCGTGGAGTTTCAATGATCATGAGAACAGTGAGGAATCAGCCCAGAACTACACGGGAGGGTCTTGTTAATGATCTCAAGGCAGCTGGGACCATAGTCACCAAGAAAACAATTGGTAACACACTACGCTGTAAAGGACTGAAATCCTCATTTTAGAGTACTATAAAGTAAGTTAAACTTCAACTAGTAAGACTGAAAGTCTTCATTAGGCAACCAAGAGTGAAAAGGTGCTGTCTTTCTTCTGCTCATCTTGATCTTGTACAAACACACCACAGAATAGAGATAATTTATTAGATGAAGAAAGTCACTCAACAGTCAAATTAATTGTCTTGATGTTTAATAAAATGTTTAATAAAAACATTTCAAAGCAGAGCAAAAAACACTGGCCATTAAGCAAATGGGTACATCAAAATACAGCAACAAGATATGGACCATATGGAAAACTATCATACCTGCCATAGTAACACAAATACCCAAACAAAACATGAAATGGAGACAACAGAACCTTGTGGACACATGTGTATTTCAGCATTGATAGAAAAAGGGGCAAAAAAAAAGTGGGTCTCCCAAGTCGTGGATCCAGTTGGATTAATTCTTACAATTTATTTAAAACTGAGCTCTTGGCATTTAGGGCTTGAATTAATTGTGATAATTCATCAGCTTGTGTGTATTCCTGAAGTGGTTTGCTTGTGTACTATATTGGTTCGCAGTTTTGCTTGCATTACATATTGCTTTTTCATGTAACCTAAGCGGCAGTTACTGGGAGGTACAATGAAAATCAAAACGGTAGCAGAAGCACATGCTTTATACTCAAGGAGATGAACCTAGGTGCATTATAAATCTGAACCCCATCTTGTTTATTAGATATTGTAACCATTGCCATCACCTTTGGTAACCTGGGAAGTCTTGTTGCAGTATTATATAAAGTGCACAGAGATTAAACTAAGATCCAAAACTACACTTGTTTATCATCTCACATGGGACACATCGTTAAAAACATGTATTATAGTAAAAACAAGTATTATAAGTAACGATTTGCATATAATTGCCCAGTAGAGAAAAGTACAAAAAATAAATGCAAATTGCTCACATTACATCTCTGCCTTTTGTCTGTTAAAACTAGTTATTTGAAATAACTAATACTTGTCAAAGTGTCATTTTAATTTCAAACCCCTTTTTTGACAACGTCCTTGAATCCATGTTCAGGAATGTTAATAATTGGGAGCATGCGAGCACATATAGGCAATTTAGCTCAAGGTAATGACTTTTCTACTGGTTTTACCAGTGGTGATTTCAGATGGGTGCCCCCTTCCCCACCTCTGTAACTATGTTTGTCCTTAATGGTTGAACAGTGAACCAGTCTTTGCTTTGATCTTTTTTTTTTTTTTTTTTTTCTTAATTGAAGAAAAGTATTTGATTGCTTGGTAAAGTTTTTAGTGAGTCGGTTTTTGAGTCTGAATATTTTATAACGTTACAATGAAGATTGTAGTGTACAAATCTACATTTATATAATATGTATGGTATGATGCAATAAACAAAAATAATTATTATATTACCTATATTAGAATTTGCAGATTTTTTTTGCCTGGTGTGTTATTTATTTCCTCATCAGGTGTAGGCCTACCAGTTAACTAGGTAGGAGGTCCATCAGCGATGCCAAACAGGGACATAGGAAAGCATATATTTATAATATTTTATATACACTGCATACAAAGGCATAATGTATACATTTTTTACCACAATACTTCAATGATGAAGAGTTGTGTAGTGAAACATCCACCCTTTGAAATTAACGTTTAAAATTGCACAAGGAATTTACAAACATTGTATAAAACAATTGATAGATTAAATCATCTGTTATTTTCTTCTGAAATTATGATTTAGATATTTCCTTTAGTATTGTAACAAAGTTTGTTTAATGTGAAAAATGGGGGGGACACAAGGTTGAAACAAACATTAACTTTTATTGAGCATGGTATAGTGGCTGGACTGCAGCAACTCTCCTCTACACACACCCCTCTCACTCGCGTGGGAACCAGGCACACCTATTTAAGTCCTCTGGCTCCCCAAATCACTGCGCCCCCCCCTGTTCCCGCAGAGTGCTAACCCTTCACCCCGGAACTAACCCCGCTGTAACACAAGAACCACACGAGAACAACATGCAGCACGCACACCATAAACCGCCCAAACACACAGACAGACACCCACACACATGAATCCCCCTCCCCCTTCCCCCAGTCCCAGATCATTACAGTATTTTAGTATTAATAGGCTTATGAAAATGGCCCAGATATTCAAAAGATTATGCACGTCATAATGCATGGCACCCCAAATTAAAAATGTACGCATCCAAATGTCTTTCAAACACCATAAATATAATTTATTACAATGATAATTTTACCGGAAAATAAATGTGTAGCCATTACTGTATGGCCTAATATAGTATTGTACCGTTTCTAAACACCAACACTTTTAGCTTAACCCATCTCCAAAGCATTAAATGACATTATGTAAAATCGAGACATTAAACATAAAGAATTTTGTTATGGGGCACCAAATGTAAAACAGGGTACACTTTTTTTCAAGTCTTTTTTTCTTTTTTTTCAGATTTAGTAAATACTTTTTCCCACATTTTGAATACTTAAATAAATGTGAAATCTTTTGTTTGACTAAATAGTTGGCTAAATCCTAAATATGGACTTTGCAAGCTAAACATTTAACTTTGAAATACATATTTAATTTTATATATTTAAATCTTAACCTAAATGTATTTTAAATGTAAATGTTATATCTAAATGTTAAATCTAAATATAAAAGTTAAGTCTTAATGTTATCGAAGACATGTGCCCATCACTCAAACAAGACCCTTCCACTTCCTGTTTGTATAAAAGGTGACGTCTGCACAGAGACTTCCTCTTTTTGCCCTTCACCTAGGTTCATCAAGATGGGTTCATAAATAAAAAACAGAAATTGCGTTTTTTCATCTGGTTGGTAGTACAAATAGTACCATCAACCCACCAATTAGCTACGTTCGTGTGTAATTGCTATATTTTAATTTATTAACACTCTGTACCCCCTCTGTGCAGTAACATGTGGTCGGCGTGTAGTGCCCCCCCCCACCCCCCACTGTGTTGTGTAGCGTTGCAGCCGGTCCCGCTATGCGCTCCAGTTGTCGGTACCTGCACTGAATGGAGCACTCACTGTGGAGTCACGTCACAGTGTGCGTGCACGGCACTGACCGGATGGAGAGACTCTATTCTTCCTCCTCCCGCGGGGTCCCAGTCACGTCCTGGACACCGACATCGCCACTGCATCGTCAGGCTGTCCTCCTCTCCTCTCCTGTCTCCTCTGTCCGGCCCCCAACTGCTGAGGCACCCGCCCCAGCCATGGCTGTTGGAACGGGGACGCCTCTCCATGGGCCTCCCTCTCTGTCCCCTGCTTGTCACAACCCACAAAGATTGTTTCATTACAATATCTAATTTGAGTTCGTCTGTCTCAATGTCATTTTTGATATATAGAGCTACCCCACCACTGTCTTTCCTAAACTGTGTGGATCCTTTCAACTTGTATTTATCACCATCATTTTCTGTAAGCCACGTTTCTGTCACTCCAACAACATCATAGTCACACACCAGCACTGTGGCTTCAAGGTCTAACATCTTGTTCCTTATACTCCTGGCATTGAGGTACAAATATTTCAGTACTTGACACCTAACTAGCTCCACCTGGCACAATTCTCATTACTCAAATTCCTTAAACTTTCAAATAGGAATCCATGAAAAATTAGCTTTAGATCTGTAGAGTACAGACAAAGGAAAAATTAATCAGCAGTGTTAGACATAGAAGAATACACACTGAGGAAATACAAGGAAGATGGAAATATAGTAAAAAAACAAACAGAACAAAGTATACAAAGAAAATAATAAACCAATTGGACTAGTAATAATAATAATAATAATAATAATAATAATAATAATAATAATAACAATAATGGCAAAGAGGAGCAGGAAATGGTAGTGGCAGTTCAAAAAGCAGAAATCTTCTTCATGGACGAGTAAACACTTTCCTCAAAAAACGCACATGGATCCTCTTCGAAAGACTTGGAGCCGGGATACGCAGGCAGCGTTAACGAAGTCCTCCTCAGCGCATTGTTGTTACAGCACCAGTGGCAATAGAGAAAGCGCCGGTTAAAAACAATCATACGGACTCGTAGCAGTGTTAATTATGGTGTTAATTTATCAGCTTGACAAAATGCAAAAAATTAACTGCCTTAAAGTGATAGGGCAAACGCAGATCAAGACAATGTATCACATTTCCTTTAATCTATTTACTACAAGAAGCACAGCAACTGTACTGAATTAACTTTAATTAAGACAAACATATTCGGAATGCCAAGTTAGCTCTCTCTCATCTGTCCTGTGTCTATATTCGGCAACTTCTAACTCTCATAAACTAACTATGTGCCAGTGCGGTTTCTCTCTTTTCTGGCCAACAGGATAGAACCAAAAGTAACCATAAACACAGGACAGCTTTCACAGATAAAGACCATTGGAGTGGACAACTACACTGCTCGGCAAATGACCAGCTTCTTCTGGATGACAACCACCTCTGGTATTGACCCTGGCATGTGGCAATGGATTTTCTGAGAGAGAACTGTGTGTTTTACAGCCCTGCATTTCAGCCTGAGCCCGACGGGCCCCGACTTATTTACACCCCACGGGCCGGGCTTCGGGCCAATTTTCACATCATAGTTCACACGCGGGCCGGCATCGGGCCTGTTTTAGGCTCCTCCTCCTTTTTATTTTTTAGACATTAATTAAAAGAAACTATGAGAAGTTGATGATGGTAAAACAAACATAGAAAGATGTTTTATAACCACACTGACACGCATGACACAGTCTGCTCACGCACACACACGCACACAGGTTTCCCACGGAGTGCATGCTACACAACTGTCCAGACTGGCTCGCACAGTGTTATGCCTAGGTTACACTGGCTTAAGCGTCCGTGCCATGCTATGCCGTACTCAGACGCGTCCCAGAGCTTTTTTTTGTAAAACCAGGCCACTGTGAAGTCCGTCCCTCTGATGGAGGAGCAGTGACTGTGGGTTTGGTTTGTGTTTGTGTTAAAAACAGAGACAGGAAACAGAACGAGCGACACAGCCTGACGTGGAAAGGATTTGTGTGTCTATTTTATTCTTTGTGCTTTACATGATTGTAAACAGCGTAATAAATTCACGTTTCTGTTCAGAGATATTAGGAAGAGCTAAACATGTATAGACAACATAATATTCAGACAAGCATGTTCACATAAGAATACATTTCCATGTGCAACAATAATACTAAATAGCCAATATGTTTTGTTATTATCGTCATCATTTGTGCTAGTATATATGTATTTTAAACGGCACAGCGTGACTCCCTTAACTTATTACTCTTTCTGCAGATTTGTAACTGCAAACAATACTTTTTGCCGTATTATTTATAATTTACTAAGCAGACGTCCTTCAACAGGGCAAGTTACAGTTGAAACAAAATACACACGTTTCACGATTAATCATCCAGATACAATATAGCAGCTTTTGAACTAAAGTGTGCTCGTCTCAGTCATAGCATTTATGGGCGCATTTATTAAACCAGTCCTTAATATTTTAGAGGGAAACCCAGATCTGCTGTATTTATTTATTCATTAATTTAACGTGTAAATGGGCACGTTAACTGAATCGTGTTCGCCTTCATACTGATTGTCTCTGCGGATTGTCCTGCACACCATTCACAAAACACAGCCTGAAACACCGTCCAGCTGTTCATAAAATATTAATAAAATCGGCTGCTACGATCCGATTATTATCCTTCAGTTTATTTTAACTAATCACGGCACTGTGAAATCCAAGTTTTTAATACACTCGGATATTAACTGTAAGCAGTCATTGTTTCTGTACATGAATTTCACTCCATGCTGCTAATAAAACTGCAATTTCTTCATGATCGCACACGGCCCTTATATCTTCCGACACAATGTATCTGATCTCTTCCCTGTGTCTCAAGTCAAACACACACCTCCGCTCCTGAAAGTGAATCATGTCCTCAGTGGGGACGGATGCTTACGGAAACGTCCAGCACCAGATATTTAACCTCCACAAAATGCAGACGTGTCCACCAGTGGAAACAGGGCATTAGTGTCCCTGCCAGTGGCAGCAGCAGCGAGCGCCTTCAGCGCAGCTTGAAGAGTTAGAGAAGAAAGCAGGACTGGACTGAAACCGTCCACTGTGCATGCTGTGCTTTTTCTCCACAATGCTCTGTAAGAGACTGTTCTGTAGCCATGTTAAGACTAGGAGGTTGTCTTGTTTTTCATTTGATTGGACTTTATTTTCATTAGTCTAACTGTTGGAAACTATTGGACGCCTTTATTTTTGAGTTAAGATAACCTGTGTGTTTTATTTTATTTGTTTAGATCGTATAGCCCGTTCGTTCGTTTTTCCGCACGCCGTTACGAGCAGCAGAGCAGCCTGCCTCAGCTTGTCAAAAATGCCTTTTTACTGTGGTGGTAATAATGAACAATTAAACTAACATTGCTTGAAGTGTTTCATATCTATGGATTTTATTGTAGGCAAGTCAAGTACTGATTTGAAGCCTAAATTGATCAAACGTGATCAACTCACTGTCGGCCGCTGGCCCCTCGGTCGTCACTTTAAAAAACAAAAACTTTAATTTAACAAACAAAAATGCTCCAAACATTTTTCTAAATTAACTTAATAAAGAAACGAAAATAAATATAAATACTTTGCCATTAAAAACAAAACTGAACTATTTTAATGGCTGCAACAGTAGTATAGGCTGTGTAGAAAAAAAAAAAAAAAAAAACACGGGCTCTAGTCGGACTCGGGCCGAGATTGTGATCAGCTGTCGGACAAGGGCCGGGCTGGGGCCTGAGCATCTTGGGCCAGGGCTAGGGCCTAGATTTGAGGCCCGTTCTGGGCTTTAGCGTGTTTTACTGTTTGTGGATCGCTTGTCCTGGTAACCAATAGCCTGTGTGGACTTTGAATAAAGCATCAGACTCTTGCCGGTTTTCAACTTCATCTTGCTCCCCTGCTGTGTGTGTTGTAATGCTCTCCCACCTCCCATACCCACAATTCCAGAGGGCCATGGAGTCTCTCCAGCTCCCCTGGCCCTCTGTTCCCACCCTGGCATGCTCCAGATTCGAGAGGGGTCAGCGCTCACAGCGGCCCACACGGGCCCTCCCACTGCTACCTGACCTCCTCGAGGAACTGAGGGCCACCTGGGACCATCCAGCAACAGCCCCCGCCCAAGCCAGGAGAGGGGAGGTTTGTGCCAGGACCTAGGGCATGGCAGAAGTGGGCTTGGTGGAATTTCCCGGGGTGAATGCTGTCTGTGGATCCACGCGACCTGGCTTTCCCCAATAGGCAGTGTCGCGTAAAGGAGACGCTGCTCCGGAGGGCTTATGAGGCAGGAGCCCAAGCGTCTCGCCTCGAATACTGAGAGCATGCTGGTCCTGATGGCGCATCACCAACCCCGCCCCCTGAGTGCTCCAAAATATATAAGTTATCTACTCCCTACAATTTCAGACACGTCCACCCCCCTTCCAGGGCATGGTGTGGACGCGAGTGAGGGACCCAATGCAATGTGGGGCGCTTCGCTCGAAATCGCTGTACTCCTGGAGAAGCAAGCAATCTGCGAAGTGCCCCCACTGGGGTAGCACGAGGGATTCTATTCCCCATACTTCCTTGTGCCCAAGAAAGATGGCATTTTCTGCCCCATCTTGGATCTGAGGCGCCTGAACCGCCACCTCAAGGTGTTGCACTTCAAGATGCTCAACCTGCGCACCATGTCCCAGGCATGGTTCACCACAGTGGATCTGAAAGATGCTTACTTTCACATCCCCATTGCGCAGGTGCACAGGAAGTTTCTCCGCTTTGCCTTCGAGGGCAGAGCATTCCAGTTTCCTGTTCTCCTCTTTGGCCTGTTGCTAGCCCCACACACTTTTTCCAAGTGCATGGACATCGTGTTAGCCCTCTTGCGTTGCCAGGGGGTCCGCGTCCTCAATTTGTTTACACAACTGGCTGGTTTGTTCTCACTCAAGGGAGCAGGTTCAGAAACACACAAACCTGAATTGGGCCTCCGAGTCAATCGAGAGAATTGTTGCCTGACGCCAACTCAGCAGGCACAGTTCCTTGACACACTGACACCAAAGACAGTTGCCTCCACACGCACGTGTCTCTCCCTCTTCCGACTGAGAGCTCGTGTCAGGGTGTCCCTTTGCCAGAAGCTGCTGGGCCTCCTAGCAGCTGTATCACAGACCATCCCCCTCGGCCTCCTCCAGTTGAGGCCGCTGCAGTGGTAGTTCAGGTCTCTCAGGATGCACCCTCGCCGTGATCGAGCATGCCGATTCACAGTCACTGCGGCGTGCTGAAAGGCACTCCATTGGTGGCGGATCCCTCACAATTTGACCCTCGGTGTGTCCCTGGAGTCAATCTACCACCATGCAGTCATGACGACAGATGCCTCCAAGCAGGGTTGGGGAGCCAGCATGGGCCCTCCATATCAACGTCCTGGAGTTAAAAGCAATACTCCTTGGACTGGTCTAACTAGCGCATTGTACAGTCTTAACATTACTTATCTTGTTTTAAATTCTACACTTTTGACAATATACCCTAACATCCTGTTTGCCTTTTTTATTGCTTCCCCACACGGTTTGGATGGAGAAAGTGAGGAGTCCACATAGACTCCTAGGTCTCTCATGCGATACTTCATCTAGTTCTATTCCTCCCATAGTGTAATTATAGTGGACATTTTTGGAGATGTCTGGCCCTAGAAGCCGATAAAGATACTGAATTCCCTCAGATGAGAATCAATATCTTTCATAGAGAACATCATCGGGGTAAGCTAGAGGATTTGCACGGTCTCTAAACACCCTCGCCCTGCGGAGTGAGCCTCTCACAATCCGTGCGCCAATGTCGATTAGGTCTTCCAAATGTCCTGGCATTTTTCCGGACAAGATTGTGGGCGGAGAGGCGGTGCTTATATAGGGTAACATTGCGTTAACCACGAAGATAACCTGCTCAGAGCAGTTTAGAGATGCCACATATATTGCCATGACAGCATACCTCGGGTAAAACCATCTTTTGTAGTACGGGTTAATCGGGAAGTTACACCCGACCTCACTAAGTTACTCCTGAAGTTACCTGGATAAGCCAGTTACCTCGCTTCGTAGTACACCCCTCAACTATGACTGCCTTGTATATACTAAACAGGTGCTGCCTAGGCTGTGATTGGACGACAGAGGATTTGAATGAGCCAATAGGGTGAGCGATAGAACCAGAGGACTGTGGGAAGTGATTTTTTTACCTGGCCAGGCTACTGTCTCTAGTTAATGGGACAGGTGGGTGTTTTAACCACCCACTTGTGTAACATTGTGAGTGTTGCACTTCTTCTCTTTAAACACACCAACAGTACACTCCGCTCCAACAGCCTGGCTAACACAACATAGGCTACACTGGAGTTTAAAAGAAGCTGAATGTTCTAGAATGGTCCAATCGAAGACCAGACTTCAATCCAATTGAGAACCTGTGGCAAGACTTGAAAGTTGCTTTTAACTACCAGTCCAGTGCCCATACAACATGAGAAAGCTTGGGCAATTTTGCCAAGAAGAATGGGCAAGATTTACAGGAACCAGATGTGCAAAGCTGGTACAGACTTACCCCAAAAGACTCACAGCTATAACTGTTGCCTAAGGTGGTTCACCAAGTATTAACTAGGGTGGTGAATAATTATGCAACTAACACATTTCATGTTTTATGTTTAATTAACTTTTGTTTCACAATAGAAAATAGTGTACACCTTCAAGGTGGTGTTAATCAAAGGGAGAGCATCCTAATTAAATCCAAATGTGAAAAAGTCCTTGGGGGTGAATACTTATCCAATTCACTCAAATCAACCTTCCAGTCAAATCATGTATGCAAAGTTAAATTTATTTAAGAAGATAAAATACACTTAAATGCTTAATAAATATGTATTATTATACAGGTAGCCTATTACAGTATAATAATGTTTGTGTTGGTTATTATGAAAAGCGTTACAATGTTTTATAATTATCATTA
The DNA here is from genome assembly GCF_036373705.1 of Amia ocellicauda. NCBI lineage: Eukaryota > Metazoa > Chordata > Actinopteri > Amiiformes > Amiidae > Amia > Amia ocellicauda. The sequence goes on along the minus strand of NC_089855.1, from coordinate 38,332,277 downwards.
CTGAACTATCAGTAAGTAGTTGCATGTGATGGGTGTGTGTTAGTGCTCAAATTACATATTTTGGCTATTAACAAACAATTGAATTTTAAGGACACCCCTTCGGCATTTGTATTAGTTCACTGTACTGTATTGTACTGTACTTAATGCAGCAGGTACAAATTATAATCTGGATAATATGTATACAGCACCAGTTCTACTACACATAGTATTACTTATTGAGTGCAAGACGCAAACTGACATTCTAACAGCTGGTTAGAATGTTAAAATACTAAGAAAGCATTGGATAGTCCAAGAGTACTGTCAAAGTCTGTGAAATCAGCCTCATAGGTTAACACTTCTCTGTTATACTTTTATAGTATTTCCTAATATCTGTTCTTCCAATCGTATTCTTAAACTCTTTCTATGCCTGGTTCCCAACGAGTTGTACGCGTTTCGCCCGTTTGGTACCGCAATAGGAACCAATATATACACGGAAAATGTTTCACATCGATTTGCTTAGAAACACGGACCGGAAATTCTGGTCTTCCAGGGCCAGCCTTTATTCGTTGCGAAGGATGGAACCCTAACGGACAAAGAATAACCATTTCAAATTACATTACTATATCGCTTTTGAAGGATTTCATTAGTGCAGGAAAATTTATGTGATTTACAACATTGAAGAACTGAAATAAAAAGTATATAACCTAAAGCCTGCACCATATCGGAGATCCACGGTATACAAGAAAGCAGGTATATACTTACAATCTTTTGATTTTCAGCTATAGATGATTATGTATTGAATGCAGTTTACAATTGTTGTGTTACTCGCCCATATGTAACCACATTTAATGAATTAGCTAGACATAGTGTCTCTCTCTCTCTCTCTCTCTCTCTCTCTCTCTCTCTCTCTCTCTCTCTCTCTCTCTCTCTATATATATATATATATATATATATATATATGAGAGAGAGAGAGAATGAGAATGAGAATGACTCAAATATAGTTATACATGATTTATGTCATGATTATGGTGCTTATGTAGCGGTCTGTTTTTTTTTAAGCTGCATCAGTTTGGTATGTTGCGTAATAATTTTATATGTACCTTAGAAATGTTTTCTGTTACAGCATGAGCCAAGTCACGTTGACATAGCGTGTATAAATTGGAATTCTGCTTCGAGTGCCTGAAAGACTTAAGTTCTCTTTAATGTGACTTTTGCACATTTGCAATTGATTTACGGCGAATCCCCCTCTGAAATAAAATTTATATTTTTTTTCTGCTGATTTTGTAGTACAGAGCCAATGTAACTGAATCCTTACTATAATTGTGAACCATGTGGCTGAACCTTTTAATCTTTTCACATATTTTATTGCAAGAAACACAGATTAAATAGCAAATTATATGTACGTGACATATGTAAGTTATCCTGTTACATTAATCAATATTATAAATACTAACTACTGGAAATGCTTTACAGAATTTAAAAGTTATTTATTGTTAACTTTAAACTGCGCAAACTAGATTATCGGAGATTTTAAAGCTTTTGGACAAAGCGCTGTGACGTGAAGTTTTTAGCGCAGTTAAAGCTATTCGAAATTTAAACTGTAAAGTGCTTAAATTGTAGAAAAACATTATACAATGGCCCCAATATCCTCTCTGTAAGTGTGTGTGTATGTATGTATATACATACATATACACACACTTACAGAGAGGAGATTAAGAGAGCACTTAACATTGATTTCTGAACTTGGAGTGGTCTCTTAATTTTTTCCAGAGCTGTATATATATGTGTGTGTGTATGTATATGTATGTGTATATATATATATATATATATACACAGTGGGGGGGGAAAAGTATTTGGTCCCCTGCTGATTTTGTATGTTTGCCCACTGACAAAGAAATGATCAGTCTATAATTTTAATGGTAGGTGTATTTTAACAGTGAGAGACAGAATAACAACAACAAAATCCAGAAAAATGCATTTCAAAAAAGTTATAAATTGATTTGCATGTTAATGAGGGAAATAAGTATTTGACCCCTTCGACTTAGTACTTGGTGGCAAAACCCTTGTTGGCAATCACAGAGGTCAGACGTTTCTTGTAGTTGGCCACCAGGTTTGCACACATCTCAGGAGGGATTTTGTCCCACTCCTCTTTGCAGATCCTCTCCAAGTCATTAAGGTATCGAGGCTGACGTTTGGCAACTCGAACCTTCAGCTCCCTCCACAGATTTTTTATGGGATTAAGGTCTGGAGACTGGCTAGGCCACTCCAGGACCTTAATGTGTTTCTTCTTGAGCCACTCCTTTGTTGCCTTGGCTGTGTGTTTTGGGTTATTGTTATGCTGGATACCATCCACGACCCATTTTCAATGCCCTGGCTGAGGGAAGGAGGTTCTCACCCAAGATTTGACGGTACATGGCCCCGTCCATCGTCCCTTTGATGCGGTGCAGTTGTCCTGTCCCCTTAGGAGAAAAACACCCCCAAAGCATAATGTTTCCACCTCCATGTTTGACGGTGGGGATGGTATTCTTGGGGGTCATTCCTCCTCCTCCAAACACGGCGAGAAAGAGCTAGATTTCGGTCTCATCTGACCACAACACTTTCACCTAGTTCTCCTCTGAATCATTCAGATGTTGGCAAACTTCAGATGGGCCTGTACATGTGCTTTCTTGAGCAGGGGGGCCTTACGGGTGCTGCAGGATTTCAGTCCTTCACGGCATAGTGTAATCAATCAATCAGATTCCAAACTCTCCACCATAGCCAAGACCAAAGAGCTGTCCAGGGATGTCAGGGACATGATTGTAGACCTACACAAGGCTGGAATGGGCTACAAGACCATCGCCAAGCAGCTTGGTGAGAAGGTGACAACAGTTGGTGCGATTATTCGCACATGGAAGAAACACAAAATAACTGTCAGTCTCCCTCGGTCTTGGGCTCCATGCAAGATCTCACCTCGTGGAGTTTCAATGATGATGAGAACGGTGAGGAATCAGCCCAAAACTACACGGGAGGATCTTGTTAATGATCTCAAGGCAGCTGGGACCATAGTCACCAAGAAAACAATTGGTAACACACTACGCTGTGAAGGACTGAAATCCTGCAGCGCCCACAAGGTCCCCCTGCTCAAGAAAGCACATGTACAGGCCTGTCTGAAGTTTGCCAATGAACATCTGAATGATTCAGAGGAGAACAGGGTGAAAGTGTTGTGGTCAGATGAGACCAAAATCAAGCTCTTTTGCATCAACTCAACTCGCCGTGTTTGGAGGAGGAGGAATGACCCCAAGAACACCATCCCCACCGTCAAACATGGAGGTGGAAACATTATGCTTTGGGGGTGTTTTTCTGCTAAGGGGACAGGACAACTGCACCGCATCAAAGGGACGATGATGATGAAATCTTGGGTGAGAACCTCCTTCCCTCTGCCAGGGCATTGAAAATGGGTCGTGGATGGGTATTCCAGCATGACAATGACCCAAAACACACAGCCAAGGCAACAAAGGAGTGGCTCAAGAAGAAGCACATTAAGGTCTTGGAGTGGCCTAGCCAGTCTCCAGACCTTAATCCCATAGAAAATCTGTGGAGGGAGCTGAAGGTTCGAGTTGCCAAATGTCAGCCTCGAAACCTTAATGACTTGGAGAGGATCTGCAAAGAGGAGTGGGACAAAATCCCTCCTGAGATGTGTGCAAACCTGGTGGCCAACTACAAGAAACGTCTGACCTCTGTGATTGCCAACAAGGGTTTTGCCACCAAGTACTAAGTCGAAGGGGTCAAATACTTATTTCCCTCATTAACATGCAAATCAATTTATAACTTTTTTGAAATGCGTTTTTCTGGATTTTTTTGTTTTTATTCTGTCTCTCACTGTTAAAATACACCTACCATTAAAATGATAGACTGATCGTTTCTTTGTCAGTGGGCAAACGTACAAGATCAGCAGGGGATCAAATACTTTTTTCCCTCACTATATATATATATATATATATATATATATATATATATATATAATTATATCATCAGTGATGTTTTTATGTTCTAGCTCCTAGGGGCATGGTCTTCTTTGAGGTGATGCATTGCATCTTTAAGCAATGCATTCTTTAAGCAGTGCATCAAATACATTATATAGATGAAAATGTGAAGTAAAAATAATAAATCAAGGTATTTTCCACTGTTATAATGATGAAAGTGAAACATCATCGGGAGTCAATATAATTCAAATTGATGAAATTCGATCTGATAAGTTATGCATTAGCCTGGATCAAGCCTCCACTCCTCATTACTGAGCCCTAAAGTAGCTGCTTCATACTTTTTAATCAAATTAGAGATTGAATTGCAACTGTTGTCCCCTTTAATATGAGTAGACCTGCTTCTTTCAGGGCTACAGACTTACATTTTCCAGTGGTGGCCTGGTGCCACTAACTTTTTTCGTGGCACTAGCGCCTGATTTTGTTGCAATTTTTTTTTTAATTTTTTTTTGGCAGCATCACGCAAAAAAAAAAAAAAAAATGAAATTGCATTTGCCATTGCACTACGAGATTTGGATATTTTCTGTCACATTTTAAAGGAAAGAGGCTGTTCAGATAAAAAAAACAATATGTATTTGTTTAAAGCTTATCATTTCACAAGTTAATAACACTGCATGTAAACGGCATGGTTACTCCCTCGTCAGGATGATGGGGAAGAGAGAAGCTGTCTCACTTGGACAGACAGCTCATAGGGTGAGTTTACATTCAATGTTTTTAACTTGAGAAATGATGATGTGCATGCACGTTTGGCCCAAAAACTCAGGAGAAAAAAAAAAAAAAACGGAATGAAAAGAAAAAACACACCCACATGGAAACCCGAATTTTAGGTGTAAATGCTACTGGGAACATTGTATATATATCCTTAAATGACCGCATTATAAAAGTGAAAGATAAGTGGTCAGTTTATTGTGGGTCTTAAAGTAAAGCTGATGGACGTTTCATGGATAGCAATGCTGTATTTCAGCTTAATAGCAATACGGAAAGCGTTTTTTTTTTTTTTCTTCCTTTTACCAATATGCTCTCTATACTGTTGTGGGTCTGTTGTGCAGCGTAAGGTACTTTACATTGTGTTGTAATCCTAACTTTAAAATGCTTATATTCACGGCATGCTAGCTCGGATGAAGACTCATTAAGAATTCCTGTTAGTTTGTGGTGTTGCCAGACAAACTAAGCAAGGTTTCATAATAGGCCTGTAAACAGATTTAAAAAATAAAATATTTGCATAAAATCTAAATTAAGTTTATTCTATTCTAGAAAATGTATGTGTTTAAGTGTGACCATATGAGGGGGTTAAACTTTTATTGGAAACAGCATGGCAGAGTACACTTTTACATAATTTACATAATAACACGTAAGAGTTTTCCAAATGACTCATACAAAAAGGTTTGGTGACATTATTAGTGTTTCTTAAATTAAATTAGCATGTAATGTAAAGTTGTAAAGTATAGATTTAAAAAATGGGGGATGGCCAGTAGAGCAGTGGTTTTCAAACTTTTTTTTTTCCGGCGACCCACATTTTTAGAATTACAAAGCTTTACCACCCAACTAACAATGACTACACAATAATGCACTGAACATGCATTCTGACAAAGTTTATATGCCCCAATTTCTCATTAAGTACAATATTGTTATTATATCGTGAAACTGTTGGGTTGCTACCTGGCCCTACAATCCCAGGATACTTTAAAATGGAACGGGTATTTTAAAATTGCTGCTAAATTGAAATAAATTCAAGTATTAATTATTCCTACACATTTGCTAAAATGAATCCTATTGCTGAATTACTGTGTGCAAAAAACAAGTCATTGTGATCAGTTAAACATCCTGCCTCCAAAAAACTGAGCAATGTTACTGATTAGGAGAGTATATGTGTGATTTAATCTTAACAAACAAAGTTTATTAGTGTCTGCAAATAAATGTGAAATATTATTACTATTATTATTATTATGCTTATTAATAATGAAATACATGAAAAGTAATATTTTGTACTTCCCTACCACCTGCCACCCTAACTCTACAAGGAGGTCTGACTGGCCAACTATGTACAAATGCCATCCCCCATTTCCTTCCCTAACTTGGTTAACTTTTCCCTCATCCCTCCCCTGGCATGGGCTCACTTAACAATATCTGAACGACAAACAAGACAGACACATGAACACAAGTCCCCCCCATTTTGTCAGGTTGCTACAGTATTATTATTATAATCTGTTGCAGACAGTACATCACTTACAAGCTACCAATGTGACCAATGGGCCTGCTTGTTTTTTGTAAATATCACAGTTCAGTCAGATGTGCAGAATGAGAGGGCAGTGCACATAGCAGGCACAGAGTTCATTCTGTTTCTGTACTTTGTCTTTATTGTCAAAATGGAAAATCCCAGTAAATGTGAAATTTCGTTGTGAAAGGCAAAAGCAACAAAATGCTAGCTTTACTTAAGACCATGATACACTATGAAATTTCCATGAAATCCGATTTCCTGCGATTTCATCTGATTTCAGGCAATAGAGCAGAGTCCTATTTTCATGAAATCGCCCTGGACAAGAATCCAATCAGAGAGCAAGAAGGAGTCACATGACATCATCTATGACATCACTGGGAACCTTGAACAGCAGATAGGAAGTTGGACAGGAGAGTACTGTTTACGACTACTGTCCCGTACTTGTAAAACTGTGGTCAATTGGCAAAAGCCATTAATTAAATATTAAATAAACATTAAATACATATTTTCCTCTCATTTTCGTATTTGTTACCTTCCATTTCGTTTTCCTCAAATCATAGTTGTGTATCTTATACATGGTGTTGCTCTCTTTCATAGATGTTCTAGTGTTTAGATGTTACTGTGTTAAATATTTGCCCAGTAATTACATGAAAAGTTATACATTTATATTTATAAATATTATTTTGTATACTGGTAAGTTAGCCTTGATTAGTCTTTGTTCACATCTTTTTATTTTTAAGTTGTCAAAAGCAAAATATTTGATGTCTCAGGATGGCGTAACGTTGCTAATAATACCATACATTTCATTACAATAATACGCATACATGCATATATAAAATTAGGGCTGTCATTCGATTAAAATATTTGATCGGTTAATCAATGGCCATTTGATGTATGGGCACTTATTAAAATAAATGCAAACAGACTAAGTGGTGGCACAATATATACTAGGCATTGATATTACAGTATAACAACGCTGTAACGTTAATGGTAAAACATTTAAATTAAATAGGAATGTATATTTAAAAAAAAAACATTAAATCATAATAATCAGCAAACTAAATTATAATTGCTACAGCAAACGGGTGCTTTGCTCACAAATGATACCCTAAACTACCCACACTGCCCTTGTAAGAAAAGCATTGCATGGAAATGAAACGGAAAACCTTTCTTTCTCTTCAATATTTCTTTACGAATCGAGTTTGTATCCAAAGTTTAGTTTTCCCATTAGCGGCTGTAACCCTGCAGTTTGTGCGCGGATACTGTACTACAACTCGTGATGTGATCTCTTGCGTGATTTGCCTTTATAATGTAACACTATAGAAGCGTAGGCTGGTCAGTTTGAACGATTTCATTTGAATAACTTTGTGTTCCTGACTACACTGTGAATACTTGTTCATGACTTTTCCTAAATATATGTATAAAATATCCCTACGGTGTTTTAGCTGCATAAACGCAAATCATGTTCAAATTGCAATCTCTACCTCACTTATAGTCTACAGTCTGCTTGAAAAACACATGCATTGTTTAGCATTATAGTGTCTTCTTACAACTGTAGTCATATTGAGTGGACACAGAGCGATTACCCTGCAAATAAACACTTGTTTCATCTATGTGTTTTGACTGTGCAGTATACACGTTTAGAAAAAAAGCACTTTGATGTAATTTATAGCAGTCATTTTTATGTTTTCTGTTAATATTTCCATTTACATACATGACTGAATCTGTGCTAGTTTTATTCTATCGTTTACCTATCATTATTATAGTTTTGACTCTTGTAAGTAATTTGAAATGTGGGCGCTTCTAGTGTTAATCGCAAGTCATTATAATGGACAATTTTATTTGTTTAAATCTGCTGGATTAATGATCTTTTAAGAAATATACTGTGACGACTTCCACATTTATGCATACACCTGATTCAATTTAACAAAAATAGTTTTAGCAAAGTGTACAATGTTTTTTTTTGTTTGTTTTAGTTTTGTATAAATACATGCACACGTGAAACACTGAAACTAGTATTGCTTTCATTAATTTCTGCAACAAATACTGAGTGTACACTTGCATATACGTCTTTAGTGAAGCTGTCTTTTTGCCAAAATGTACAGCATGGCTGAAGCTACAGATGGTATTTACACTCTCAATCTTCTTTCTTTCTTTTCTCTTTCAAAACTCCTAACTTCCCCATGTGGTCTTGCTCCCAAATGCCCCGTATAGAGCATGTGATTGCATCACGATTTAATCTGATTTAATCTGATTTCACCCCATGAAAAAGTGTGATTTCACGCATTCAGATTTCATGAAATCCAACTAAATCGAATGTGTTCGCATTTCATGGAAATGTCATAGTGTATTGTGGCCTTTAGCACTGGATATTCCGATGAGATGCTAATCCAGAATGATGATGTTTTTACGCATCCATGTTGTGTTTTTAATGTGCTATCACTGGTCAGCTGTAGAAGCTCAGCCTCCTCAGAAGGAGTAAGTGTCAGTTCAATAAGTGACTCTGGGCTTTCAATCTCAAAGGTGTTCTTAATCCACTTTTTGTCCCTCAAACCGTCAAACCTTTCCTCTGGAAAATGCATTACTTGCATCACCTGCTTTACTTGTAAAATGTAAAATAGAGGAGCATCTTAATGAAAACCATATTCTTGGAGGTAGTTGACATGGGTTTAGACGAGGCAGATCATGTCTTACTAATCTATTAGAGTTCTTTGAATATGCAACTGCAGCTGTAGATCATGTGAAAGCTTATGATTATGATATATTTAGATTTTCAAAAAGCTTTTGATAAGGTTCCACACCAAAGACTGATCCTCAAATTGGAAGCTGTAGGCATTCAGGTTAATGTAAGTAGGTGGATTATGAACTGGTTGATGTATACGAAACAGAGGGTGTAAATTAGAGGAGTTGCTTGTAACTGGAGTGAGGTTGTTTGTGGAGTTCCACAGGGATCAGTACTAGGGTGTTTGCTTTTTCTAATCAATATTAATGATCTGGACTTTGGGATAGTTAGCAAACTTATCAGATTTGCAGATGATACTAAAACAGGTGGCTCGGCAGATACAATCACATTATTCAAAGGGACTTGGATAATATTCAGTTGTGGGCTGACACCTGGAAGATGAAATTCAATGTGGACAAGCGTAAGGTATCACATACAGGCAATAAAAATGTAAACTATAATTAAATTACGGGAGGAATAAAACTTGTAGTCAAACATGAGAAAGACCTGCTGCCTCCTTGATTCCACTACTGTTTTTGCCCCATCATGTTCGCGGCCCCATCACTCGTTATTCCCTTGGACTGTGTCCTGTCCAGTCCAGTCCGCCCTTAACAACCATGTAGTTATTCAGTGACTCAAATATTTGTTTACCTGTCGTACTGGTAGGTAGAGTCAAGCAGCATAGCAAATCCTCCACAAATTCATTTTCCCAGACATATCTCACATAGACTAATAAAGTTGCACAGTAATGAGAAATTTCCTGCTGCCTTTAATATGGAAATAAACTGCTCTTCTAGATTCTCAGAAAAGTCAATAATTCTATGAGGAACAGTATTGTCATAGAGTGGGATGCATTTAAAATTAACTGCTGCCAGCAGAATTAATTTCTCTGTAACAGCGTGGGACATTTTCTCTTTAGCTACACTGTACAAAACCATATAAGAGGCTAACTGTGCTTTGTCATTTAATGTCACATTTTTATGAATAATCTGATAATTTAATATCTTTTGCTTTCCTTTCAAAAAAGTCCAATGACTTTCTTGTCAGCTTGCTGTGATGTGTATCTAAATGCCTTTTTAATTTAGATGGTTTCTTGTGTGCAAGTTTCTCTTTACATCTAACACACACAAGCCTTGTTTCCTGATTTGCATTTGAACAAAACAAAACCAAATTTTAAGGGTCCTTATGACTTTTTTTTTTTTTTTAATCTTTGTAGCAGGCTCACGGCCTCAACACTCACATTGTAGGTGCTTTCGGACGAAGTGGGCTTGGCGCCGTTAGAAGGATGGCTAGCCTCGCAGGCGGTGTCTTGGCTAGTATTAGCAATAGGTGGGTTTTGCTCGGTCCCTGTCTTTCTGATGACAAAATGATCCATTAGTTGAAGCAATCTATACGTTCACCTTACATTACAGATTTAAAAGGGTTGGCAAATCTACATGCCAGTTAACACTAAATCACCTGTTTTTTAAGTGCCCAGGCTGCTTTGCGTGTACAATAATTTCATATAAAATATTTTTAAGCGCAGCAATTTTTATTCTTTTATACTAAACTACTTAGGGGACATAAATAATATTTATTCTACTTCCCGATCAAATAAATTGTATAATCCCTTTTGAAATATGGTATTTAATTGGTAGAATAAAATAATCCGCGGGTGTTGGTATTCAGGGATATAAGTGCTAAGTAGCTATTTATAATACTTGTAAACAAAGTACCTTCCATTTTATTTTGTTAGTTGTTTGATTTTCAGTGTCACAACAACTTGTTTACCTAACTCTTCTCAGCAAGTTGTTAAGCAAGCATACATTTTAAGCAAGCCAAGCAGTGTTTGTGCACTGAGCCAAGTCACACATGACAATAAACTCCATGAGGGAGTCAGTGATGGTTTTCATTTTACCACTAGAGGTCTTGTTTGTCCCCTATAACCAAGGATATTAATGTGTACAACCCCAAAAAACTATCGTCCATTTATCAGCGTTCATTTCTGCCAATTACCGATAGTTTCAAAAAGCTATCAGTCCCTGACCTCTAGATTTTATATGTAGGTTTTAACGTTAAGTGTATAACAAAACAAGTCTGGAGTGACACCTCTGTGAAAATTACAGATCACTCTAAGCTGTTGTAATTTATGCGTGATGTCACATCAGGCTGTTATGCTGCATTAGCGCTGACGAAAATACGTGACCAAACAATAATAATAACGCACCCAGGAGAAAGATACCATGGTAAATAGGTGTATCATTATGTAGCGTAAGGTACACTTATACATTTCAGTTAAAGAAGTGAATTTAAGTATCACCATATCAAGAATCCTAGAATCTTGTAGAACTCAATTTCTGCAATAATTGGACACAGACCCCAATTCCAAAGATATAAATTCTCAAATTTATTAAAAACAAAGATAAAATGTAGCACTACACTAGTTATACAAAAAGGGAAAAACTAATAAAAATTCACTCAAGATCAACAAATCAAAGACAAATCACTTCCGTGACCAAATCAAAGAACATTGAATCGCAAATGATAACACACGAAACGTTACGCAAAATTACAAACACATTGACTACAATACCGGTTAGTAAAACGAAGGTGAGTCTCTCATTAGTATTGTTAGTCGGACATTAAATAACTAATGCAGGTTAGTATTTATGTCAAAAAACTTCTCGGTATATATATATCAGTCTCATTAACATTTGGGTGCCGAGAAAGATCCTATCATTTCTTCCTATCACAATTCTCCCTAATTGATTAATGTTCAATGATTAAGGATATATAGGACCTATATATAAGGACCTATAATCTAGTGTCTATTAACGTGTGTCAATTTCAGACTAAACAGTTAAACAGAAATGAGAAGATATTTCTCAGCGTTGACAGATTTTATTTCTAAAATGTCAAACAAAACAGTTTTAAGCCAGCACTCATTTATATTTAAGAAAATACTAAATTATATTACATATTCTAAAGTTTATGACTCACAGAATAACATTTCTAATTGATTTTCTCAAATGTCATGAATAATAAACTCCAAACTGTTAAACTTATCTGAACTTCGTCGCAGAGAGGTTTCTCTGTCTTAGGTCTCAAATAAAAACACATGGCACAAGGTCCATGTTGTTTGGAACAAAGGCAGTCCGGTTCGGCTTTGTCCAATAACTTCTACTTCAGTCGATGCTCCTGGAAGTTGGGGTTTCGAGAAAGTAGAGTCTTTTCCAAACAGATTTTCCACTGGTTTGAAGGCTCCAAGGTTGTGCACAGGATGTCTTCTTGGCAAGCAGGGTTTTCTTCGTACGGCTCAATCTCCTTCTCCCAGTTAAACTCTTCTGTTGCCGGCAAAGACTTAGTTGGTTTCCGTTTCTGTTTCTGGCGACAGAGCTACAGGTTGAGCTGTGGCAGCAAGTTACTGGTTCAGGTGAGAGAGAGAGAGAGAAATGCCTTGTGATACCCTTTATACGCCTGTCAGATCATAGACGATTGGTTCTTCAGTTTGCGGGGTTGGATTCGGGTGCCAACCCCCAGTCTCCTATTGGAGGAGGCTTGTGTATGCCTGATGTCAATCCATACCATCTTTTGGAAATGCCAGTTTTGCCTGGGTTTGTAGCTCTGTTTCGGGATTTCAGCTCTTTGGTCCACTTCAAAGGTTTTTATTACCTCCAGGCCTTTTTCCCCAGACATTTCACAGCAGGGATTACAAGCCATTTGGCCCATTCTAGGTGCCATCCTCCCAAGACTGCCACTTTGATGTAGAACAGTTCATGGGCCGATGAGGTCAGGAAATCTGTTAATTTTGGGGGAGAGGTCTTCTTTAGATCAATGCTCCAGCTAAGGGCTCTGAATGCTCTTATCAAAATACACCCTCCCTTAACACTACACATATATGGTTGCATCCAGGTATGTAACAGCAGCATCTCTGCATTATTAAGGCCCTAAAAAAACTTACAGTGAAGAAATGAGAGACTAGTTATTCTGTACAGAATTCCCGAGCTAGGAGAAGCACCTCTCTCTGTGATGTGTGACTCTGTAGGACCTGCCATCCTGGGACATTTTGAGACAGAATGGGTTTAAAAATTAGCTGCTAAATTGAAATAAGTGAATGTGTTAAATATCCCTAAACCATATCAATCCGGTTGTTGAATGATGGTGCAACAAACAAGTCGTTGTGATGATCAGTTCAACATCCTGCCTCCGAACAGCAATGTTACTGATTGGGATAGATATTGCATGTTCTGGCAATTGAACACAGTATTAAACAGAAATTGAATGAATGAATGCCCTAATGTGAGGAATCCATTTTTTTTTTAACTATCTATCAAACAATTGTGCTTTTTTTTCCATCTTATAGAAAACGGATGTGAATGAAAATTTCTAGACATATTTAGAAAGTAAATAGTCACCCATTAATGTAAAAATAAAATGACACCCCACCTGTAAGGCACTTCACTGTTAATCAGTTGACTAAGCTGGTGTGTAGATTTGCTTGCACTTAATCACGCCCCCACCAACCCCCGTGCATTAGCAATTTAACAATGAGAGGAATAGTTATAATAACAACAACACTGTTATTATTAATAGCTATTATTACTACTACTATTATTTTCACAAATAATTGTCTATTATTTAATCATATAGCCCTACATTTTAATTGCCGGGGGTGGGCCGCTAAGTTTTCAACGAGATCAAAATTTAAGTACAAAGGAAAGTTGGAAACATGCTGAATCGATCAGGAGAGACAGACGAGGGGTATCGGCTGCAAATCTACTAATAAAATAATGATAATATATGATGTGTAGAAATGCTGTATAGGTATTTAATTCAAATATTTATTAACAAATAAGAATGGATATCCTATAGAATTCATACGCTAAAATAGAAGACAGTCTATTGAGAAGTTTCTGAGCATAATTACTTGTTATCCCTGTCTGTACCAGGTTGATAGAGCTGATTACAACAATCTTCACAAATAAAAGAATGCTTGGACATCGTTTGCTTTTCAAATGATGTTTAAGTGTATTGGGTATTTAGTCACAAAACAGGACGGCATAGTTTTACATGAAGAACTCACAATGTTTTAACTATCTTTCAGGAAATGCGGTAGTATGCAGTTTTAATTTACACGGGGTCAAAATGCCATGGTTATGCAACTTAATTCATTGTAAAATGTAGTACAGGAGTGGGGATAAATATCTTTGTCTACTAACTCAGGAAAGAAGGTGATTCAGTGTGCCCTTGCATAATTATTCTAGTGAAAAGAAAAATGAGAACAAATCCGATTTAAAAATACAAAAACAACTCAATGAATGAGATTTGTTTGAAATAGAGGAAAACTGCTTAGAAATATATTTGTATTGCTTACAGACACTCTTTAGGTACATTTCCCTTTGTGTTAATCTGTAAAGGTGCAAACGTGGCATTTTTGCATCAGTAAAGTTACATGGTATATTCAGGTGTATTCATATGTATTCACGTTTTTTTTTTAAATAAATGAAGTGAGAGTAACATTCAAAATAATCGTAATTGCAGGAGCCGTCTGATTTCCGGGTCTGCATAGTTACTTATACTTGAAATCGAGTGCTTCTCTCGTGAACAGAGACCACAGAGCAGAGAACAGCGAACAGACTGCTGACCATTGGCAGCGCTTCAATCCTGTGGGTGAAGGGTAGAGGTCGGTAGAGCATGATCATGTATTTGCAATAGCATTGTATTTACATTTTGTCCGGAAAATGGCGTAAGAGGTATGACAAACAGTGCCCCTTCTTTGCAGATGCATCTCTCATTTCACAATTGCAGTATAAATTGAATAAAGTCCATCTTGAAGCAAGGTTTACCATGCATTTATAATGGCAGTCTTTAACCATGCATTTACAATAATGTTTGACACTAATGAGATTGTTCCAGATTGCGGCAAGTCTCTGAGGTTTTTCTGAACACTCAGTCCTCTGGTACAGTCATGAAGATCAATCTCGCATACATTGACATAAAGCTATATGTGGCAAATTTATCATTTTTCTTTATCATAGTTGACACATTTCACCTTATTTAAATTGAGTGATTTTTGGTTTAATTATCTTCGGCAATGTATAGGCAATCTGAAATATGGAAAATCTAACACACACCAACCAGATATGATCACCTAAAATATGTAATCTATTCTTAAGAGCAGAAATTTAAGTCTTCCTGCTGTGACTGTTGCTCACCTCCAGCTCTCCAGAGTTTACAGGCTATTGCCCTCGCCTCCGCAGCCATGCCGTTTCTTTTCTCTCTGCTTTTCTGTTTGTCAGCACAGATGAATGCGAACTGCATCAGCAGCTTGTGGTCGCGTTCTTGTTGCGCAGAGTTCCGTAGTCCTGCACAGATCTGCAGATATCCACTGATCCCATTGGTGGAGCAGCGCAGATCTGCACAGAACTGCGGACATCTGCTACACGAACGTGACCTGTCAATGTCCAGGTCCATGTTTGTTTACCTTTTCTCTGGATGGATCACGTGTGTTTCCGTGAGATGTGGGGAGTTTCGAGGCTGTGTCAGAGGTCCCCACGACACAGGATTTCAGATCAGTCGAGAAGTGTCCCCCCCCCCTGTGCTTAAGCGATCGTGTAGTGTGACTCCTTCACGACGCAAAAGACAGAAATTTGTTGAAAAATAGTCGTTAAGTGTGAGCTGCCCTCTGTTCTCAAAATCTCAAAATTATTATATAAATAAAGAAACAACCTTAAAGACTGAATGTTTTCAACAGTAGGTTTCAACCTAGTTAGAGAATTATTATTTTTCTCATGTATGTTTGTATGTGTGGATGTGAGGATGTGTGTGTGTCTGTGTGTATGTATGCATATTCTATTGAATGAGGTACTGATTAGGTGGTCACCTGAACCAAATCTTATTTAACGAGGAAAAGTATAAAAACCACTGCTGTGGTCATCACCAGCTGGATGCCAAAAACAGTGCTAGTAGTACCTCAAAAGTAATTGGAATCAAAAAATAACTATTTACCATGCCAAAAGAGTTGAAAAGGAAAGTTTTGAGTGAGGAAAAGAAAAGACATTGGGGACAACAAAGCTACAGACCAGCAGAGGTCGAAAACGACTCTCCACCGACCGGGATGACCGCCAACTCATTTTAATGTCACTCAACAACCGTAGGATGACATCAAATGACCTACAAAAAGAATGGCAAATGGCAGCTGGGGTGAAGTGCACGGCAAGGACAGTTCACAACAGGCTCCTAGGGGTTGAAGTCGTGCAAAGCTAGAAAAAAGCCCTTCATCAATGAGAAGCAAAGAGGAGCCAGGCTGAGGTTTGCAAAAAACCATAAGGATTGGACCGTATAGGACTGGAGTAAGGTCATCTTCTCTGATGAGTCCAGTTTTCAGCTTTGCCCAACACCTGGTCATCTAATGGTTTGATGGAGACCTGGAGAGGCCTACAAGCCATAGTGACTCGCACCCCCTGAGAAATTTGATGGAGGATCAGTGATGATCTGGTGCTTCAGCAAGGCTGGAATCTGGCAGATTTGTCTTTGTGAAGGATGAATCAAGCCACGTACAAGTTTGTCCTGGAAGAAAACTTGCTTCCTTCTGCTCTGACAATGTTCCCCAACTCTTGAGGATTGTTTTTTCCAGCAGGGCAATGCTTCATGCCACACAGCCAGGTCAATGAAGGTGTGGATGGAGGACCACCAGATCAAGACCCTGTCATGGCCAGCCCAATCTCCAGACCTGAACCCCAATGAAAACCTCTGGAATGTGATGGAAGATGGATGCCATTAAACAAAGCCGAGCTGGTTGATTTTTTTGCACCAGGAGTGGCATAAAGTCACCCAACATCAATGTGAAGACTGGTGGAGAGCATGCCAAGACGCATGAAAGCTGCGATTGAAAATCAGGGTTATTCCACCAATTATTGATTTCGGAACTCTTCCTAAGTTAAAACATTAGTATTGTGTTTAAACATTTTCTTTGCATTATTCGAGGTCTGACAACACTGCATCTTTTTTGTTATTTTGACCTGTTGTCATTTTCTGCAAATAAATGCTCTAACTGACAATACACTCACCTAAAGGATTATTAGGAACACCATACTAATACTGTGTTTGACCCCCTTTCGTCTTCAGAACTGCCTTAATTCTACGTGGCATTGATTCAACAAGGTGCTGAAAGCATTCTTTAGAAATGTTGGCCCATATTGATAGGATAGCATCTTGCAGTTGATGGAGATTTGTGGGATGCACATCCAGGGCACGAAGCTCCCGTTCCACCACATCCCAAAGATGCTCTATTGGGTTGAGATCTGGTGACTGTGGGGGCCAGTTTAGTACAGTGAACTCATTGTCATGTTCAAGAAACCAATTTGAAATGATTCGACCTTTGTGACATGGTGCATTATCCTGCTGGAAGTAGCCATCAGAGGATGGGTACATGGTGGTCATAAAGGGATGGACATGGTCAGAAACAATGCTCAGGTAGGCCGTGGCATTTAAACGATGACCAATTGGCACTAAAGTGTGCCAAGAAAACATCCCCCACACCATTACACCACCACCACCAGCCTGCACAGTGGTAACAAGGCATGATGGATCCATGTTCTCATTCTGTTTACGCCAAATTCTGACTCTACCATCTGAACGTCTCAACAGAAATCGAGACTCATCAGACCAGGCAACATTTTTCCAGTCTTCAACTGTCCAATTTTGGTGAGCTTGTGCAAATTGTAGCCTCTTTTTCCTATTTGTAGTGGAGATGAGTGGTACCCGGTGGGGTCTTCTGCTGTTGTAGCCCATCCGCCTCAAGGTTGTACGTGTTGTGGCTTGACAAATGCTTTGCTGCATACCTCGGTTGTAACGAGTGCTTGTTTCAGTCAAAGTTGCTCTTCTATCAGCTTGAATCAGTCGGCCCATTCTCCTCTGACCTCTAGCATCAACAAGGCATTTTCGCCCACAGGACTGCCGCATACTGGATGTTTTTCCCTTTTCACACCATTCTTTGTAAACCCTAGAAATGGTTGTGCGTGAAAATCCCAGTAACTGAGCAGATTGTGAAATACTCAGACCGGCCCGTCTGGCACCAACAATCATGCCACGCTCAAAATTGCTTAAATCACCTTTCTTTCCCATTCAGACATTCAGTTTGGAGTTCAGGAGATTGTCTTGACCAGGACCACACCCCTAAATGCATTGAAGCAACTGCCATGTGATTGGTTGATTAGATAATTGCATTAATGAGAAATTGAACAGGTGTTCCTAATAATCCTTTAGGTGAGTGTATTTAGGGGGCCAAGCAACGAAGTTGCTGGAACCCTATTGTTATTGTTAGGATTTTTCTTATTATTATTGGGCTTCCATGCACAAAGTGCTGGAAGCCTATTGTTTCTGTTAGGATTTTTATTATTATTATTTTATTTTTTTCCTTCCGCCAAAATTCAAATGCACCTTAAATGCCCATACATGCATGAAAACTCACGTAACTTGCAAGTGTTGTAGACATCACTTATACCTACAAATGCAATGAAAACTACACTTGCTGGTCACATAGTGCTGCCACCGTATTGCGTTTAGTGGTGAAATTGTGAAATGCTACAAAAATCTTCTTCTCCAAAACCAACGTATCAATTATGACGGCAAATATCTTCAGAACTATAAAAGCCTAAAAGCTAGAACCTTTTCTGTAATTAACATTAGTACAAGGATTTGTCAAAGATGAAACCTAGTTGATAGGACACAAAACACGGCTGCTGTACAGCAGTAAAAATGACAGCTTCAGGTCAGCCACATTATGACTTTCCATATGTAGACCTCTAACCTCCATCATGTGGCCAAACTTGGAAATTTCATTCTGCTTGAATGACACAAGAATGAAAACTTCACATATATGCTAGAATTAACTGAAAAATACAATGGTACATAATTGATGCATGCAATCAAGAAATTAATATTTTAGTCCACTGACCGTAAAATACGCACTTAAAATGACAAAAGATTGAAAGCGTCAAATGTATACTACATTGGATTGAAATTGAAAATGACACATTTAATAACACATGCATTTTAACTACAAATGCCTGCTCAAATCTGAAACCTACTCATCGAACATTTTGTCAGGGTTCGCATCGCAAAAAGCGAGTCAATTCACCTCCATATTTTCTTGAGAGATTTGCTGATTGTGCGAGGCGTTAATACATTTTTCCGACTCAAAACAAGCATCGAAAATGCGTGTAAGCATTGCTGAGGTACCTCCCCTATAAGAAACGCGTATGCTTTTTTTTTTTTTTTGGTGACGCCCGAGAAGGGCCGCATTCCGTGCCCTGTTACCCGAGTCCCGTCCCTCATTGGCCAGCGGATTGTCACTCCCTCATAGGGCAGGGCTGTAGCTTTCCATAGACTCCAAACACGCCCATATCCAAGCAGGCTCGGCTGCGCTATGTGTTAGTGTGATAGGCACAGAGCGCACATGGGGAAGACAGGGCGCTTACAGGATAGACGCGATACAACAAGAAAAACAAATACAGCGTAGACAAATGGAAGCAGAGACAAAAAATAAAACGCCTTACCCTTCAAAAACAAATAATAGATGCTGAGTCTGTTGACAGCACTATGAAAGCCACTGACAGTGTGCTGTGTGAAAGAATAAAACGCCATGGCAGCGTGCTGGCTGGGATGAGTCACTGCATCAACATAGACAGGAGCTGTTGTAAAGAATATCCTGTGTCTATGTAATGCCTAAAGTGACAATATTCAAAATCCAGATGTTTGGAATTCTGTTTCCCTGTTTAGTATTCTTAGTTACTTGTATATAGTTATTCTGGTTGTTGTACTTTCTGTTCTGGAGGTTAGATTTGAGTAGTTATTTTTACACCAGTTCATAAGACTTTGAAGTTTCACTGTCCAGTGTCAAAAGTCTACCTGGAGCACTAAACAAGTGTTATATTTACAATAAATTCATTTTTTTCTTAAAGTGCTTTTTTTCACTTTTTTTTAATTTCTGTATTAACTCTGGTGGGGCAAACACAATAATTTGTTATTTTCTGAATTTCCAATTTGTGCTAAGTGTTTCCAGATAAGATACTTGCCTCTAGCCCTTGTAGGTACAGAGTTATAAGTAAAAATATGACAACAGTAAAATCAGGCAAAAATGGGTGGGCCTCGGAAGGTTAAAATAAAGAAGTTGTATTGAAAGTCACTTCAAGTGCATAACTGTATTAGTCAAGACAGATATCATGATCTGCATTGAGTCTGATGCTGAATGTCATGCATCTATAGAGTTTCAAACTTGTATTAGCACACCAGTTCCTCTCCTATGCAATGATGAATGCAAGCATTACTTAATAAATACACAATGCAGTCAGGGTCTGTAAGCAGAGATGGATAGTACTGTGCAGGATTCTGGAAAGGCTTGACTACACTAGTACCTCAGGAGAAGCATGGAAGACTTGGTGGTATAACTTGGGCACAGGGATGAGCATAGGGCAGGATATTACCTACAGTCACACACCTGCAACATGCAAGCATTAAATAACAATGCAAATATCTGTAAAATACATTTCACAATCTGAAATGCATGCAAAGTAATGTAGATAAAAATGCACATATGTCATAAGACCAAATCATAAAAAAACACCACTTTTCATCATTGGTAGACCAATTTAAATTGCTAATCAAGCAACTCGTGTTGCTAAGCAAAATTATTTGATTAGCATAACTGCTATGCAAATTTGAGACAACACAATGTACACTGCTACTGAAACATCTTGGAAGCCTTAAACGTTGCATGCAACTTCTAGTTATTATTTTTCCGCGTTTTTTTTTTTTAAAAGCCATATTGGATTGGCTTATTGTCTTCAATGCTCTTCTCGGAAATGGTTGGTCCGATTCATACGAAATTTTGTACATGTGACCTTGGCTAGTTCCTCTATCAGATTTGTTCAAGGTAAGCTGATTGAAAAACAATATGGCCACCATGAGCCTATAAAATTTCAGATATGGTCAAGTTGCAAATAAATGCATATAGTGCAATATGTTAGACTGTATTGGACTTATTGTTACTTGACATGATTGATCCCATAAGCAATATGGTGGTCACAGTTCATATAACTAACTTTTGAACCGCTGGTTAAAAACGCACCAAACTTGGCATGGATGTAGGAGTCTATGGTATGTTCACTAGAACGGAAAATGGCGGCATAATGTCACATGGTTTGGAAGCCACCTTGATTGTAGTTCAAACAAAAACTCAGATTTCAAACATCATTTTATCAAGAGTGGTAAAGAGTTGAGCTATGACAGCTTTTGTACATAGTGCGCTTATGTTAGTACTTGATTTGGCTATTTCCAAAAAAGTATAA
The DNA here is from genome assembly GCF_036373705.1 of Amia ocellicauda. Lineage (NCBI taxonomy): Eukaryota > Metazoa > Chordata > Actinopteri > Amiiformes > Amiidae > Amia > Amia ocellicauda. The sequence goes on along the minus strand of NC_089855.1, from coordinate 38,311,010 downwards.
ATCACATGGTGTAGCCACCATCTTGGATTATGCTGAACACACTTCAGCCTCAATTTCTTATAAACCCTTAATCTGGGTCAGTCACTTGCAACAGTATTAGAATGGAAAGTATTTGTTTAAACAGACAATTCTGGAAGCAAATACAAATAGTGTAAACAGATTTGTTTATAGTGAGGGATTGTTTCAGCTGTAGAGAAACCGCAAAAAAAAAAAACGATGGAGAAACCGAAAGTGAAAATACAGAACATACTTAAATGTGTAGCGTAATGTACACTTATAAAGTTCAATTAAAGAAGTGAATTTATAGTATCACCTTATCACGAATCCTGGAATCTTGTAGAACTCAATTTCTGTAATAATTGGACGGAGACACCAATTCCAAAGAGATATATATATATATATATATATATATAAAAAAAAACTTTGCAGAATTGCTTGCTCTATACAGTAGAGTTGAAAGGGTGTACATTAGACTTTTACTGTGCAAACTACACCCGATAAAACGGACCTAATAATTGCGGTGCTTAATATTAATAATTGGAGATATTTACATTGCTTTTACAAGCTGTAATTATATATAATGTGCACAACGGCAATCAATGTGACAACCAAATGAATCAGAAAGTAAGCAACTAAAGGTGGTTGAGAAGGTAACTGCAAATTGAAAAGCTGCAGCAGTTCTAAGCTATACAAGTTTTTAGTTTGATGTTTATTAAAGTTGTACACAAACGTGACTTGGAGAATAAAGTGTTTACTCATTTATTATGATACCAGAGCTATTTATATAACTTAATTAAAATTGATATATTTAATTCAAATAAGGGTATTTGATTTTTTGAGATTAATACTGGCTTGTACTTTAACATATTTGACCACAAGCGGGGGAACTTGACTATGAAAACTCTGCCGATTTTGTCAAAATTTGCCTCTGATTTATATTTTTAGGAGTCTGAAACCATACATTTCTTGACTGGAAACACCTGGAAGTCTCAAATTTGCCTGCAACTTATAGTTATAATTATTATCCTTATTATTATTCCACCTTTATTTTCAAAAGCCAATAAAAAACTAAAAACTTTGTACAGTGATAGAAAACTATGTAGGGAAGATGTCATATGTAATATGGAAGTCATACAGACGTGCTCAGATTTAAATAATAAAACAAATGAAAATGGCATTGACAAAAATGGACCCTCAACCTAATATTTTGTTACACAACCTTTAGAGACAATCACTGGAATCAAACATTTTCTGTCACTCTCAGTGAGACTTCTGCACCTGTTAACAGTAGTTTGGCCCACTGTTCCAGAGCAAACTGCTCCAGCTCTTTCCATAGATGTTTGATAGGATTCAGATCAGGACTCGTAGAAGGCCACTTCAGAACAGTCCAATGTTTTGTTCTTATCCATTCTTGGGTGCTTTTAGTAGAGAGGTCGAACATTCCCTCACATCGTTTATCACGAAGCTCTCCGTGAACAGCTTTCAAGCACTTACGTGCGCCATTTTCAAATCACTATTAAGAACAAATAAAAGAACCATCCGATTCAAATACTATATAGATTAGTAATATAAACCCTTTCAAATATCAGAAACATAAAACTATGTGTCAAATCTAAAGGCTGGTTTCTTTAAACACTGATACGGAAAGCCCGCCTCTCCTGCTGAGTGACAGGGAGCACCGAGATTTTTGGTCCCTCCCCTTCCTTTAATGCTCAAGCCCAAATGGTGGTTTCACGCACAGCCCCAGTGAAGGTGTCATCTGATAGGTCACATCCCCACCAATAGCATATTACGAGCTTTTTTGCACCCGAAGTCAGAAAAAAAACAGGTTTGTTTGCTTTAACACGTGTGCTGCTAGTCTGAACATAAAATGCCTGTGTCGCCACTCATATGGGAGGTGGCCGTACCCCTCTATTTTAAATTTTTATACAGACCTAAGCATAACTTTTTGGGCTCTGTAATCGGCTGGGTTTTAAACGCAACATGTGCCGCGTATTTCTGGGAAAAGACAAATTCGAACACGAGCCGCCATTTCCCTCAGCCGTGGGAGGGCGCACGCGTCACTGTGTGATAAGAGACGAGGACACAGCTCTGACTGAAGCTGAGTTGCGTTTCTTAATCCTCTCTTAATAAAGTGTCAGTGCAGGCTTTGTGTTGTTGTTGTTGTTGTTGCATATGACTGTGGCAGTCATTTGAAGTATGCATTTTTATTATTGCCCTTATTATGATGAAAAATGCATTAATGTATATGACAGACGGGAAACTAATAAACTGAATCCTAGTTGTGGATTTGTCTTTCTTTTATTTAATATCTGTGTTGTTAAAACCGAAGCCAGTATCGCAGGTGTGTGACTGATGGGGTGCTGTGAGCTGTACAGTGTGTAACTGATGGGGTGCTGTGAGCTGTACAGTGTGTAACTGATGGGGTGCTGTGAGCTGTACAGTGTGTGCAGTAGAGCAGCAGCGCGGCGGCGGTTCAGCGCGGTTGCGGGGCCGTGACTCGGACTCAGCGCGGCTTCACACGCACAATGATGAACAGAGCTTAAGTGTGGCAGACAAGGTTAGAGAGTTAAATGAAGAGGTGCTGTTCAGGGTGAGTGTGAAGAAGTGAAGGGAGAGCTGGACAAGTTCCTAGAGAACAAGACCGAAACATACGTAGAAAATAGATACGCAGGTGAAGTGTATATGGACTTAGTTGCTAATATGGGAGTTGGCACACATAAGGCATGTCAGGTTGTTAGAGTAGTTTTTTTTTTTTTTTTTTACTGGGTGGTACATAGACTGCAGAGTAGAATTCTTACAGAAAATGATTGGACTCTCTGCACAGATGGGACAAGAATAGGTCACAAGTATGACACTGCTGGCATATTTTTTAAGGATGGCATAAGGATGCATTTAGGACTCAGGGAACAGGCATCAGGCTCTGCTCAGTGTTCATTTGATACTGTCAGAGAAATGGTTCAGGACATAGTCAGAAGTGGGGTGTGTGACTTGAATGTACATTTTTGTGAGTGAATTCATCACAACAATTAGAAATCTTGTGGGGGACAGAGCTGCACCTGAGAAAAAATCTATGACATTTTGTCTCAGTACAGATCAGATATTCTTCCAGAGATCGTGGAAGACTTTGAACACCTCAGTGAGGCTGATAAGGCTAAACTTAGACTTTTAAATGAGCTTTTCTGTGAATTGCATTTAGTTTATGGTTTGGTCCACCAGGCTGATGTAACACTTCTATATGAGAGAGGAAATGGTGGAGACAAAGTAGTTAGTTTGTTCTTACATTGGGTACACAAAACAGTAGGAGAAAGCAGGACCGTTAGATTGATCAGAACTGTATGCAAGGCAGTGCAGAAAAGAGGCTGTGAAAAAAGTGGAAAACCAGTGCAATTCAAGACTGTTCTGTTAGGCAAGGATACATCTGAATATGTGCCACTGGTACCATTCAAAGGTTACAGAATCAACGCTACGTTTTTCAGTGCTGCTGTTTTTTTTACCTGCTCTCTGATTTGCTGGAATTCAGTAGAGAAATTCAGCATGAAAACAAATTGGTGGAGCTGTTTTTGGTGATCTAAATGTTAGACAGTACTTGGCAAAATGTAGGGCACTTGGATTAATTTGTAAAATTGTGACAGAGCCTCTTTTGTGAGTTTTGTCAAGGAAAGGACATGTTCTTGAGATGAGTGACAGGTATCAGGAACTTGTCCGCAAACCAAAGGCATGGCAGCCAGACGGCCAGGAGATGTTCAATTGTTCGATGATGTAGAAGTGAATGTGGAGCCTGTCCTTCAGAAACTTACAGAGGAGACAACTGCAGATTTTGACAGCATGACTGTGCAGGTAGTGGAGTTAATTCCAGCTAGTCTTGTTAAAGTGTGCTACAGGATGATAACTGATCACCTAGAGCAGAAGTTCCCAAAGTGCAGCCCTCAAGGATGTTTGGTGCAGCCCCCCAAAGCAAACCTTCAAACCCCCTTTTCTGAACCTTTACTATATTTTTACAGTTTCTGAACATTTTCTGTTACAAAATGCACAATGTGGGGGAAAATAATAAAACAAGAATTACAATTGAATAAATGTTCCCTAACAGAAATGTATAGGAAATAAAAATGTATGATTTGGGACATTTCGTTTTCATTGTTGGTTAATTTTCTACTGTGGCCCCCCCCATCCCATGCAACCTCTGGAAATTGGCCCTCCATCACCAGACATAGGGAACCCCTGACCTAGAGCGGTATGCTGAGGTATCAGCAGAGCTGCGCAGTAAGCTGCAGTCCGCTCCAAAATCAATGCCAGTTGTGAGAGAGAAGGCGAGCAAAAGGAAATGCTATTCCTTATTTTGTAATTTGCATAAAAGTGGTCAAATTACATGAAGGTAGAGCTACATTAACTTTAACAAATGTGATGTTTGTTATTCTTCTTTCAGAAAACTTGAAATAAAGTGTTGATTAAATTAAGAGTCCATGGTTGATTTTTATTTTCTGGGAAGAATGTCCTGCTGTTTTAATGTATGTATTTGTGTCTAATATTTTCTGAACTGTCTGCAATTACATTGTAAGCTATTTACAATCAAAGCGCCATTTATATAATTTATATAACTTGTATAATTGTTTTGTTAGTGGCAAGTGAAAACAGCCTTTCATTGTGCCTGCAGTTATTATTCTTGGTACTTGATCATGTTACAGTAATGTGCTGCAAACATTTTACAATTCTCCTGGCAATAGATATGCAGTTTTAACAGGACACGATGATGACCAATAGTAAACCAAAACATGAACTTGCGTTTGCAGTGTACACTACTTAAATATGCACTGAATATAATGCTCATTATATCTTACTTCCTCATCTAATTTAATTTCGCTCCTGTGTGCATGTTGTATTGTGTTGCAGTATCAGTGTTGAGCTCCAGGCTGCGTGGATGCGCCGGTGCCGTTTCTGCTCAAACGCCGGACTCGCACCATGTGACGATGTTTTGGGCTGTAGTTCACACAAATCCACACATATGTATCAACTAGCACATGCAAACTTTAGACAGTGGTCTTGTAATATGATATATGTGGTTGTTATTAATATTTTTACTTTTAGTAAGTTTTAAAACATCTGTTTAATGACGATAGGTAAAGAAAATCCAAGATGGCGGATTTGATAAAAAAAAAAGACGTATTTGGTGCCTAAAAAGACACATTTATTGGGGTTAAAGTCACAATTTCGTTTTTTTGGTAATGCACATATCTAAGTTAAGGCATAATCTAACCATTTAAGTGTATAACAGCTTTAATTAATTATTTTTTAAAAAATGGATTGACCACCCTACTTTTAGCTGTTTGTTTTGTGTTATTATCCTGTTGGAGGACCCAAGACCTGTGACTGAGACAGAGCTTTCTGACACTGGGCAGTATGTTTCACTCCAGAATGCCTTGATAGTTTTGAGATTTCATTGTGCCCTGCATAGATTCAAGGCACCCTTTGCCAGGCGCAACAGAGCAGCCCCAAAACATAACCAAGCCTCCTCCATGTTTCACTGTAGGTATGGTGTTCTTTTATTTGAAAGCTTCATTTTTTCGTCTGTGAACATAGAGCTGTTGTGACCTGCCATAAAGCTCCGGTTTTGACTCATCTGTCCAAAGGACATTCTCCCAGAAGGATTGTGGCTTGTCAATATGCATTTTAGCAAATTCCAGTCTGGCTTTTTTGTTTTTCAAAAGTGGATTCCTCCTGGGTCTTCTTTCATGGAGGCCGCTTTCGCACAAAAAGTGACGGATGGTGCAATCAATCTGACGTACCTTCACCTTGGAGTTCAGCTTATATCTCTTTGGCAGTTACTCTTGGTTCTTTTTCTGCCATTCGCACTATCCTTCTGTTCAATCTCTAGTCAATTTTCCTCTTGTGGCCACGCTCAGGGGTGTTGGCTACAGTTCCATGGACCTTGAACTACTTTTTTGCAACTGTTGTCACAGGAACATCATGCTGCTGGTCTTGTAGCCTTAACCTTCAACATGCATGTCTATTATTTTCTTTCTGATCTCTTCAGACAACTCTCTCCTTTGCTTTCTCTGGTCCATGTTCAGTGTGGTGCACACAGTGATACCAAATGGCACAGTGAATACTTTCCTCCATTTAAATAGGCTGAATGACTGATTTCAAGATTGGAGACGTGTGATTAGGGCTGGGCGATATGGCCAAACATGTTATCATGATAAAAAATGTAATATCAGTCTATTGATAATTATCACGATAAATGTCAAATCATTATTTCTTTCAAGTTTAAAGGCAGATTTTTGCTCCTGAGAAAAAGTTGAAGAAACCAGATGGTTAATTGTGGTTTTAAACTATTCTTTATGGTCAGAACATGACAAACACTTTCCAAACAGTGGATCATTTCACAAATCTGAGGTAGAACATTCAAAACAGTTATAATGATAAAATATTTTTTCAACATAAAAATATGCGTGAGTAAAATAAAGTAAAACCCCTTTCAGTCCTTTTTCCTCAACAAAATAAATATTTGCAGTCTGATGTATAACAGCCCCACAGAGACAATCACCATGAAGGCGAACACGATTTAGTTAACGTGTGTTACAAGTTAAATGAATGAATAAATAAATACAGCAGATCTGGGTTTCCTCTAAAAGGACTGGTTTATAAATGTGTCCATACATGCCATGAATGAAACGTGCACACTTTAGTTAAATTAAACCTGCTATATTGTAGCTGCTGTTACTGTATGATTAATTGTGAAATGTGTTTATAACTGTAACTTGTCCTGGTTAAGGGGCGTCTGCTAAGTAAATTAAAAATAATTCGGCAAAAAGTGTTGATTTGCAGTTACAAATCTGTAGTAAGAGTAATACGTTAAGGGAGTCAAATTGTGCCATTTAAAATCCATATCTACTAGTGCATATCTTTATGATGATTACAATAATTACAAAAATAATAAATAGCAAATATTTTGTTGCACACGGAAACATTTTCTTACAGTACCATAATGCGTGTCTGAATATAATGTCTATACACGTTCAGCTCTTCTTAATATATCTTAACAGAAACGTGTATTTATTACGCTGTCTCTAATCACGTAAAGCAAAGGCTGGCCCGTGTGGTCCAATCCAACAGACAAGCTACTGTAGCTCAAATTGCTGAAAAAGTTAATGCTGGTTCTGATAGAAAGATGTCAGAACACACAGTGCATCACAGTTTGTTGCGTATGGGGCTGCATAGCTGCAGACCAGTCAGGCTGCCTATGCTGACCCCTATCCACTGCCGAAAGGGCCTACAATGGGCACGTGAGCATCAGAACTTGACCACAGAGCAATGGAGGAACATGGCCTGGTCTGATGAATCACAAGTTCAAGGTGTTGACTTGGCCTCCAAATTCCCCAGATCTCAATCCAATCGAGCATCTGTGGGATGTGCTGGACAAACAATTCCGATCCATGGAGGCCCCACCTCGCAACTTACAGGTCTTAAAGCATCTGCTGCTAACGTCTTGGTGCAACCAGACAGCAAATCCCGATTTAGTGAATATTTTCACATTCATTTTTGGCGGAGCTCTCAGTACCTATGTTTAATTCCCCAAAGACAAGGCACCATAAACTAGAGTTTTTTGTGATATTTTTGATGAGCTAACACTTGCGCCACTATATATATATAGTACACACACACACATATATATACACCAATCATCCATAACATATACATTTTATAATTTTCCTTCCATATGGATTTAAAACTATTTACATAAGCCAGATTTAAGTACAGTTTCTAAGAATCTATATCTAAACTGACTACCCTCCTACCACAAGTCACCCCTTAGCAATAAACCTGTAGCATCACAGCTGGCGTGCTAGAAAGCTACATGATGAAAATGCAATGTGACTGATCCAGGGTGCCTGTAGCTAGCTAATAAACAGTAAGCTGATTTAAGGATTAAACCAGAGGATGGTATGTTACATTCTGCAGTGGATACTTATTTATAGAAAAGCAAACTAGTCTTGTTCGTTAGCTTCATTTTGCATTGGACAGCATTAATTCAGACACTTTCTTTTGGGTGAACAGTTCCATTTTGCAGGTGTCAATTTGGACTTGAACACAGTACTCTAGGAATCTTTGCATTACATTTCCTTACATACTAAAATTCCTTTTTTTGCTGAGGAGTTAGTTTTTCAAAAGAGGGGTGGGGGTGTCTTAGATTTGCTTTTTTTGTTTGTGTCATCATAATCTCTTGGGATTTACATTAGTTTCCATCTGGGTGAACAGCATTGACTCTTTGTTCTCCTGTGGACTATACTGTGGAGAAAAAAAGACAAAATTCACAAAGATGTTGACAAGCCAGACCAGCGTTTTAATATTTACAGGAGTCTGTGCTGCTCTGCTAATTCTGGCAGTGGCATACTACACCTATTGGTAAGTGAGCTCCTTTGGAAAGGGCTTTGAGTTTGAGATGGTATTTCATCTCTGGTATATTGGCCAGGCTTTTCTGTGAACATGTTTTGTTAATGATTTTATTATGTATTAATGTATTTTTTCTTTAGTGGTTCTTATAGCATTATCAGGTCCCTGTGAAGTTCTTCAAGCACATCAAAGCATATGAGTAGGTGGATTAAAATGTCTGATAGGGATGTGTGTGTGTATGTATGTATGTATGTGTGTATATATATATATATATATATATAATGGTCTGTTAAGGGTTATGTGCTTAAATGGTCAATCAGAGTTTGTATCTGTTCAAGAAAGATAATATATAGTATGCATGTTATTAATACCCACTGGCATGGTAGGTATGTTGGAATTGGTTCTTTTTCATCCATTATATATCAGTTTTATTTAAAGATCCCTTTTATGTACTTATATAGTTGCCTATATCAGAGAAAATTGTGTTAAATATTGGCATTAGTCTTTTTTCCTCGGGTATGTGATGCTAGATGACTGCAATACAACAAAGATTTTCTGTGAGCTTCTGAAGCTCAGGGGACATCAGTTTACATTTTACTAGAAATTTTTGAAAGAAACCTGTCGCTTCTTCATTTTTGCTTTTACTTTCAGGGAACACCATTCGACATTTTGTAGAGAATGTATATAGAATGTTTATGGGTAGACAATTATAGTATTACAAATTATTTTGAAAATAGGAGGTTGAAAATAATGCAGTCACAGCAATTCTGAGTGTTATTGATGAACCAACAGGTTGTCAGACATATGTCAGAAGTTACATACCAATAAATCATGCAAAATATAATATCTCTATACAGGCAAACGTGTTAGACTGCATTACAGTGTACACTGACAGTAGTTTATTTAATTTGATTTTAAGGCAGAATAGGCCAACTTTAAAATCTATAGATATACACACAATGTAATGTCATGTTTTTTTTCTCATTTATTTTAGTTGATTTTAACTTTGCTGCAGTATATGTCAAGACACCACACAATGCCTCTTGTTACGCAACCATGAACCAAGAGCTGAGTCTCCTACTGGGTTCACTTGCTCAAATAATCTTTGATCACTGGGTCCAGTGACCACACCGCAAGAACATACAACCGTACAACCTGATGAACTGGTCATAGCGTGAATACGCACCCTAAATTGATGTATAATTTGCTTTCTTCTCTTGATTATTTGTTCTTGCTAGTGAGTTGAACTGAATCGGCGCCCTGCTTAGAAGCAATGGCCCAGTAAACACATTGGAAGGAAACTGGCAAAACGGGGAATGATCAAACTTTTACTAACACATCTGTGTCTCCCAAATGCACATGCTTCTGTAGCGTCTTGTTCCCGAGGCTACAGCACTCTTGCCGGCATTCTCTGTTTTCTGTGTGAATGGGTACATCCTGCAAGTTTCACGCATTCAGATCAAAAAAGTACGCAAACATTGAGTACATTTTGCTGGCATAACAACTAACAACCTCACTCCAGTTAGAAGCAACTCCTCTAATCGACCCTATGTTTTTTATACATCAACCAGTTCATAATCCATCTTCTTACATTACCCTGAATGTCTACAGCTTCCAATTTGAGGATCAGTCTTTGGTGTGGAACCTTATTAAAAGCTTTTTGAAAATCTAAGTATATCTTATATGCTTTCAGATGATTCACAGCTGCAGTTGCATGTTCATAAAATTCTAATAAATTAGTAAGACATGATCTGCCTCGTTTAAACCCATGTCGAATATCTCCAAGAATATGGTTTTCATTTAAGATGTTCCTCTATTTTCTATTTTACAAGTAATGCAGGTGAGACTGATTGGTCTTTAATTTCCTGGCTCAGTTTTGTCCCTTTTCTTGTGGATTGCTATGACATTTACCGTCTTCCAGTCAGCTGGCACATACCCTATTCTAAGTGTCATTTGGAATATTTGAATTATACATTTCCCTCATTTCTTCATGTACTGTTGGAAATATACCATCTGGCCCAGATTTGTTTGTTTTTAATTCTGCTAGTCCCTTTAGTACCTCCTCCTCATTTATCCTGATCTCTTTTAGGGTTTGACTGGACTGGTTGTTAACCTGTGGCATGTTATCTGTTTTTTTATTTTGTAAAAACCTCTGAAATACTCATTTAGAACATTTGCCTCATTTTGTTTGTTTTCCAAGATACTTCCATTTTTGCCCTTTAGCTGTTTCTCTTCCTCCTTTATTGACCTCTTGCTGTTGTAGTATTGAAAAAAGCTCTTTGCATTAGATTTATCTCCAAGCTAAACCAGATGTACTGCCATGGATACCTATTGAAACGTTCTTTTATCAAAGCTGCCTATATGCCCTTGTGAGTGTGACGCAAACTTCCTCTTGGGATTACCTTTGGTCTATAAGCATTGAGTTATTTTCTTGTTTGTCTTGTCTGTTTATATTTGTAAAAAAGCACGAAACTGTGAACCGGTAGGCTTGTGTATATTATACATGTTTTAACTTCCAACCCGCATACATATCTATTTTTATTACAAAATTGTATCATTAGTTACTGATCTCCACTTCTGTGTTCCGGCTTTCTGGCTGCACTTTAGCTTTAGCTCTGTTTGTATTGTTATTTGATAGTGTTTGCTAATATAATTACCATGGTCGGCAACGGGCAAGATAGACGGGCCGTGCAAAGCACGAGGCCGGCTCTCTTAGACCACCTTCTCTGTCACCCGCGCCCTGGTCCTGAGACATTCCAGCAGTCTCTGGCCCACCCCTACACCCCCCAGCAACTCGACAATTGGCACTATTGCACCTAGGACTCCTGGGTGCTCCAAATTATAACGGAGGTGTTTGCCTACATCAACGGGCAAGGATGTCTTCGCTCACCCAGACGAGCCAGATGCTGTTGTGGGTGCAACCTCAGCTCTGGTCCATCAAGCAGGGTTCCCACGCTTCTTGAAAGTACTTGAAAGTACTTGAATTTCAGACACATGGATTCAAGGCCTGAAAAGTACTTGAAAACAAATATAGGTCCTTGAAAGTGCTTGAATTAAATTTGAAATGCATTTTGTTTAGTAGAATGGTGCAGCCCTGCATGAACCTATGAAGTAGAGCTAACTAACAGGCCCAATGCCAGGGAAGTTCAAATTTAATGATTCTTGGCTAAGTATTGATCCATATAGAACTGGTTACTGAAAGTCCCAGCAGATGTACATTTTTGCAAGATGTACAATTTGCAAGAAAAACATCAAATTGGATACCATGGGGGAGTCGGCACAAGTTCAAAGTGTTGACTTGGTCTCCAAATTCTCTTTGTGATCGAGTAGACACTCTCCTGCATAGCTATATGTCCAAAGAAAAGGAATTCCAGAAACTCTGGAAAATGTGCCGTCAACTCCTGCTATTGTCTCATGGGCAAGGGACAGTAGAGAGGGGGTTCTCTGTCAACCGAAAGATTGAAGTGGAGAACCTTGTAGAGGATACATACAGAGCTCAGAGAATGATTGTCGGATCATCTCCGGGTTGAAGGAGGAATTGAAAATGTGACAGTTGACAAAGAACTTCTATCAGTATCATGTGCAAGACAGAGATACATAGCCAGTTTGGATGAGAAGAAAAAGAAAGAAGAAACACAAGCAAAGAATCAAAAAAGAAAAGCACTGTTTGAAGACATTGAGGAGCTTCAATCAAAGAAAAAAAGGTTGGAGAGTGACATGCAGGCTCTTGTTGAATCAGCTAACAAATATGCTTCGAAGGCTGAAAGTACAGGGCAAGTTACTCTGATAGCAAAATCAAACTCCCTGAGACATGTAGCTAAGGAGAAAAAAGTAGAACTTGAAAAGATGGAAAAACAGCTTAGTGAAAAACATTTCCTGTTTAAAAGCAAATAAGTCCTATTTTTTTTATTTTATTTTTTTGCAGATTTGCACATGTACAAGGTTTAAAATGTTCATGAAATATTTTTCAAAAAAGTGACATTTTCAGAGGCTGCATGTTTGAGCAGCTTCATTCATCTAGATCAAATAAAATGTGATTTACAAAATAGTTTTTACTTGAGTTTATTTATTAATGACTAACGTCTCTATTGAGTGAATGTGCAATGTTTTAATGTTAACAGGTTTTACTGTGTTATTACTACATTTAACCACTTTTGTAGTCATTAAAAAAATTAAATTCTTTCAAATTTTGATCTTTTACAAGAACTACAGCTAAAACCAGTTTGATGCAAGAAAAATAATAATAATAATAATAATAAAAAAAATATATATATATATTTGAGAAATTATTACCAGTATGAACTCCATTGACTTCAATGGATTTAATTAAATTCCTTTGATCACGACTGCTCAAAACAGTCTAAATTTATGACACCTACTCATTCAAAACATCATTATTACTCTGACATTTTTGCAATAAAAATATATTTAGTTTTCCGAGTATGTGTGTGTGTGCATGCTCAAGAATTTTAATGAACAAAATGCAGTCCCAGTTGGAAGGAAAAAATGTGTGAGTTTATAGGAAAGAGACTAAATATATTTTACAGAAGTAATTTGAGACAAATCTAACTAGGATTTTTTTTAATTTTTTTTAATCTGCATAATTTCATGTGTAAAGCCACAATTCACTTCTGGGTTGAAACGGACCCAAACACAAACGTTGTATCAATTTTATATCTCTTCAATTTAAAGAAAAAGAAAGATAAAGAAAATGAAACATGACAGAACATGACAATACATATTAACACATTTCCAAGATTTATTTTTCATACTAAAAACCTATGTGTTTTTGTAGAAATGTTTCTGTACCTCTTCTGAGTCAAAACAGATGCAAATGCAATGGGAGGGTTAAAATGATAAGTTCTGAGGTCTTTCATGATGCTCCATATGCTGGGGTGTGTAAAATAAATGGTGTCCTTGAAAGTCCTTGAATCTGGTGTTCATGGAAGAGTGGGAACCCTGATCAAGACAGTCCACCTCTCCAGTTTCTCCAACATGGCGGTGGATTTCCTGTCTTGAGAGGGTTTCTTAGCTTGTTTGAATGTTAATTGTGTGCAGATGAGCAGGTGCATTGCCCAGGTACTATGTATATAGTTCCTTGATTAGCAGTTAGTGTGTGGCCCGCTCCTAGTCCTAGTAGAGCAGGAGGCTGCTGCTCCTGTTTTTTACGCAGGAGGCCCGTGGGCTGTCTTCTGTACCCCGCATTGTATATAGTTTGTTGTTACATCACAGTAGAGCTTGTGTTTCCCGCTTTCAGTTGATAGAGCAGGAGGCTTAGCTCCTGTGTGTGGAGGGCGCAAAAGATGTCTTCTCACCCCACCCTGCACATAGTTCATTGATAATAATGCAGTCAAGCTGTCATTACTTTTAACACTGTTGTCACACAGTAAGAGCGGTGGTGGCCTTGCTCCTACTGATGCTAGTTGAGTTTGAGGTTTTGCTCCTGTGTTGAACGATGGCTGCAAGAGTGTTCCTTGTTGCCTTGTTGGTTGCTGTACAGCGCAATGGAGCTTTGACCCTGCTCCTGGCTGTTTTGGTTGAGCAGGCGGTCCCTGATCCTGGATTTAGCTGAGGACACATGTTGGTTGTTGCCTCACTTTTATATTCAGTACAGTAGAGGCGTGTGGCTTCGCTCCTAGCTGTGCTGGTTGAGCAAGAGGGTTTGCTCATGTATTCAGTTTGATGACACGACTATAAGTAATTTGTGACTTGTTGTGTTTCCTCAGCACAGTAGAGGAAACCCTACTTCTCCTAGCTGTGTTGGTTGAGCAGGAGGCTCTGCTCCTATGGTAAGCTGAAAACTCCAATATATGTTCTTGTTGTCTTCCCTTTGTTATCCAGTACAGTAGAGCTTTGTGGCCCACTCTTAGCTGTCCTGGCTGAGCAGCTGTAGATTAAAGCCCTGTTTGATCTGTTGTATGCATTGTGAGTAGCATGGTAAAGCTGAACTGGGCCTGCTCCTAGTTGTTGTGGTTGAGCAGGAGGAGGTTATCCAAATTCACATTATATCTGATTGTATTATATCGGGCTAGAGCTGTATTGTCAAATCTTGGTGTGCAAAGTTAGCAGCGACTGATCTCAAGTGCTGTCACCTGCAGCATTTTTCATGAAATGGTTGTTGTACTTTGAAAGATAGAATGTCTCATACAGAAGTTTGTTTCTTGTCCATGGCTCAATTTTTTTTAAACAAATGGTTGATGCCAGGAATTATTTTATTATTTATTATTTTATTCTCCATATTGGTATTGTACTTCTGTTTGTAAACAAGAATAATATAACTAATCTAAAAATGTACCTGTTGGCTATTTCAGACTATCCCATTTTACTTGTCCCTTAGGCCTAAATGTTTTTGAAGTAAATATAAAAACTTTCTGTTGACCTGTTTATACATTCATAAAAATGTGGCCATTAAAATAAAAATCTTACTTAAAGCACTGTTGAAACGGAAAACAGAGAGGCCAGAAGGAGATTACCTTTTTTGGTCACACTTTACAATAAGGTACCGTGATTCCTCATGAATTAATAATAATCCTGTGGTTTTCATATATTATTATTTTTATTTCTTGGCAGACGCCCTTATCCAGTGCGACTTACAACATAAGTGCAAAACAAAGTGTAAAAATACAGTTTGGTAAAGGCATCAATCATTACAAATTCAATTTACATAAAACATAGCAATTCAAAATATAATACATTTTACAATTTACAATTTATACAGGCAAGTACAGTAAGTGAGGTCCTACATCCTGGATGGTAAAAAGCTAAGCGCTGTCAAGATGTAGGGTCACTATGTGTAGGGTCACTACGTGAAAGGGAGCAAGGAGGAAACAAATTAAAAACGCAAGAAGCATAATAACAATCTGTGAAGTGCAATCTGATGGGGGTTAAAAGGACTAATATTATAAGTACTGTCTGAAAAGATGTGTCTTGAGTAAGCGCTGGAATGAGGTCAAGGACTCTGCTGTTTTGACTTCGGTGGGAAGGTCGTTCTACCATTTGGGGGCCAGGGATGAGAAGGAGCGGGCTCTGGAGCAAGGGAATCGGAGAGGAGGCAGAGTTAGTCTTCTGACACTGGAAGAGTGCAGTGGTCTGGAGGGAATGTATGGAGAGATGAGTGTCTGAAGGTAACTTGGTGCAGGGTGGTTGAGACAGCGGTAGGTGAGGGTCAATGCCTTGAACTGATTGTGTGTCGGTATTGGGAGCCAGTGGAGTAGCATGTGGGAATCGGGGCAGAGAGAATACCAGACGAGCCACAGCGTTCTGGATGAGCTGGAGTGGGCCGTTAGTAGTTGCCGGCAGGCCGGCCAGGAGGGCGTTGAAGTAGTCCAGGCGGGAGAGGACCAGGGACTGGATGAGCAGCTGAGTTGAGTAGTTGGTGAGGAAGGGTCAGATTCGGAGTGAGGAGTTGAGGAAGGAGGAGATGAAGGGGAGGAGATCAGGAGCAGTCGCTTGGAGGAGGTGATAAGGGAGAGGATCCAGGGCACATGTTGTAGGTTTGTGACATAGGAACAGAGCGGAAAAAAACATGAATATGTCATGCACTTCATCTGAGTTCTTATTTTAATCACGTATTACGTATAAGGTTAGGGTTTTAGGGTAAGTGTGGGTTTGGGTGCTCAACATAAGAACTCAGATGATGTTCATGATATATTGATGTTTAAATCCTATGGTTTTGATGCTGTTTTGAAGGCAAAGGGTGGTCACACCGAATATTGATTTGATGTAGATTTTTCTTCTGTTCACTAAATGTTGCATTTAGTTAAATGATAAATATAATCTATTAACATGATTTTTGAAAGCATTCTTACTTTACAGCATTATCTCACACCTGCCTAAAACTTTTGCACAGTACTGTATATGAACACTTTTTGAAAATATAAGAAATAATGTAAAGTTTTCAATGTAAATACAGTTTCTGTTATAAAAATTGTATGTCTGATGTTCATAAATAAAAATATTAATTTGTATCCGATTGTTTATTTTTAATTTTTATATTGAAGCCCTTTTAAAATGTGCAGGTGTGGTATGTTGTTTGAAATCCTGGCGGTTGTAGTGTTAAAAAATGTTAAGGAGTGAAATTAAATGTCAGTTGGCTACTTGCGTCATACATTGTGGTAATGTCTTAATAAATTCCCAAACTACTATATATTTATATAGCTTATTATATTAACTAATTATGTTGAGGTGATCTGATACTATCAGATCTGGAGATTGTTTTGAGAAGTTATGAAATACAAAGCTAGGGTCTGACTGATCACTCATACTGTCCAGTTTTAGTTTTCATGATTTGATCAACCTACAGTCAGTTAACTGAAGTGAATGTCACATTGTTTTTGTTTCAATTCACAATAAGGTAATGACATGACAAGGTCAGATTCCAAGCAAACTCTCCTTAAACAAGTGTGAAGATGCATCGCTTTGTGAGAATTAAGTTGTCTTACACAAGGTGTCTGGTTTCATAAAACTGAGTTTTTTTTTTTTTTTTTTTTTTAATTTAACACATCTTGTTGGTAATGGATTTGATTTAAAATTAATTAATAAGCAGTTGCCTCAAAGAAATAAAGGTATAGACCAGATGTAGTTAGGCAGCATTGTTTGCTTCTGTGCTATTCTTGCCATGTCTGCTTCCTCTGTGTACAGTAAATACACAACCACTCTGCCCAAAAATTTTGTTTTTGTTTAATGTTGATATTGACCCAAACATTTCCTTTTTTGTTTTGAAAACACATTTGTGACTTAAAATCTTTTTCTGTTTTGTGTTCTATTTATATCCAAGTAATTCCTGTGAATTCTCATATAATCTCCTTTGTAATGTAAAAAATATTTCAGAAAATCTAGGAGATTAAATAAATAAAGATTAAATTCATTGTGAACTTAGTTATACAATAACTTCAGCTGAGCAGAGATTTTGAGGGCAGGTTCCTGGGGACAGGATCTACTCTCATTCATCCAATTTGAGGACAGTATTAACCCTGATTTTGAATGGAATAAATAAATGCATTAATTCAGTGTTGTTTTTGCCACCAGTTTTTGATTTAGTCTTGACTAAAGACTCAGGGCAAATATTTTTGTGATAATTGTAGATGATGAAAACAACACTGGTGCAATAGAACAGAACAAAACTTGGGCTCGGGTGGTGGTCTTCAGTTGAGGCTGTACTATTGCTGAAAATGGCTACAAACACAGTATCATTTCTTTGGGAAAGTAAGAATTAATTTAGTGTAATAATTTCACCCTGATTACTAATGCCTTAGAGATTCCCAACAACGCCATGCGAAAATAGGGTTTTGAGTTGCAGCCAATTCCAGGGTTTCACAAAGCTGCATTATTTTCCCAGCACACCACGCAACAGCCTCAGCAGAGGCAGGACTTAAGGGAACAAAGGGGACTCTGTTTTACAACTTTAAAACACACAAAAATTGAAGGTCTAAGTCTGATCTGAAATTGCAATTATAATGTATATTATTTATTTGTTTGCAGATGCTCTTATCCAGGGTGACTTAGTTTACACAAGAAGCAAATTAAAGCATTACAAAAGTGTAGTTATACAAAATATACAATTTAAAGTAGTTGTAGTTTTAGTCAATTCAAAATAAAATAAGCAAACATCCTCATACAATGAGGTAACAAGATGTTTATAAGTTTGTTAAAAGGTATTGTTTATAACCACTTTTTGTGCTGCAGTTGCTAGTTTTAACATGGTTCCAACTCTCTGAGCCTCTTCTAAGGGAATAGGGGGAGGGGGGGGGCTAAAGCTCCATTTTTTTTTTTCATGGTTCATTAACCTGTAGAGCCCTAGCATTCAGTCTGAGGGAATCAGGTGATCCATTCACACTCAAAATGCACGCCCACTGTTCCCTTCTTGTTTCAAGGCTATGAGATATTGCTTTCTCTACAATGCTCACACAAGATGACTTACAAGCCCTAGAGCTAGTGTATAGAATGTGACAGCGGAATTAGGCAAGACTCCAAAGTTCGCTGATTTGTTGTACATGGTAGGACCACCTTGTCGTAGTTCACTTTAGACTGAATGCAGCACCAGAGGCAGGGATATTGCAAGTTTGAAAAACCGGATTTCTAAAACAAAACAAAAAAAAGGTCTGTTGTTTTCTGTTATGTTTGTTTGTTGTCTTTACCTCTATATGTGATGTTGTGAGTTACTCTATACTTTTTTCTGTAAATCACAATCTGACATACTGATTTACATACTGATATGACAGAGTATGTCAGTGCAATTATTTAAACTATATATTATTCTCATTAATATGAATATTTTATTAGCATACACTAACAACATATATAATTATATATAGTATTGTAATTAAGAAACTTATGTCTGTATTGGGTTGAACATAATTTATACTTACCATAGCAGACACTTCCAATACATGCATACATTACAATTGAAGGCAGTGAAAGATTATAGACTTAAGTTAAATTGATTTGAAGCTGTTTTCTAATGCATATAGAGTAGGATACTTGATTTTGTAAAAAATCTATAGTGGTCACATACTATGCGAAAAGGCTTGGCGAGTAATGTAGTCTACCCTTAGTTTACAGTGTGCTACTCTATTTTATAGGAAGCATTTGCTTAAAGTTATTCACTGTTTGTATTTTTTTAAGCTTTCAACTCAGGGCAGAAACATTAGTAAGAAGTCCCCCCACATTTAAAATACAACTGAAAAATGTCCCCAGTACTCGCACCACTGCTTCTACCTGTTTTCAATACAGCATTTATTGAAGATGCACTACCTGTGCGCGACATCCCGCCAAATCAATCCCTCAGACCTTTGGCTTGCTAAATGTGCGCATCCACCACCGGAGCCCCCAACCTATAATTAAGAGTAACATAGCTGAAAGTCGGTGAAATGGGTCGCTGTGTGTTTTCAAGCTCATGGCTAGACCATACAAAATACAAATCTTGGGTCACTCGTGACCCAAAGTCAAATTCAAGAGCTCTTTGTAAATTGTGCAAAAACAATAGATAATGCTAACATGGGAGAAGCAGCTCTTGTTAGCCACATGCAAGGCAAGAAACATGCACACACTACTGATATGCGTCTTGATAGAAGACAACCCATTATAATTAATTCAGGGTTCTTGCGGAGGTCTGGAAAAGTATGGAATTTAAAAAAAGACTGATTTCCAGACCTGGAAAAGTATGGGAAATGTAAGTTTGGGAAAAGTATTGAAATCCTATTGTCAAAATAATGTATACTGGTCGACTGTCAATTGTACAGTCAGCATGTTTGCTTCATACACCGGGTTCCCGTCCTCTGTTCACTTACGCGCACTGCAGTAGGGGAACATCAGCGATTTATATATTAATAATGACTACTTACTACTTTTTGAATTGTACCACATTTCAAATCAATATTACAATCAAATATTAAGTCTAAGAATTTAAGAAAGTTTACAAACGAGAGGAGGCCATTCAACCCATCTTGCTCGTTTGGTGTCAATTAATATCTAAGTGATCCAAGGATCCTATCCAGTCTATTTTTAAATTTTCCCAAACTTCCAGCTTCTACCACATCGCTGGGTAGTTTATTCCAGATTGTGACTACTCTCTGTGTAAAGAAGTGTCTCCTGTTTTCCGTTTTGAATGCCTTGAAGTCCAAGTTCCATTTGTGTCCCCGGGTGCGTGTGTCCCTGCTGATCTGGAAAAGCTCCTCTGGTTTGATGTGGTCGATGCCTTTCATGATTTTGAAGACTTGGATCAAGTCCCCATGTAGTCTCCTCTGTTCCAGGGTGAAAAGGTTCAGTTCCCTCAGTCTCTCCAAGTAGGACTTTCACTTCAGACCTGGAATGAGTCTGGTTACTCTCCTCTGAACTGCCTCTAGAGCAGCAATATCCTTCTTGAAGTGTGGTGCCCAGAACTGCACACAGTATTCCAGATGAGGTCTAAGTAGTGCATTGTACAGTCTTAACATTACTTCCCTTATTTTAAATTCTACACTTTTGATAATATACCCTAACATTCTGTTTGCCTTTTTTTGGATCTCTACTAAACAACCTCACTCCAGTTAGAAGCAACTCCTCTAATCACAACCCTCTGTTTCCTATACATCAACTAGTTCATAATCCATCTACTTATATTAACCTGAATGCCTACAGCTTCCAATTTGAGGACCAGTCTTTGGTGTGGAACCTTATGAAAAGCTTTTTGAAAATCTAAGTATATCATATCATATGCTTTCACATGATCTATAACTGCAGTTGTGTGTTCGAAAAATTCTAATAAATTAGTAAGACATGATCTGCCTCATCTAAACCCATGTCGACTATCTCCAAGAATATGGTTTTCATGAAGATGCTCCTCTATTTTCGGTCTAATAATTTTCTCCAACAGTTTACAGGTGATGCAGGTGAGACTGATTGGTCTGTAATTCCCCGTTTCAGTTTTGTCCCCTTTCTTGTGGATTGGTATGACATCTTCAAAATCATGAAGGGCATTGACCACATCAAACCAGAGGAGCTTTTCCAGATCAGCAGGGACACACACGGGGACACAAATGGAATTGGGCTTCAAGATGGAAAACAGGAGACACTTTTTTTTCACACAGAGAGTAGTCACAATCTAGAACAAACTGCCCAGCAATGTGATTGAAGCTGAAGATTTGGGAACATTTACAAATAGACTGAATAGGATCCTTGGATCACTTAGTTATTAATGGACACCAAACGAGCACAATGGATCGAATGGCCTCCTCTCGTTTGTAAACTTTATGTTCTTATTTGCTGTCTTCCAGTCAATTGGCACATCCCCTGTTCTAAGTGTCATTTGGAATATTTTAGTTAGTGGTCTATAAGTAATTTCCCTAATTTCTTTAAGTACTAGTTGGAAAAATACCATCTGGCCCAGGTGATTTGTTTGTTTTTAATTCTGCTAGTCCTTTTAGTACCTCCTCCTCATTTATCCTGATCTCTCTTAGGATTTGACTGGACTGATTGTTAACCTGTCATGTTATCTGTTTTTCTTTTGTAAAAACCTCTGTGAAATACTCATTTAGAACATTTGCCACATCTTGTTTATTTTCCAAGATACTTTCATTTTTGCCCTTTATCTGTTTCAATTCCTCCTTTATTGACCTCTTGCTGTTGTAGTATTGAAAAAAGCTCTTTGCATTAGCTTTAGCTCCAAGAGCTATGTTTCTTTCTATTGCCCTCTTTGCTTTCCTGATCCCTTTCTTAAGGTCTCTTTGCAACTCAACATATCTATGTATTTTGTTTCATCTCCATCCCTCTTGTATGCGCTATACAACCTTTTCTTTCTCTTGATATTTTTTTTGCATACTTCTATTAAACCATTTTGGCCAATGTTTGTTGGTCCTCAATTTGCTAAGTTTTGGTACAAATTTCTCCTGAGTCTCAAGTAGTATTTTCTTAAAATATAACCATCCATTTCAACTGAATCTGTTATGCAGTGTGCTCCAGTGTACCTCTTCTAAGTGCTTCCTCATACCTTCAAGGTTTGCTTTTCTAAAATTGTAGACCATTGTTTTAGACTTGGTCCTTGTTTTTTGAAAGAATGCCTCAAAGATAACCATATTGTGATCACAATTTGCCATTGGTTCTCTAACTAGTGTCCCTCAGACTCTATCTTTGTTATTTGAAAATATCAAGTCAATGCATGCACTCTCTCTGGTTGGTTCCCTGACAAATTGAGTTAGAAAGCAGTCATTTACCATCTCAACCGTTCTATTTCTGCTTCTGTAGTCCCAACCTGGCTTTCCCAGTCTATGTTTGGGAAATTGAAGTCCCCTGTTATAACACCCACATCCTTGATACATGCAACATCTTGTTGAATATCTGAGTTGGGTGGTCTGTAACACACTCCTACCACTAATCCTACAGATCTTTTATTCAAAAGTTTGACCCACAAAGATCCTGTTCTGTTGCTGGGATCTAATTTGAATTCTTCTGCCTCAATGTCATTTTTCACATATAATGCTACCCCACCCCCTCTTCGATTTTGCCTGTCTCTCCTAAACTGCGTGTATCCTTTCAACTTGTATTCATCCCCATCATTTTCTGTAAGCCATGTTTCTGTCACTCCTACAACATAATAGTCACAAGCCAGCACTGTGGCTTCTAGGTCTAACATCTTGTTCCTTATACTCCTGGCATTGAGGTACAAACAATTCAAGACTTTCCTACTGGCAGTTTCCCTTTGTTTTCTTTCCTTAGTGGAACATCTCCCATTGTCAGAGCTCCCTGCCTTCCTGGTCCCTAGTTTAAAAGATTCTCAATTACTCTGCACATATGCTCTCCCAATGCATTAGCCCCCCTTCTGTTTAGATGTAGACCGTCCGGTTTGTACAGGTCCCATCTATCCCAGAAGAAAGACCAATGCTCCATAAACCAAAAACCCTCTTCCCTACACCAAGATTTCAACCACATGTTAAACTTTCTAATCTCAGCCTGTCTCCCTGGCCATGTACGTGGTACCAGACATATTTCAGAGAAAACTACCGTGGAGGTTCTGCTCTTTAGTTTTGTTCTTAACTCTTTTTAAATTTGTCTTACAGAACCTCTGTCCTACCTTTTCCTCTGTCATTGGTTCCAATGTGGACCATGACTAGTGGATTCCCCCCGGCTTTGGCCAGTAGCCCGTCTACTAGTTTAGGGAGATCTGCAACCTGAGCACCAGGCAGGCAAGATACCATGCAGGTCTCCTTGTCATTAGAACACACAGTGTGATCTACACCTCTAAGGATTGAGTCTCCTACTATAACTACCTCCCTCTTCTGGGGGGGAGTGGGCACCATGGTGCTCTGGTGCTCTGGTGCTCAACTGCCTTCCCATCACCCTCTGAACTAGTCCTTGACTAAATCTCCTTTCTACAACCTATTTACTTTCACCAATTCAGCAGCTGAACTGAATTTGCTTCAATTTAGGCAAACTTAAAACAAAATTAGCAATGCTAAGACTGGTCTGAAACTAGTCAAACAACAAGATGGCTGCCTCTCACCTGTACTCTCCTGTCTCTCTCTGTGGCAACTTGTAAATAATTCAGAAAGAGAAAAGCAAGAAAGAAGATTGAGAGTGTAAATACTATCTGTATAGGCATATTTAGTTATGGTAGCTTCAGCCATGCTGTTTATTGTGGCAAAAAGAAGATGGCTCCACTGAAGTCTGTGCAAGTGTACACTGAATGAAGGCAATACTAGTTTCAGTTTTGTACTTTGCAACAATATATTTGTCCAACATTTGCATAAGAAGATGTTTGTAATGCTATACAGTGTGTTTGTTTTTCAAGCACATGAAAGACTGTAGACTGTAGGTGAGGTAGAGATTGCGACTTGGACTTGGTTTGTGTTTATGCATCTAAAATGGAAATATTGAAGACAAAGGAAAAGTTTTCTGTTTCATTTGCATCCAATGCTTTTCTTACAAGGGCAGTGTGAGTAGTTTACAGTATCATTTGTGAGCAAAACACCTGTTTCCTGTAGCAATTATAATTTAGTTCGCTGATTATAATGATTTGGTGTTTTTTAACATTAACGTTATGGCGTTGTTATACTGTAATATCAATGCCTAGTATTTATGAAATTATTGTGTGGCACACCCACTTAAAGTATGTTACACTTATTTTAATAAGTGCCCGATTAATCAACAAATGCACATTGATTAACCGATCAAATATTTTAATTGACTGTCATCCCTTTATTTATATATATATATATATATATATATACACTCACCTAAAGGATTATTAGGAACACCTGTTCAATTTCTCATTAATGCAATTATCTAACCAACCAATCACATGGCAGTTGCTTCAATGCATTTAGGGGTGTGGTCCTGGTCAAGACAATCTCCTGAACTCCAAACTGAATGTCTGAATGGGAAAGAAAGGTGATTTAAGCAATTTTGAGCGTGGCATGGTTGTTGGTGCCAGACGGGCTGGTCTGAGTATTTCACAATCTGCTCAGTTACTGGGATTTTCACGCACAACCATTTCTAGGGTTTACAAAGAACGGTGTGAAAAGGGAAAAACATCCAGTATGTGGCAGTCCTGTGGGCGAAAATGCCTTGTTGATGCTAGAGGTCAGAGGAGAATGGGCCGACTGATTCAAGCTGATAGAAGAGCAACTTTGACTGAAATAACCACTCGTTTCAACCGAGGTATGCAGCAAAGCATTTGTGAAGCCACAACACGTACAACCTTGAGGCGGATGGGCTACAACAGCAGAAGACCCCACCGGGTACCACTCATCTCCACTACAAATAGGAAAAAGAGGCTACAATTTGCACAAGCTCACCAAAATTGGACAGTTGAAGACTGGAAAAATGTTGCCTGGTCTGATGAGTCAGACATTCAGATGGTAGAGTCAGAATTTGGCGTAAACAGAATGAGAACATGGATCCATCATGCCTTGTTACCACTGTGCAGGCTGGTGGTGGTGGTGTAATGGTGTGGGGGATATTTTCTTGGCACACTTTAGGCCCCTTAGTGCCAATTGGGCATCGTTTAAATGCCACGGCCTACCTGAGCATTGTTTCTGACCATGTCCATCCCTTTATGACCACCATGTACCCATCCTCTGATGGCTACTTCCAGCAGGATAATGCACCATGTCACAAAGGTCGAATCATTTCAAATTGGTTTCTTGAACATGACAATGAGTTCACTGTACTAAACTGGCCCCCACAGTCACCAGATCTCAACCCAATAGAGCATCTTTGGGATGTGGTGGAACGGGAGCTTCGTGCCCTGGATGTGCATCCCACAAATCTCCATCAACTGCAAGATGCTATCCTATCAATATGGGCCAACATTTCTAAAGAATGCTTTCAGCACCTTGTTGAATCAATGCCACGTAGAATTAAGGCAGTTCTGAAGGCGAAAGGGGGTCAAACACAGTATTAGTATGGTGTTCCTAATAATCCTTTAGGTGAGTGTATATATGTGTGTGTGTCTGTGTATGTGTGTGTGTGTGTGTGTTATTGTAATGTATGATTTGTATTATTATTATTAACAACTGTACACTGTCCAAAACTAAGACTAATCTGAATATTTTGCATTTGACAAAATTTGACAAGACGTGAACAAAGACTAACTTACCGGTATACAAAACAATATTTATAAATATAAATGTATAACTTTTCATGTAATTACTGAGCAAATATTTAACACATTAACACTAAACAAACAAACAAAACACTAGAAGATCTGTGAGAGCAACCCCATGTAAGATACATGACTGTGATTTGAGGAAAATTACATGGGAGGTAAGAAATACGAGACTGAAAGGAAAATATTTATTTCATGTTTATTTAATATTTAATGAATGGCTTTTGCCAATTTACCACAGTTTTAGGTTTACGCAAAAGTAGCCGTAAACAGTCCTCTCCTGTCCAACTTCCTATCTGCTGTTCAACATTCCCAGTGAGGTCGTAGATGTTGTCATGTGGTTCTCTGATTGGATACTTGTCCAGGTCGATTTCATGAAAATAGGACTCTGCTCTATTGCTTGAAATTGGATGAAATCGCATGAAATTGGATTTCTTGCGATTTCACAGTGAAATTTCAATGAAATTTCAAGGAAATCCTGGGCTGCATTCGGATTTCATGAAATCGGATTTCATGGAAATTTCATAGTGTATCATGGCCTTAAGAGGAAAGGCAAACGGGTAGCAGTTTATTTGATCTGATCATGTATCTGTCATTAGGCTACTACCACTAATATATAAAAACTTATATACAAATAAATAATAAAATACTATTTAAAAAATTAGGAACAATGTTTTGCATTGTTCATAAAATTTTACAGTAACTTAAAAAAAAGGAAAGAGAAAAAAACCCCATTTAAAAGTTAATCTTTTCATGCTGTAAACCTCAGTTAATTGTTTCAAAGCTGCTTTTCCTGTTTTCTCTTCTCCAGGTCTGTTGTACTGAGTGAGGGGCCGTGCAAGCGCTTTTGATGCCATGATCATGGGTTTCATTGCGTACCTGAAGACTCAGTTTATTCTGCACCTGCTTATCAGCTTTGTATTTATAGTGAGCGGACTTATTATAAACTTCATCCAGCTATGCACTTTAGTCTTCTGGCCTATCAACAAACAACTGTACCGCAGAGTCAACTGTCGCCTCTCTTATTCCCTCTGGAGTCGTAAGTCACAACTTATATTTTCCTTTTACTTGTTTTTTCTAAGAGTAGCAGAGTACCAGTTTGATTACTCTTTGCTTTCTTGCTTGATGTGCTGCTTTAATGTATGCGTTCTGGTTAAAATTTTGATTTATTTTAATTTTTAACATAAATTGAGCTTTTGAAATAGCCCCACAAGGTTGAATGAAAGGCAGAAGGTCTACATCAACTCAAATCAAATCAAAACTCTTCCCCAAACCCTAAAATGTGACTTGATTACAGCCATGCAAAAAGTGTTATGTAGACATATATCTTCATATCTCTTTGTCTGTATATTGAACATTTAGAATGCTATAAATGTGTAAATTATAACAAATTACATATACATAAATGTATGGTTCATGCACAGAGAGAAAATATAAATTGCATGGAATTTTATATGGATTTTTCCATCAGTTTGTCCATTTAATGTATTGTTTTCCTTAATTATTTGCTTTAGTCTTTATTTGGTGTATGCCAAATTATTGTTGCTGATTTTGTTGCTTATTTGATTATACAAAAAATATATTTTTTAATTTGTATTCTCTTTATATTTTCTTTCTTTACATGTCTTTCATTTTGTTAGGGTGTGCAGGTTCTCACTTGTACATACAATTCTATTTTTAGTATATAAGCTTATCATATAAACAAGAACAATGTTTTGAAGCAAAAGGCGGTAGATTTTGATCTGTCTTTATTGTTAAAGTATTGCCTTTAACGTAATAGGTAGACTTTGTTCCTTTCAGTTGCAAATAGAACAAACGCAGACTGGCCAGAGAAAAAATTGTTATTTAAATTATGGTATATTCAAAAGAAGGACAAGCCCCTGTGTAGGTAGTGAGGTAACTCCAAAATTTGAATGGCTCTTCGGTTAGGTAGGTAGCGTGAGTGCCCTCTCACCGAAGGTTGCGAGTTGGAATCCCGGCTTGGGTATGTATGTGTGGGGTCCTTAAGCTAGAAAACGTATCAATATACAGTCCTGAAATCATTTACTGTGGAACATACTGATATGGTTTGTTGAGATCAGTGTGGAAGAACTTGATTGGCCTGCACAGAGCCCTGACCTTTGGGATGAATTGGAACGCAGACTGCAAGTCAGGCCTAATCGCCATGATATTCATTTTTGAATTTCTTTTGAAAAAGTTTATCATAACATAATAGCTTATCATAACATAATATGAGGTAGGCTGTGTTCCTTTCAGTTGTAAATAGAAAAGGTGCAGACTGGCCAAAGAATAAACTGGTTATTTCAGATGGGGTTTATCTAAAACAATGAGAATTTTAATTCAGGCCCAGTTTATTTTAGGTGAATATTCTTCTTACTATTACATTTCTTAGAATACCCTCTTCTCCAGGATGACTTACAATTTTACTGAAGCAATCTAGGTAACATACAGTACTCAAGGGTACAACAGCAGTGTCTGCTACCTGGGATTGAACCCATGATCTTCTGCTCCAAAGTCTAGAGCTCTAACCACTACACAACAATGCAACCCATTGTGTTATGTTATTGGGTTCTGAAGTTCAAAGTCTGCTACATATTCATGTTTTTTATAAAGATTTCATTATCAATCAGGAGTTGTACTTGTAATCCTCTCATGTTTCCAGAAAGTGGCATTTTGTTATTGTATGACAATGAAATAAAACTATAGGTTGCGAATGCAATCCTGGTTATCTGAAAAAGGAAGCACTGCCCAAGGGGGAGGGATTTCTGAGCACTTAATTAGGAACCTGATCGAAACGTCACTCTATTAAAGCTGCCATTGGCCCCTGCGCCCGTCACTCAAACAGGTCCCTTTGGTCTCGGCAACACAACTACAGACAGGAGCCACAGGGGCCCCTTGGAGCCACACCTTGGCTGCCCAGGAGCGAGGACCACAGTCACGCTCTTACAGGGAACCATTTACAATCAGCATGTACAAAGCGGGGATACAGAGGTCAACTCTTATGCCCTCAGCTTACACAATAGCAAGGCTGGCTGCTCTATTAGCGCATCTAGGAGTGAGGCCTTGCACAAGACTTGCACAATACACAATAGAGCAACACTTGCACCCTCTGTGGACCCCTGCTCCCGGGTCCACTGAAAACAACATAATATGCAGCTGGCTTGTCAGAACTACTTGTAGCCAAGCTGAACACAATAATATATACAGTGTGGCAGCAGGAACATTCAATTAAGAGAGATCCTTAAAAGCCTTTAAAAAAGGTGAGTTTTAAGAAATGAGAAATAAGAGCTTTTACATAATTTTTTTCTCTAAAGCAGTATCATTTTTGAGATCGGATCTCGGCTCAGATTGAGCTCTGATCCGTTTACTAAAACACAAATGAGATCAAGATCAGATCCTGTTAGCCCAAGGATATCAAGCGATCCTGCTCATGGGCCAGGCCCAGAGCTGCAGCAAGCCCAGGTTAGGGTGCCAGAGCATGCCCTGCACCTGGGACAACATGTTCGCTTGCACTGGGAGCTGCCAAGGCTCTCCGCCCAGGAGGTCAGGTCTGCGAACCAGAATCTGTGAGGCCACTGGGAGCTATTAGCAGAACTGTCACTCGTTCTCGCCTGATCTTCTCCAGGACCACCGGGAGAAGTGGGAACGCATAGAGGAGACCACGTGTGAGCTAGCATGTCAACCCCTAGGGTTCCTGAATGTTCTCCAATGGAGAACCATAGTGGACAGTGGATGGACTCCCAAAGAGATCCACTTTCAGCTCTGCCGTATTGGCTCCACAGTTGTTCTATCACAAGTGGCGCGTAGAAATATATAGCACTATATTGACACAACTATTTAAATCTTCTCTTTGTGAAACCAAAACTGAAACCGGGGCACAGCCGGACCTCCGGTGTGCGGACAGACAGAAACGGGATTAGCTATAAATTACATCTGTGCGATGTATCGAGTTTTGGAGATATATTTTCAAAAGCGATAGAGGACGAGACAATATCGTTAACATCAAGATATACACTCACCTAAAGGATTATTAGGAACACCTGTTCAATTTCTCATTAATGCAATTATCTAACCAACCAATCACATGGCAGTTGCTTCAATGCATTTAGGGGTGTGGTCCTGGTCAAGACAATCTCCTGAACTCCAAACTGAATGTCTGAATGGGAAAGAAAGGTGATTTAAGCAATTTTGAGCGTGGCATGGTTGTTGGTGCCAGACGGGCCGGTCTGAGTATTTCACAATCTGCTCAGTTACTGGGATTTTCACGCACAACCATTTCTAGGGTTTACAAAGAATGGTGTGAAAAGGGAAAAACATCCAGTATGCGGCAGTCCTGTGGGCGAAAATGCCTTGTTGATGCTAGAGGTCAGAGGAGAATGGGCCGACTGATTCAAGCTGATAGAAGAGCAACTTTGACTGATATAACCACTCGTTACAACCGAGGTATGCAGCAAAGCATTTGTGAAGCCACAACACGTACAACCTTGAGGCGGATGGGCTACAACAGCAGAAGACCCCACCGGGTACCACTCATCTCCACTACAAATAGGAAAAAGAGGCTACAATTTGCACAAGCTCACCAAAATTGGACAGTTGAAGACTGGAAAAATGTTGCCTGGTCTGATGAGTCTCGATTTCTGTTGAGACATTCAGATGGTAGAGTCAGAATTTGGCATAAACAGAATGAGAACATGGATCCATCATGCCTTGTTACCACTGTGCAGGCTGGTGGTGGTGGTGTAATGGTGTGGGGGATGTTTTCTTGGCACACTTTAGGCCCCTTAGTGCCAATTGGGCATCGTTTAAATGCCACGGCCTACCTGAGCATTGTTTCTGACCATGTCCATCCCTTTATGACCACCATGTACCCATCCTCTGATGGCTACTTCCAGCAGGATAATGCACCATGTCACAAAGGTCGAATCATTTCAAATTGGTTTCTTGAACATGACAATGAGTTCACTGTACTAAACTGGCCCCCACAGTCACCAGATCTCAACCCAATAGAGTATCTTTGGGATGTGGTGGAACGGGAGCTTCGTGCCCTGGATGTGCATCTCACAAATCTCCATCAACTGCAAGATGCTATCCTATCAATATGGGCCAACATTTCTAAAGAATGCTTTCAGCACCTTGTTGAATCAATGCCACGTAGAATTAAGGCAATTCTGAAGGCGAAAGGGGGTCAAACACAGTATTAGTATGGTGTTCCTAATAATCCTTTAGGTGAGTGTGTATATATATATAGGCTATAAAGAATAGTTGTCTGGTTGCGTTGTTTCCAATCTGGGGTGCCTTGTCCTGGGAAATTAACATAAAAAGAATAACTGCAAAAAAAAAAAAACAAGACGATGAACAGCAACTCCCATTGCAATGTTCTGATGAAGACAAACTGTTGAAACGCGTCAACATTGTTGTTTGCTGATCTTTTGAAATATGAAAGTGCAAGAATAAAAGTATATAGATTTGGATTATTCCGTGGGAGTTGCTGTTCCTCATCATCTGTGGTTTTTCACAGTTAGATATTCCTTTTTATATTTATGTCAAATCGTTGTCCAAATTTTCCATCTTGACATTTTGAGCTCTTTACGGGTATGGGTGTGTGTTGCCTCTACCAAAACGTGGATGATCTTTTTTTGATCAGAAGACTGTCTGGTTCCAGAATATGTTCATAATTGTCAATATGTTGTATTCCTACTCATCCCATTTCAGAATGGGGGGGGCAGGACGGGACGCAAATGTATGAGGAGGGTATAAAAAACTAATTTTTCACATCGTTAGAAAGCTGAGAATCTCAGTTTTCATTGAATACCAAACACTTGGTGAAGAGTACACATGAGATTAAAGAGAAGCACACAAAGTTGGTGTCCTTTTAAGGGTACCAGATTAGTTTGTCAGTTTAAGGGGTTAAATTTTGTTAAACAAAACAATTCCATGATTTGTTTTTTGTTTTTTCCTCCAATTTTTTATTTGTTCTATGCTTTAATTTCAGACTACATTGAGATATTAAACTGTGTAAATTTAAATAAAAACTGGGAAAACTGAGATCTATAATGTTTTACCGGTAGTGTACATTTAAAATATTGTAATATATTGTCATATATTCCATTTATATAAGTCCTTATATGAATTTATTTTACTTAACTGACATCATTTCAAAATATATTGCCCTATAGGACTTGTATAATTACATTGTATGTGTAATGCATTGACATGTATTGCAATATATTATTTTTCTGTATGGGGTAACCTTTGACTTTATTCTTATGCGTTGTTGTGTTTCTGCTTTTGTTTCCTTACTCAGAGCTGGTGATGTTGCTAGAATGGTGGTCAGGCACAGAATGCACCCTGTTCACTGATAAGGCTACGGTGGACAAGTTTGGGAAGGAGCATGCCATCGTCATCCTAAATCACAACTTTGAAATCGATTTCTTGTGCGGCTGGACCATTTGTGAGCGGTTTGGTGTGCTTGGGGTCAGTCTGTATGCTTTTATTTTCTAGGGAAAGCAGTGGAATTCATATCAAGTTGCATCAGAGTAGTTTGCACAGTAACATTTGATCCAATGAAAATTAAACCTGTGAATTTGGCACATTGGCTTATAATATTAGAATTGTATTAACATATTATTTCATAAATTAAAATCTGTGTGGAGGGTTGCAAATATGTAATATTCAGTGCTGTAGAAAACTTTTCACAAATTATAAAAAGTAAAGAACATAAGAAAGTTTACAAATGAGAGGAGGCCATGCGACCCATCGTGCTCGTTTGGTGTCCATTAATAACTAAGTAATCGAAGGATACTATGCAGTCTGTTTTTAAATGTTCCCAAATTTTCAGCTTCAACCACATCGCTGGGGAGTTTGTTCCAGATTGTGACAACTCTCTGTGTGAAGAAGTCTCCTGTTTTCCATCTTGAATGCCTTGAAGCCCAGTTTCCATTTGTGTCCCCGAGTCCATGTGTCCCTGCTGATCTGGAAAAGCTTCTCTGGTTTTATGTGGTCTTAAATCAAGTCCCCACGTAGTCTCCTCTGTTCCAGGGTGAAAAGGTGTAGTTCCCTCAGTCTCTCCGAGTAGGACATTCCCTTCAAACCTGTAATAAGTCTGGTTGCTCTCCTCTGAACTGCCTCTAGAGCAGTGATATCTTTTTTGAAGTGTGGAGCACCGAACTTTATACAGTATTCCAGATGAGGTCTAACTAGTGCATTGTACAGTCTTAACATTACTTCCCTTTTTCTAAATTCTACACTTTTGACAATATACCCTAGCATTCTGTTAGCCTTTTTTATTGCTTCCCCACATTGTTTGGGTGGAGAAAGTGAGGAGTCCACATAGACTCCTAGGTGTTTCTCATGCGTTACTGCATCTAGTTCTGTTCCTCCCATAGTGTAATAATAGTGGACATTTTTGTTACCTGCATGTAATACCTTGCACTTTTCCACATTGAATTTCATCTGCCAGGTATTGGCCCACAACTGAATATTGTCCCTCTGAATAACCTGTGCTGTCAAGATTGTATCTGCTGAGCCACCTATTTTGTATCATCTGCAAACTATCCCAGAGTCCAGATCATTAATATAAATTAGAAAAAGCAAAGGCCGTAATACTGATCCCTGTGGAACTTCAATAACAACCTTTTTTGAAACAAGCTTTTTGAAAATCTAAGTATATCATATATGCTTTCACATGATCTACAGCTGCAGTTGCATGTTCAAAGAACTCTTAATAGATTAGTAAGATATGATCTGCCTCGTCTAAACCCATGTTGACTATCTCCAAG
Source organism: Amia ocellicauda (assembly GCF_036373705.1). Lineage (NCBI taxonomy): Eukaryota > Metazoa > Chordata > Actinopteri > Amiiformes > Amiidae > Amia > Amia ocellicauda. Next base: position 38,277,761 of record NC_089855.1, on the reverse strand, counting down.
AATATGGTTTTCATTAAGATGCTCCTCTATTTTCTGGTGAGACTGATTGGTCTATAATTTCCTGGCTCAGTTTTGTCCCCTTTCTTGCAGATTGGTATGACATTTGCTGTCTTCAAGTCAGTTGGTACATCCCCTGTTCTAAGTGTCATTTGGAATATCTGAGTTTTCCCAAATGTCTTTAAGTACTGTAGGAAATATACAATCTGGCCCAGGTGATTTGTTTGATTTTAATTATGCGTGTCCATTTAGTACCTCCTCCTCATTTATCCTGATCTCTCTTAGGGTTTGACTGGACTGATTGTTAACCTGTGGCATCTTATCTGTTTTTTTTGTGTAAAAAACAAAAAATATAAATATCCTTATATTAATACATATTACATAATACTTAATATATTAAGCAAATTGCAGGAGTTTTGTTATGAATTAACAATTCAAGTGAAAAATTATAAAGGTACAAAGCTGCAATATTCCTGCATAGATTTTTTTTTTTATGAAACATTCTGGAAATAAGACACACAAAAAAGGAAAGAATACAGCCAACTCTAACTATTACATAGTTTAACCACCCACAACAAATACATTTGCATATCCATCCTTTTCAACTTGAAACCCAACATGTATGTCAAATGCAATGTATTCTAAATGATTAACATTAATAGCGCCACCCCAGGGCCACCTGTTCTTTCATAGCTGCGAGGTATCTGTTTAACTTATTTATAAACATGAAAGGATTTCTAATAGGTGTTTCACCATATTTTTCATGCTTCCGTATAATATGAATTTCTATTTACTTTGGGGTTAAAAAAAAAAAGTCTGCTGAAACATTTACTCACAAAGTCAACTTACAGCAAACTGCCATTAATTATGAGTAATGATGATAATGTAAGTTTCACACTATTATCTTAATGTAATTACATTAATTCATCGATGATGGTCCAGAATACTTCTAATTTTAATTTGACTATTTCTGTTATTAGAAAATTATATAGTTCATTAAAAGTACATTGATCACTCTGGATGGTAAGCACAAAAGCTATGCTTTTTAATGTCATGAAATGCTTATTTCTGGATGCAGTATACTATAATGGCACACAAATTTTAAAAATGTATATATAAAATAACCTCTCTACCCCTTACAAATGCTTAATTTGCACTGTAATCTTGCAGTTTTAACATGGTTTTTCCCTGGATGTATCTTGCATTGGCTTTGCTTTGCTAAACATCTCCATGATTTCAATTTACTACACTTTACTCTAGTTCTACCATGATAATGCAATAAAAGCAGTTTCAAAATATATAGTAAAATGATTAAATTACAGTATTACTAGTATTATTACAATTTGATAATATAACTATTTAGTTCTATATCTGGAATGCTTTGAAATCTGTTAATGGTATTTGTACACATATGTGAATAATCAAGACCACACACTTGCATTTTATGGTGTTTTTATTCTCTGTCTTGTCAGAGCTCCAAAGTCCTTGCAAAGCAGGAGTTGTTGAAAGTTCCACTGATTGGGTGGACATGGTACTTCTTGGAAATTGTCTTCTGCAAGAGAAAATGGGAAGAGGACAGAGACAAAGTCATCAAGGGACTACAAAACCTCTCTGACTACCCTGAGTGCATGTGGGTGAGTGTCAGATGCACCTGAAGCACACTGTTCTTGAACCCCAACACCAACTCACAGTGTAGGATGAGCTTTTTGGCTGATGGATGCAAACTGCTAGCAAATGTGGTATGAAACTCCCAAGGGAAGCACATGATTCCATGATAGTGGAATCACCTATGAGAGCAGTGACTGTCTTCCTACAGACTACAGGCTTGTGATCTGGATGTACACATTCCACACATAAGAAAGTTTACAAACGAGAGGAGGCCATTTGACCCATCATGCTCGTTTGGTGTCCATTTAATAACTAAGTGATCCAAGGATCCTATCCAGTCTATTTTTAAATGTTCCCAAATTTTCAGCTTCAGCCACATTGCTGGGGAGTTTGTACCAGATTGTGACAACTCTGTTTGAAGAAGTGTCTCCTGTTTTCCATCTTGAATGCCTTGAAGCCTAATTTCCATTTGTGTCCCCGGGTGCGTGTGTCCCTGCTGATCTGAAAAAGCTCTTTTGGTTTGATGTGGTCGATGCCCTTCATGATTTTGAAGACTTGGATCAAGTCCCCACGTAGTCTCCTCTGTTCCAGGGTGAAAAGGTTCAGTTCCCTCAGTCTCTCCAAGTAGGACATTCCCTTCAAACTTGGAATAAGTCTGGTTGTAACATTGTATTCATATTTCCTTGGCTGTTGTTAGGCACGGCACTAGTGAGTTGGTTTTAATAATAATAATTCACCGGTAGGCATCAAAGGGGTATTGGTAATTTTACTAAAAAAAAAAAGAAGAAAAACAGGCTTCCAAGTGACACAATATATCAGCCTATATTAGTACAGAGGTGAACTGAGTAGATTTAACAAATGGATATTTGGGAGGGTTCAGTATAAAAACAAAATTGTCAATTCCAAATTCTAGAAAACAAGAAATTCAGCATATGTGAGTAATTATTAAAGTCATGATCCAGGAGGAGTATCCTTCACCCAGATAAACCCAGGTAGACAGACTTCCACATGACACTAATGCCACGGTTCCACTGGCTTAAGCGTCTGTGCCATGCCATGCCGTGCCGGACACGTCCCAGAGCCTTTTTTGCAAAACCAGGCCGTTGTAAAGTCCATCCCTCTTATGGGAGGAGCAGTGACTGTGGGTTTGGTTTGTGTTTCGTTTTAAAAACAGAGACGGAGAACAACACTACGAGTGACACAGTTTGACGTGGAAAGGACTTTTTCTATTTTATTCTTTCTGCTTTACATGATTGTAAACAGCGTAATAAACACACATTTCTGTTAAGAGATATTAGGAAGAGCTAAACGTGTATAGACAACATTATATTCAGACAAGCACAGTCCCATAAGAATACGTTTTCATGTTCAACAATCATACTAAATAGCAAATATGTATGGTTATTATTATCGTCATCATTTGTGCTAGTATATACAGTAGGGGGAAAAAGTATTTGATCCCATGCTGATTTTGTAGGTTTGCCCACTGACAACGAAATGATCAGTCTATAATTTTAATGGTAGGTGTATTTTAACAGGGAGAGACAGAATAACAACAAAAAAATCATAAATTGATTTGCATGTTAATGAGGGAAATAAGTATTTGACCCCTTCGACTTAGTACTTGGTGGCAAAACCCTTGTTGGCAATCACATTTTCAATGCCCTGGCTGAGGGAAGGAGGTTCTCACCCAAGATTTGATGGTACATGGCCCCGTCCATCGTCCCTTTGATGCGGTGCAGTTGTCCTGTCCCCTTAGCAGAAAAACACCCCCAAAGCATAATGTTTCCACCTCCATGTTTGACGGTGCGGATGGTGTTCTTGGGGTCATTCCTCCTCCTCCAAACACAGCGAGTTGAGTTGATGCCAAAGAGCTTGATTTTGGTCTCATCTGACCACAACACTTTCACCCAGTTCTCCTCTGAATCATTCAGATGTTCATTGGCAAACTTCAGACGGGCCTGTACATGTGCTTTCTTGAGCAGGGGGACCTTGCGGGCGCTGCAGTTATTGAAACTGATTTCAATCAAATAAATTGTGCTACAGTTGCATCCTTAGTATGTTAAAACATAAGAAATATTAGAAATGAGTGTATGCCTCTTGGCCTACCTAGGCACTTTTGAATACATTCTAAGTAATTGATCAAAGGATTTCATCAAGCTGTTTCTTGAAAGAGTCTGCTCCAAAATACTACTATACCTTATTCCAGACTCCCACAACCCTCTGTGTAAAGGATTGTGCTGGAAATAGTGGGCACGCTTTTAAGCAATGAACTCTGGACTACCAATCTGCAATTTAAGCAGGATTTATATATTTTATTTTATTATTTTCAGTTTGTATCATTATTTGACATTATCATGCATTTCCTTGGTTACAATGAGAATGTAGTTCCTTAGGTTGAATTAAGCTTTTTAATGATGATGACCAGGAACAACATTTTAAATGAATTGTTCATTAAATAAGGTATGCTGCATTCTGCACCCTATTTTACATACCAATGATATTCTTAGAATGATATATTCACCATTGTTTACTTGTCTGTTTGTGTAAATAAGTGATCCAGTCAATTGCACTGTACTGTCAATTTTCTACCTACATATTTAATCTGGACTCTCCACTGATGCTGTTATCTGAAGGATAATTTTTCAGAGGAATCCTGAATTGGAGTAAAGTATATGTGTTGTGCATAGCACTTATGAAATCTTTCAAATTGCTTCTTGCAGTCTCTTTAGATGTCCCTGTGTTAAGCCTTGACCCTGTTTTCTGTCCTCATATTTTCCAATGCCTGCGGTGTGGGATATGGATTGACTTAAGGATTTATAAAGTTTAATCCTTTTATGGCACTAATGAGAACAAAAAACGCTTTGAATGACAAACAAGTCAGCTGAATGAAAGCTTTCCATTTATATATTTTCATGTTCTATGGCATGGATTTTTGCATTCTGCTATTTTAGAAAGAAAATTAATTCTTAATAGGTGAAAATGGATTTACAGAATGGCATATCATTTCTTGAGTATTTCTCCTTCCAACACTATACATTTATTTAGTATACATTGTACACTCATACAAACAAATATTTAAGCAATATCACACGAGCAAGAGTATGATAGGTAATCACAGCAGTGCTGATTTAGGGCCATATCGCACTCTTGCTCATGTGATATTGCTTATATACAACAGAGAGAAAAAAACTTAGCAGTGTAAAATGCACTTGTGTATGGAACTACTTTCTTACACCACAGAGCAGGATATGCTGTTGCAGTTTAAATGATGTGCTTACCTCCGGCGTTTGAAATCGTGTGAGTGAGTGAGACGGAACAAAGCAAGAGCATGTGTGGTTACCAGTGTGTGCCGTGACTCATATACAATTAAATAAACAAAGAAGCTAATTATTTGATAATAGTTTGATAATTATGTAATTCTTTATCCATTAATGAACAAGAAGTTAACAACTGAAATTTTACACACAATATGGTCAGATATATTTATTTTATTTTTCATATAGGATATATATTTTCCATCCTTCAATAAACAAAAAGTTAACATTTTAACTCATAAACAGCGAACATTTTGTCAGGGTTCGCATCACAAAAAGCAAGTCAATTCACCTCCATTTGCGATGTATTTTCTTGAATGATTCGCTTATTGTGCGAAGCATTAAAATATGTTTTTTCCGACTCAAAACAAGCACCGAAAGTGCTGAACTACTCCCCTTTAAGAAACGCATATGTTTTTTTTTCTTGGTGATGCCCGAGAAGGGGGCCACACTCAAGGCCTAGTTACCTGAATCCTGTCTCTTATTGGCCAGCGGATCTGTCACTATCATACAAGGCAGGGCTGTAGCTTTCCAATGACACCAAACACGCCCATATCCAAGCAGGCTAGGCTGCACTGAGCCGTGTGTTTTTATGAGAGTTCGCCAACCACACATGGTGAAGACAGGGCTCACACAGAATAGTTGCGATACAGCAAGAAAACCAAATACAAAGTAGAAAAATGGAATCAGACACAAAAAATAAAAACCTTTCCGAAACAAATAATAGATGCGGAGTCTGTTTACAGCACTATGAAAGCCACTGACTGTGTGTTGTTTGCTAGAATAAAACACCATGGCAGCGTGGTGGCTGGATCACTCATCAACTGCACTGCATCAAGACAGACAGGAGCTGTTGTAAATAATAGCCTGTGTCTATGTAATGCCTAAAGTGACAATATTCAAAAGCCAGATGTTTGGAATTCTGTTTCCCTGTTTAGTATTCTTCTTTACTTGTATATTCCAGCTGGTGGTAGTCTAATATAAATGGCTGTAATTCTGTTCTGGAGGTCAGATTTGAGTAGTTATTTTTTCACAAGTTCATAAGACTTTGAAGTTTCACTGTCCAGTGTCAAAGGTCTACCTGGAGCACACAAAAAAAAAGTGTCATATTTACAATAAATTCATTTTTTTCTTATAAGCGCTTTTGTTTCTCTTGACTTTATTGATTTCTGTATTAACTCTGGTGGGGCAAACACAATTATTTATGTTATTTTCTGAATCTCCAGTTTGTGCTGAGTGTTTCCATATAAGATACTTGCCACTAGCCCTTGTAGTTGCAAGTAAATATATGACAACAGTAAATTCAGGCGAAAATGGGGGTGGACCTTTACATGCGTGCGGTCTTGTAAATGACGATGTAAATTGGTGTGGGAACAACAGTTTTTGGTGGGAGTTTTTGAATTGTTACTGCACTCTACACATTTTACACATGTTATATGTACTGTAATTTTTACTGACATTTATGATCAGATTATACTTTTGTATAATCGTGGCCCTGAAGAACACCCTGTTAAAGCATGGGGGTTCACATGGATTGACATTTGCACAGATGCAGGTACTGTGACTAAAATCAAGTGCAAATATTGTTGTGAATTTGAGGAGAATTTAAAAGCTCTGAGGAACTATAGCAAAAACTTTATTGATGGGATATGTGGATCTTCTCTAAAAAAAGACAATGTGAAAAAACATGGGGACTCAGACAAGCATAAAAAGGCTCTGCAGCTGAAGACTAAACCAAAAACACTGGATGAAATCTTTAAAACTACACCAATGGGGAGAAGATTGACTTATCTTCTACATGCTGGCCAAAGAGGAACTCCCATTCAGGTATCAGTACTGTAACATTATTATAATTTTAAGATAACCATGGTGATAATAAAAATAAATAAATACAAATAGCTTTGGATTGGCATCCTCACTCTGGATAGAAATCACTACACTAGCCCACAATGAGTCATGGTTGGGTGGTCACTGCATAGTGGGCTGATTTCTATCCTGAGTGAGGATGCCAATCCAAAGCTTGTAGGTTCAATTCCTTTAAATGGGATTAAGTAATACAAGTTTACTTTTGCCAGAATTTACACTGAGAGGAAAATGTTAATACTGGAACACAATTAAAAAAAAATGTATGGTTATTTTTATTTGCATAAAATATTCATACAATTTTCCTGCAATGCCTGTCTGCAGCCTTCCCCAGTAATAAAACACTAGTATACAGTTGTATCCTAATTGTTATGAGCCAATAATTGGAACTGCACCATTATTTGGGGGATAACAGTTTGAAATTGTGTGGATAAATGTATAATTACAAAATCTTATGTGTTGTATTTTGCTTTGTTTCCAGAACATTTTCATCTTTGGTTGAGCTGGAGGGGGCGGCATGGGGTTGAACTTGGTGAGACCTACCATAGTGAACTTAAATGTAAGGAATTTACTGAGATCATCGGGAGAGTAATGGAAAGAGAATCGGTCTCCGAGATTCAGAAATCCCCATACTTTTTGTTATTGATTGATGGAGCCACAGACCAGAGCATTGTGGAAAAAGAAATCATGTATGTACGACTGGTAACTGAGACTGGTGTACCTGTCACTAGATTTCTTAGACTAAAAAATGTGGCCCATGCCAATGCTGAAGGATTGAAGGATTGTGTAATGGAAGGTTTCAGACAGTTCGAGTTGCATAATATGAGTGACAAAATGGTAGGCTTCATGGCTGATGGTGCAAGTGTCAATTTGGGATGGCGCAGTAGCCTCTCACAACGACTAAAGACAGATTCCCCATGGTTGGTAGCAATTCACTGTTTAAACCATTGCCTTGAACTGGCAATGAAAGATTATTTCAAGGATATACCTGCTTTTAAGCAGGTAACCGACATGCTTGACTCACTCTATTATCTATACCAAAACAGCCCCAAACGGGTCCGGAAACTGAAAGCTGGGTGAGATTATGGAGGAAGTTGTGTCGAAATTATTGAAAGCCAATGGCACTCGTTTTGTCCAGCATAAGAGGAATGCATGCAAACCACTTATAAATGGCTTTGGAGTGATCGTTCCTCACCTGGAAAGCATGGCCACCTCCAGTACAACACATGGGGCAGATCAGGCAAGATTCAAGGGTTATCTCAGAACCCTACGTTCCTATGAGTTTGTTTTGCACCTCCTACTTTTCTCGGAGTGGCTGGTACCTTTATCAAAGATCTCCCTCAATCTCCAGAAAGAGTATGTTGACTTGATGCTGGCAAAGGCTATGCTAGAAAAGTGCACACTACATGATCGCTTAAGTACAGGGGAACACACACTACACGACTGATCCGACATCCCTGTTGTGGCGATCTGCATCACAGCCTCCAAATCTTGCAGAAACACACGTGATCCACACAGAGAAAAGGTCAACAAACATGGACGTGCACATGTACAGGTCATGTTTGTGTAGCACAAAAAGTGTATAGTATTTTAAAATAACGTGGCCCGAAACAACCATTGGTATTTGTAGTATTTTAATAAATACATATGAAAATCTTATTCTTCTGTCATATTTATTCTTCTGTTTCTTCTCTCTGCTTCAGTCAGCTCGGCTCTCATTGGCTGCTGATGACGTCACTATCCACGATCGGTGCCAATTTAGTCGTAAATATTAAACGTTTAATAAAATTGTAGCGGCTCCGACCAGCTTACGATCGGATCGGAGGGCAAGCGATCTCATTGCAGCCCGTCTCACACTACACGACCATCGGCAGCAGGGACACGCCCCGACCAGGCTGCTTGTCGTGACGATCAGTGCCGATCTGTCGTGAGGGCCAAATCGGGCTCAAATCGGGCTTAAAATAGTGTAGTGTGACCCCGGCATAAGTCTGGTTAATAATGATACAAACATAATTGTATAGTCAAGTCAGTAGTGCCAAGTTGTTGCAGTTTGAAATTGTAAAAAGTAGTTATAAATAAATACTTTATATTGAACTAATGTATTTTTGTAGACATGTCACTACTAGTTACATCCACTGGTCCAATTAATCTTTCATATGTTGTTCCCATGTTACCTGAACCCTCACTCCCCAGGCCATACTTACTTCATTCCCATGGACTTTGAATATCATCATACATGTTCTGTTCAGGTTACAGTACTAGGAATACATAATTTATCTTGTGATAAATATTATATAACAATCTACAATACACACGATGCATAAAAAAAAAGACAAAGAATAATTTTTTGAAAGATGTATAGATTTTGATATCACGTAATCCAATGCAGTACTGTATGATCTACAACTCTCTCAACTTACTAGTTTAATTAATAATAATATTAAATATTACTAATACATATATACAACACTCAACATGGTTTACACAGATCAAAGGTTAAGCACCAACACCATGGCCACAAACATCATCATGCAAGCTACAGTAACACTACAATCAGCATGACATAAAATTAATTAAGTGGGTCAGCATGTTATTATTTTCAGTGCACAGATGACAAGCCTTTTAAGGCTACATAAACTTAAAATAAAGAAGTTGTATTGAAAGTCACTTCAAGTGAATAACTGTATTAGTCAAGACTGATATCATGATCTGCATTGAGTCTGATGCTGATGCATCTATAGAGTTTCAAACTTGTATTAGCACACCAGTTCCTCTCCTATGCAATGGTGAATGCAAGCATTACTTAAATAAACAATGCAGTCAGGGTCTGTGAGCAGAGATGGAAAGTACTGTGCAGGTTTCTGGAAAGGCTTGAATACACTAGTACTACAGGAGAAGCATGGAAGACTTGGTGCTATAACTTGGGCACAGGGATGAGCATAGGGCAGGCTACTATTGACACAGTTGCACACCTGCAACATGCAAGCATTAAATAACAATGCAAATATCTGTAAAATACATTTTACAATCTAAAATGCATGCAAAGTAATGTAGATAAGAATGCACATATCATATGTCACAAGACCAATTCATTAAAAAAAACACTTCATCATTGGTAGACCAATTTAAATTGCTAATCAAGCTGAGCAAAATTATATTTGATTAGCATAACTGTTATGCAAATTTGAGACAACAAAATGTACGCTGATAAACAATATGGTCTGATAAGTATTATCGTTTTCGTTTATATTTTTCATTCAACAAGAAAAATTGTTTCGAAAGCATTAGAAAAGCAACAAACATGCTGGCAGCTGGTGACAACAACCTAGTGCATTTGCTGGTCCTTGGGACTATTGTACACATTTATTTGTTTTCAAAGGTTAATGTGGTGGAGTGATACACACAGTGAAGCGTCCGAGTGCTGATTGTGTCAGACCATCAGTGCTCATGGAATGTCTTTCATCCAATCAGATTCGAGGACCGGAACTAACTGTTGTATATAATTGTACAACATTAATATTGAAAGCAATTATTCAACCATTTTCCTTAATTTGGCTGTCAAGCAAAACATCAAAACCATAATAAACTTTTGCCTATGGACTGGTATATAGACTTTTGGATTACAATTTTATATGACAAACCACCTTTTTGTACAAAACTACTGCTTTTTAGGTCTATTACCAGAGGACCCCCGCCTATTAGATGAGTCAGTACCGTGCATAGCCTTGTTGGGGGTCAGGGGCTCAAACAAATTAAGGGGCTGGGTGGAAATTTTGTGCTGGATAATAAGGGGGGAAATAAGGGCAGGGGGGGTTCAGACACTGTTCCAAATAAGCCTCTATACATGTAAACCTTGAATAGGTGCAAATTAAATGTATCTTGAATGTATTCAACTATTTCAAATACGTCTTGAATGTAAACATGATGATTGTCTGTGCTTGTCAGGAAATGCAGGTAATAAGTAATGTATTGTGCGTCAGGTTGTTTTTTCCTAACACTACACCACAGTATGACAATACCGTTGTCTTTAATCTATCCTTCTTTAATAAAGTGTAGAATACTGCAAAAATAACAAAAAGGTAATATATGAACATGCAGTCCCTTGCAAAAGTAGTCAGACCTTCTCAGTTTGTTGCTTTAAAGCTTGCAGTTATGACACTTTGAAGTAGGAATTAATAGATGTCATGTACACAACCGAATCCACATATTTAAAAAAGAAAAACAAATAAGTAAATAGAGAATTAATTAGAAATTCATAAGGAAAAGTCATGATTGTATGAGTAGTCAAAACTTTTGCTGTACCAAAACTAAATTTCAGATGCACAAAATGACCCAAACAAGCAACACATTTAGTTGAATGGCCTCTCTGTGTTTGCAATGAGAGTGGTTCGTATGATTTCAGAATAAACAACTGTTTCTGTAGGGGTTTTCAAGCAAAGTCTCAACCATGAAGAACAAGGAGCTCTCAAAGCAAGTCAGGGATAAAGTCTATGAAAAGCACAGGTTAGGAGACTGGTACGAATATAACGAGCCGGTGCCACAAGTGGCACATAACATTGTCTCCTCCCTAAACCCCTGACTATGCCACCCCTTTATTTATATGAGGAAATATTCTGGGACGCCCAACACAGACACCCGACTAGATATATAAAATAATACATTTTATTTTAATTCCTTTGTTCCTTTGGCAAATTACTCTGCATTACACAGTTACATACTTTATAAAGAAGCCCCTAGCACAAGGATCACCAAAATCTCATCCTCACCCCTTTGGCACTTTAATTTAATGGGAGGAAAAAATCTGTTCAGCAGGGAGCTGCAGGCATAGCATATTAGTCCTTTCAATGTCTCTAATAACCAGGCTTGAAACACCACTTCAATCTGGCATTGCCCTGCAGATGGGGAAACTCTAAGACCCCTGGGCTGTAGAGGAGGAGAACCCAAGAAAATAACGGCACCTCGAAGCAGTAACTTGCCCAGCAGGACCAGGTGGTACCTGAGGATTCTCGGCTCAACCACACCCGTTCCCGGGCTCCTGTTAAGTGGTCTGTGGCACTGTACCTGTTGTGCCCCAATATTCCACCTAGCTTTCTCTAGGTGCAGAGCCGAGCCTCTCGCCCCCTATCTCCATTGGCCGCCCGTCCCATCGCTGCATCTCCTGTCGCTTCCACCGCGCTCTGGCCACTCTCTCCCCTACAGCCCATAGGCAACCACTGCCTGCCACCTACTCCTCCTTCAGCTGTGGTGTTCATCGTGTTTTGCTGGCATGCTCCCTGCATGCTCTCTCCCTGTGCTTTATAAATCCAATCAGTCAATCAATTAATCCATCAGTATTGATCAAGCTGTATCAATTAGCTAGCCCCATTACTTACCAATTTCTCTAAGCTGGGAGGGAGTCCATCCATGTCAGAATATTAATACAAAAATGACTACAAATTACACATATAATAAACCATACATTAAAATAGCAACCAGTCCCATGTTACAAACCTTTTAAATTAACATGTTTTTACTATCTGTGATACAAAAAATATAAAAGTCTCTGAATGTCTCTGTGAACTAGGGTTTGCTGGCTCCAGCGCCAGAGTGGCTCCAGAGGTTCAGCTCCAGCTCCAGGCCTATTCAAACATTCAAACATGAAAAAGTAGAAACTTGTAAAGATGTCTGTGTCAATTAGGGTTGCCATTGGGCAAGTATTTTAGCGGACTGTCCAGTATTTGTACACTACCTGGCCAACAGTATATGGGCACCCCTTCTAATTACTGTGTTAGGCATGTGGGAGCTCTATTTCAGAGTCTTTCTGGCCTCAACGCTAAGCACTACATTTGGTGCAAGCCTAACACTGCAAATCATCCTGAGAACACCATCCCTACCGTGAAGCATGGTGGTGGCAGCATTATGTAAAATGAATGCAGCAAAGTACAGAGAAATCCTGTAAAAAAAACCTGCTGAAGAATGCAAGGGGCCCGGGGACTTAGGAGAAGATTAATCTTTCAGCAGGGCAATGACCCCAAACATACAGCCAAAGCCACAATGGAGTGGCTTAAAAATAAAAAGGTCAATGTCCTGTAGTGGCCCAGTCAAAGCTCGGACCTCAATCCAATTGAGAATATATGGAAGGAGTTGAACATTGCTGTTCACCAAAGGGCCCCATCCAACTTGATGGAGCTTGTTCAATTTTGCAATGACGAATGGGCAAACATTGCTGTATCCAGATGTGCAAAGCTGGTAGAGACTTATACACATAGACTCATGGCTGTAATTGCTATCAAAGCTGCCTCTACCAAATATTGACTGAAGCGGAGATTACTTATGCTGTTTTGTATTTGTAATTAATTTAGAAAAAAATGCAGATCATATTTTTCACTTTGACATTATGGACATTTTCGGTGTTGATGTTGACTGATTAAATCCATTCTGATTTCATGTTGTAACATGTGGAAAAGACAAAGAGGGATGAATACTTTTGAGAGCCACTGTAAAATCAAGCCACACAGCAATTGGCAGTAGAATGAACTTTACTGAGAGCTCAAGATGCCCTGCTAGAGCTGCCCTAGTGAGCTGTAAGTGCTGTTATTGTTAAGAGGAAACATCTAGGAGCAACAACAGCTCACCCGCGAAGTGGTCGACCACACAAGCTCACAGAACAGGACTGTTGAGTGCTGAAATACTTAGTGCATAAAAATAGTATTTTGTTGGTTGCAACAATCACTTCCAAGTGCCAAACTGCCTCTGGAAGCAATGTCAGCAGAAGAACTGTTTGTCAGGAACTTCATGAAATTGGTTTCCATGGCCGAGCAGTTGCACAAGTCTAAGATCTTCATGTACAATGCCAAGCGTCGGCTGGAGTGGTGTTAAGCTAGCCACCATTTGAACTGGGAGCAGTAGAAATGCGATCTCTGGAGTGATGAATCACGCTTCACCATCTGGCAGTCTGACGGAGGAATCTGGGTTTGGCGGAAGCTAGGAGAATGCTACCTGCACGTAGGGGTGGGCAATCTTCCCAAAAAATCATATCACGATCTTATAACACATAATCACGATCCACGATCTGAATCACGATCTTCCCAATTTTGAGATGTACTATAGAGAATATCCAGACTGGAACAAGCCTATGGATTTATCTATTTGTACAATTAAAAACAAACATTGACTCATTATTAAATGGCCTGAGTTTAACTTTATTTTAAATATTAAAATTGTAATCAGCAGTCAATAGATAAACATTAAATAACACAAGATCTTAAAGTACTCAGAAATTGCAGTAATAAAATATAACAAACACAAAGGTGTTTACTTTACTTTAAAATAAACATTCTTTTACAACTTCAAGTGGCAATCAGCAGCCAATAGATAATATTATATAAAATAAGACTTTTCAAGTATTCAGAACTCAAATTTAAAAAAGTAGTTAAATGTACGTAAAAAAAATATATATATATTCAGACTGTTTCACAGCTACATTTTAACAGCACTGCACTGCTATTGAAATTAACAGAAATATAACTGGAAGAGTTTAACAAAGACTTAAGAGGAATGATGAGGTAGAAAAGGGTGTAGAATCAAATGTCAGATATCAATACCTTTCATTTTGAATATAAATTCAAAAGGTACAAACAACTTCACTATGCTATCACAATTACATTTTAAATTAAATTATTACATTTTTGGCAATTTTGTTACTTTTCCTAAACATGGAAGATTAGGTTGACCCCTCTTTGTGATATTCTGGTTGGACAGAATTACAGATTTTTTGCAAGGAAAATGCACTTGATCCACTTTATGGAGTTTCAAAGTAGCCCTTTGGCATGTGACAATGTTGCCACCTGTGCTAAATAGTCTTTCTGATGGTGCACTGGTTGCTGGGATACTAAGGTACTTTTTTGCCAGGCGCGCAACCCGTCCAAAGTTTGCCTGGTGCGTTTTCCACCATTCTAAAAGATCCAACTCGCTGTCAGCTTCAGGTATTGAGAGCTATGATGCCAGTTCTGCCACGATTAACTCTTTCAAAGCAGGTGCCGAAGTTGGGCCTGTGGCTGATGAGGTACTGGATACTTTGAGAAGGCTACCTAGATTTGTTTTGGTCTTTTTTTTGGCTGGCCCCTCAGATTCTGTGCTGTGTGACGCAACAGGCACTATTGGTTGAGATGTTGCCGACAGAAGGACTACCAGCTCAGTAATAGCTTGAGATTTCATGCGCTTCTTTTTTGCTTTTTTCCTTCATTCTCGTAGTGCAGCTTAAATCTTGGGTCAAGAAGAGACACCATGTCCAGGAGGTCATCTGTTGTCGGGTCACTGTACTTTTCACTGAGGTACTGGGTGATGGTTTCCTTATTTGTTAATTTAGTGTCCTCAGCATCCAAAATCAAAATATTCATTTTCAGAAGATGCAACACAGACTTTAAGTAAGAAACACTCAAGTAGTCCTCACCTGAGAGTGCATATGTGAAATCTTTGAGTGGGTTGAGGGCCTTCTTCACTGACTCCAAAACATCAATATCCTGCCATGTTAGCACAAGGTGTCTTGCTTTCTTATCAGCTTTCAAAACCTGTGAAATGGCAGCTTCCTGTTCAAGGACTCTTTCAACCATCTTGAGTCGGGACCCACATCATGTTGGAGACTCTGTTATTAGGTTCCGCTGAGGCGGGTTGAGCTCGTGTTGTGCCTTCATTAGATCTCTCTGCTTTTTCCAGCTGAAGGAGAAAGCACTAACAACTTTTTTGCATAGTGATGTGGCATGCTCAATCCGTGTATCCTTTGCACTTTTTTCTGTGAAGGGGAAACAAATGGACAATTAAACAAGTTCAGACCATCATAACTCATGAAAAAAAGATAAACAGAACTGTTGTCTCTTTTGAGCAATTTTATAAATATTTTGTTATATAAAATATATAATGTTGTAACTTAAGACCACTTGAGTTATTTTAAATTACAAAGAAAAAAAATTGATCTTAACTTGATCATATATTTATATTATTAAGTAGTATTTTTACATTTAGCTAAGGCTATTTTGCGTTACTCACCTATGGCAAGAAGCAGTCTGTGGCCAAAGCACGACAGGCGAGTCCAGTTGTTGAGCTGCAAGGCCTTCACCATATTTGTTGTCTGTTGTCATGCAGGACATTTGTACTTCACTTAGACTCCAAGATTTTAGTGCATCCTTCAGGTCGTGAGCAATTAGCTCCCCAGTGTGGTCTTCAGGGCAGTAGTTTGTTTGAAGATGTGCACTTTTTAGCTTCCAGTCAATAAAATGGATGGTTAGACTCAGGTACAGCTCAGCTGTACGACTGGACCATAAGTCACTTGTCGTTGCAAAAAATTCTCCATGCTTTATTTCTGCTGCGATCCTCTGTCGGCATTCACTATACATATGGGGAATGGCGGTATTAGAAAAATATTTGCGACTTGGCAAATCATACCGTGCGTCTAAAGTGTGGATCAGTCTTTTTAATCCCACGTTTTCCACAGATTTGAATGGCACCATATCCTTAGCTAAGTAGAATGTGACCGCCTCTGTCACCTCTTTCCATCGTTTGCTGCTCTAATGTGTCGGTCAGTGATAACTGTTTATGTTTTGGGACCTCATGTGATACCGATGAACGGGGTTGTACTGACTTGAGTGAAACACCTACGGCATGTTCCTTCGGATGCTTCCTTTTCAGGTGGTTGAAAAGATTTGTTGTATCACCTCCGGAAGAGCCGACCATTACCCAACAAAGTTTACAAATAACTTTTCTCTGAAATGTCTAACTGTGCATAGCCAAACCACTGCCACACAACTGATGTTGAGTCTTTTTTTTCGGCACCAGCTCCTCATCTGCCATGGTGCTAGTTAATGTAGAATTTTTTTTCTAATATGTCACCCACACATGAAAGACACATGATAGAGACACGTGGTATAATTTGGCCAATCAGCACAGCCATCTAGTAGGCAATCGTTGTTGTTTTAACATTATTATGAGGACATAAAAGATCCCGATCTCTATGATTCGCTTGAAAAGTAGATTGTGGACGTCTTCAAGATCGATCATGATATAAAATCGTCAGATCGCCCACCCCTACCTGCACGAATGCATAGACCAACTGTAAAGATTGGAGGAGGAATAGTGGTCTCAGGGCTCAACCCCTTAGTCCCACTGAAGAGAAATCTTAATGCTACAGCCTACAGTGACATTCTAGATGATTTTGCACTTCCAAATTTGTGGCAACAGTTTGGGGAATGCCCTTTCCTGTTTCAGCATGACAACCCTTGCACAAAGTGAGGTCCATACAGAAATAGTAGAGAGATTGATGTGGAAGAACTTGAGTGGCCTGCACAGAGCCCTGACCTCAACCCCATTCCATCTTTGGGATGAATGGAAAAGCCGACTGTGAGCCAGGGCTGATCGCCCAACATCAGTGCCCAACCTCACTAATGCTCTTCTGGCTGAAATCCCCTGAACAATGTTGCATCATCTAGTGAAAAGCCTTCCCAGAAGAGTGGGGGCTGTTATTGCATGAAAGGGGCGACCAACTCCATATTAATGCCCATAATTTTGGAATGAGATGTTTGACGAGCAAGTGTCCACATACTTTTGGCCATATACTGTATGTACTTTGACCCCCCGTCCAGTATTTTTGGAAGATGTCCGGTTATTTTAAGTACTGTAATCTATTGAATATGTCGTAAAAAAATGTATCAGTGTACAATTTGCCCTCAACCCCCTCCCCCCATTGTCGTCTAATTGCCAGCACCCCCTCTAGGTTGACATTTCGCAAACCCCCCTCACCAGGGGTCCGGTATTTTCATATCTCAAAAGTGGCAAACAAGGTGCAGGGGGCATGACTCCAGCATGCGACCTTAACTCCCTGGCAACCAACTTTTGGAAAAACTAGTCAGGACATTTCAGATAACAGATGGCTATAAAATGAGGTTAATTAAAGAAGATGAAGAATTTGGTTGGAATAAAATAATTTGAAAATACTTAAAACTTTAGAGTTAAAATGGTCTTTACTTATTTTGCAAGTGGTTTATGAGAGACATGCCCTGAGATTATAGAATCACTTCTAGAAAGTGAGAGGTGTGAGAAAGTGAAGGTGTCATATAATTACAATTAATAAAATATAGCTGCAAGCAGCAACGCAGGGGGCCAAGTACACATCTACACAGTACCATTTATTCATTTATGCACCTTATGCAAGTTAAACATTCCTCAAATTTGATTGGCTCATGGCAACCATCTCGTTTCATCAATCATATTGCCTTTAACAAATCTGATGGAGGATGTAGGCATGTGTACAAAATTCCACATCAATCGTACCTGTGGTTTCAGAGAAGAAGACGTTTGAAAATTGTCCTAAATGTGTCACTTAAATCAAACTGGCCACCAGCCCATCTGACATATGGAGTCCATATTGCATATGGAAACACTCTACACAGCTGTGTATCACTGTATCAAGTGTATTGTTTGTATAAGCTTTTGAAACTAACGGTAAAGAAATTATAATAATAATACTATTGAGGCTTCCAGGTGATTCCAGTCAAGAAATATATGGTTTCAGACTCGTAATCATATAAATCAGATGAAGGCATATTTTCATATTTTCTCAGTATAAACAAATCTCAGTTAACAGTATTTGTATCTGCATGCAGAAATGTCTGTGTGTTTAAACTAATACTTTACATCATAATCGTGTTGAAGTGACTGACTGTGACTGAGCCTCTTGTTGTTACGATGTACATGCCAAAGACCGAGTAGGTCCGTTTTTTCGGGTGTAGCTCGCACAGTACACGTCTCATGTTCACCCTTTAAACCCTACAGCAAAGCCCAAGCGATTCTGCACAGATCAGTATATAATGTCACCATAAGTTACGATTTCACCGAGAGAGAAGAGCACAAATTCGTGCCACCCCGTGTTGCATGTAACATGATATAAACAGGAAGTCACGCACTCGTTGTGATCTCAGTTTGAAATTACTTTAATTTGAAAGCAATAACCCACCACTACAGATTCAGCAACGTCATTGCTCTTGTACCACTGTTCATGTTCATGTATTTATTTGAAAACCTCGCATTACAGTGTGTTGAGAATCATATTTAAGTATTTTTTACTTTCACTTTCGGTTTCTCCCTCGTTTTCCTTCATGGTCTCTACAGCTGAAACAACCCTCACTACAAACACATCTCAGTTTATACTATTTGTATTTGCATGCAACAATAGTTTCCATTCTAATACTGTTGCAAGTGACTGATACTGCTTTGTTGCTACGATGTACATGCCCAAGATGGCGGCTTCGTTTTTTTTTCTCAGTACTCTTTGTGGTATATGCTTTCATTAAGAATATGTATGGAACACAGTCCAAAGATACTACATACCAAAGTACACATCAGCCAGTTTAAGGGTTTATGAGAAATCTAGGCTGAAGTGTTTTCAGCATATTCCAAGATGGTTACCATACCGTATGACTTATACATTTTTGGAAATAGCCAAATCAAGTATTAACATAAGTGTAGTATGTACTATAAGTCTCATATCTCAACTCTTTACCGTTCCTGAGAAAACGATGTTTGAAAACTGACATTTCTTGTTTGGACTACAATCAAGATGGCTGCCAAACCATGTTACATGATGACGCCATTTTGTGGTCGAGTGAGCATGCCATAGACTCCTACATCCATGTCAAGTTTGATGACTTTTTAGACATCGGTTAAAAAGTTATAGGCATTTGAACATATTGTGGTGGAAGAGACGAAAAGTATAATAATAATAATAATAATAATAATAATAATAATAATAATAATGATGACCAGTGACCACCATATTGCTCATGGGATCAATCCTGTCAAGTATTAAACAGTCCAATACATTCTAACATAGTTCCATACTGCACCATATGCATTTATTTCCAACGTGACCATCTCTGAAATTTGATTGGCTCATGGCAGCCATCTTGTTACTGCAATCGACTTGCCTTGAACAAATCTGATAGTGGAGCTAGCAGGTGTAGAAAATTTCATATCAATCGGACCAACCGTTTCGGAGAAGAAGATCTTTGAAGATTCTTGGCCAATCCAATATGGCTGCCAAATCATGTGACTTATCGATTTGTCTTATAGCCCATAACATCATACACCAAGTTTCACATCTGTCCCGTCTGCGGTTTCGGGGGAAGATTTTTGTAGATTTTCCAAAATGTGTCACTTAAGCCACTATGGCCACCAGACCATGTGACATATGGCCTCCATATTGCATATGGCATAGCACTACATAGCCATCTATCACTGTATAAAGTATCATGAGTTTTCGTCGAGTGGTTTGGGTTTTATAGGCTTTTGAAAAAAAACGGCGGCGGAAAAATAATAATATTATTATTATTATTATTATTATTATTATTATTATTATTATTATTAATAACAATTACAATAGGGTTCCAGCAACTTTGTTGCTTGGCCCCCTAAAAATAATGTATTATGTACTAATAGCTGAAGTGAGAACTGATCTTATTTTATATCCCCCAAGACACAATAATACCTATGAAGTTACATATTTTGTTAATTTAAGAAAACTGGACTTAATATCTGGGTGAGTTTATTGAAGGTGGGAAAGAGTGGAGCAGCTCCATGACCTCAGCTCTGGCTCCAGGCTCCGGAGCGCTCCAATGAGCTCCGCTCCGGCTCCAGCAATGCCAGCTCCAGCTCCAGCTCCGCTCCGGCTCTGGGTCCTGGAGCTAGCTCTGGGCTCCGGAGCCGTTGCACGGTTAAACCTACTGTGAACACAGTGTACTGAATCATCAAGAAATGGATGGTGCATTGTACCACCCAGACACTACTTAAATAAATCCATCTCTCCAAACTGAGCATCAGGGCAAGGGAGAAACTCATGAAAGATGCCAGCAAAATTTTAATTTTTTTATGTAAATGTCAAGCATTACACTTGGCATAGTCCCAACTTGGCACATCTCCCACGTCAACACTATCTGTCTAGTCAAGTATGGTGGTGGCAGCATCATACTATTGGGATGCTTCTCCTCAGCAGGGACTGGAAAGCTTGTTAGGATTGAAGAAAAATGGATGAAGCCATTTAGGGCAATCTCCGAAGGTTTGAACGTTCTACGTTTTTTTCGGTTTTCAGACCTTCGAAGGTCTGTCACGTGACAATCACATTATTATTTTATTTTTTCTCTTGTTAATAGAATTTGACAATGTTTGAACACTGTAGCACCACCGCACCCAATAAAAGGTTAAGGGTAAAAGTAGTGTTGTGGGGAGGAGCATAGGGAGAGTGGATAAAAGGTGGAGGGAAGAGGAAGAACGAGTCAGTGTGTTGCTGCACCCGCAATGATGAGTTAAAATACTAAACCACACTTCAGATGCCCCATTATCTAAATTCAAACATTTGATTTGTATACTGACCATTACTTAAATAAAAGTTGCTGGACCTAACTAAGTTCGAGAAAAAAGCCCCTCAGTTGCCACTGATAATCTCGTTATCATGCCACCTGTCAGTGGGTCGGATTTATTAGGCATCAAGTGAACATTTTTCCCTCAAATTTGATGTATTAGAAGCAGGAAAAATGGGCAAGCGTAAGGATCTGAGTGATGCACGTGGGGAGCGAAGGCTGGCCTGTATGGTCTGATCCAACAGACGAACTACTGTAACTCAAATCCTGAAAAAGTTAATGCTGGTTCTGATAGAAAGGTGTCAGAACACACAGTGCATCACAGTTTGTTGTGTATGGGGCTGCGTAGCTGCAGACCAGTCAGGTTGCCCATGCTGACCTCTGTCCACTGCGGAAAGTGCCTACAATATGCAGGTGAGCATCAGAACTGGACCACGGAGCATTGGAATAAGGTGGCCTGGTATGATGAATCACGAGTTCAAGGTGTTGACTTGGCCTCCAAATTCCCCAGATCTCAATCCAATCGAGCATCTGTGGGATGTGCTGGACAAACAAGTCCGAACCATGGAGGCCCCACCTCGCAACTTACAGGACTTAAAGGATCTGCTGCTAATGTCTTGGTGCCAGATACCACAGCACACATGATTTGCTGCAGGAGAATTGTTCTCGTTACCGAATCTGTTTATTATTGTTCTCGTTACCGAATCTGTCTAGTGGAGTCCATGCCACGACGAGTAAGGGCTGTTTTGGCGGCAAAAGGGGGACCTACACAATATTAGTCAGGTGGTCATAATGTTATGGCTGATCGGTGTATATTTTGAAAGAGAACTATCTGCCATTTGCCAGCATCCCAGCTAAATTATGTTGCTATAACATTGTGGCAACATTGTGTGTTTGCAAGGATACCTGTGGACCACTGCGTTATTATGTGTTATTGTTTCTTCATACGTGATCTTTACAGCAAATTGTAGAAATGTAAAACAAAACAAAAATGTTTCGACAAACATTTGCCGTTTGGATTTTTTAGCTAAATGCACAGAAGACCCCCAAAAAGCTTAATGTAAAATTGCAACTGAAAATTGGTATATCACAGAGGAACAAGTGTGTTCTGGGATCATTTAAACAACATAAGTTTAAATTATTATGCTTTTTGTATTAGGCTTAACAGGTCAATTGCATAGAACTGAAAGCAACATACTGGAGATGATCCATCGAACTCTGCAAGTTTGTTGCAATTGACCTATTATTATTATTATTATTATTATTATTATTATTATTATTATTGGTATAACAATATATCATGTTGAAGAGTCTTTTTATTAGGTTACTTTGTTTTGGTGTCTTGTATTTACTGCTTTCTACTTTTAATTTTTGTACTTTCAGTAGTATATTCATCAAGGGGTTTACACCGATTTGCTATTTCATGCAAGTAAAATCAATATAAACCATGTGCTTGTAAAAAATAAATAAAAACATGATCACTGTTTGATCACTTATTTTAAACTACAAGGGGATGTTTTATATTGTTTATATGGATTACCTTTAATCAGGCTGTTCATTCAAATCGATACACTAGTAGCTAATGTGATCAATACATTATGCAAATTAGCCTCAATGAAGCTTCGAACCTTCGTTCGGTAATGTGTTCCAAACCTTCAAAGATTAAAATGTACCCTTCGGGACAGCCCTAGAGCCAAGTACAGGCAAATACTAGAGAATAACCTGTTTCAGTCTGCTAGAGTTAAAACTGGGGCAAAAAGTTATCTTTCAGCAGGACAATGATCCAAAGGCAAAAGTTACAGTGTAGAATAAGAGTCCTGAATCTTACTGATAATCTGTGGAAGGACTTGAAAACTGCTTTTCCATAACCATTCCCTAAGCATATTGAAAGAGCTTGAGCAAATCTGGCAAGAAGAATGATCAAAAAGTCTACCAAGCCAGTGTGCAAAGTTGGTAGATTCTTACCCATAAAGACTTGTGCCTGTAATTCCTGCCAAATGTGCTTCCACCAAATATTGAGTTGAAGGGTCTGAATACTTATGCAATCAATACCTTTCAATCAATATATCTTTTAATATTTTATTTTGCTGTATGTTTGTTGTATGTTTTCCACATGTTTAACTTGTCTTTACCTTTAAAAGGCCTAAAGTTTTAGCAAGTCCTGAATAAAATATTAAAGGGGTCATGAACTGAGAAATCAAAATTCCCTTGATCTTTTGACATATAATAGGTCATTTTATTATAAAAACATCCTGTAAGTTTCAGAACTCAAAACTTTCTCGTTAGTCTAAAAACAGCTTATATTGAAGCCAATCTGCAAAAACGACAGGATGTGGAATGTGCCACTTTATTATGTAATAGTGTGGCTAAACCCCGCCTCCGCAGAAGATCATCAACGCCTGCTTCTACATTACTGCGTGTTTAGCCCCGCCCACTGATTAACACATATAGTAGGTAAACAACGAGACAGGCAAACACAGGTCTATGCAGAAACCAAACGATAAAGATGGCTCCGAAGACAACAACATTTTTTACTTTATTGAAAATGATGGACGATGAATATAAGAACGACAGCTTGACAAACGATGGTATATTCATTTATACTTCGTTTACATGAAGCAGCGCGAATTATCCTTTGTCAGATATAACTGTATTAACGCCTAGAATCTAAACTTTATATGCAACAACCAATGAAATATAAAATGTGTAATATGCATAAATGTTAACAAAATAACGACACAAACCGCTTTCTGTAGCGTCTTCAGCTAAACTCTAATATAATGTAATAGGCTAACTACCTCACAAATACATAAAGTATAAATATAAATAAAGATGATTATTTACCACGCTGTCGCAGGCTGTAGTATCCTTGCCATTTGAGGTGCAGGTTCGTTGTCTTCCGATTCGGGCTCAAACATGTATGGCTGAATTTCTCAACATTGGAAATTTTCAAAACAATTCCACACGTTTACTGACGGGGGATTTTAACATTTTTAAATATGCAAAACTGTTAGCCAATCATACCAGTGGGCGTTTACTTCTGAGTCTACAATCCACCACGCCTATTAAATGGTGTGTTCCGATGAGGGGGGTCAAAACAGGACAGAAAATAGCCTATTACTTCTAAATTATGATGTTTTTTGATGTACAAATCTTGATAACATTATAAGTGGACCTCAGAGAACAGTACAAAATAAAGGCAGTTCATGACCCCTTTAAGTTACAAACAAATGTGTATGCATAATTTTATAACTTCACAAAATAGGACACAAATAGGAAGGATCTGAATACTTTTACAAGGCACTGTAAATATCAGTGTGTTCTGTCTCTCTCAGAAATGCTAATGTTAAGAATTATTTAAAATGTCTCCCACTCCCTTTCTGTGATGCAGATCCTCCTGTACTGTGAAGGAACACGCTTTACAGAGAAAAAGCATCAAATCAGTATGCAGGTTGCTGAATCCAAATGTCTCCCCAAATTAAAATATCATCTTCTGCCACGAACCAAAGGCTTCACCACTACTATGCAGTGTCTCAAAGGAACAGGTAATCAGTTCTTATCTGTTTAAACTATAGATCAGAGATTGAAGATCAGGTTTTTATAATTGTTTTTATATTGTACTGTAATATGTAAATTGCAATTTGTTTTATGCCTTGAAGGCTGCGCTGTATTTTTGCACTTTGTATTGCGCTTATATTTTGTAAGTTGCCCTGGGTAAGGCATCTGCTAAGCGTCTGCTAAGAAATAAATAATATTGTTTTTTGTTTTAGTAACAAATATAAATATATCAAAGAAAACAAATATAAATCCCCACAAATTGTAAATTATAAAAGAAAAACTAATACAAATATAATGATATCACCTGTTACCAATTTTCTGCTGAATAAAATGTGGTTCCAAACCCACCAGGGATATCAGGAATGGCAGGCAACTAGCACAAGTGTTGTGTGCTCTGAAAACTTTAGTTTTAGATTTTGAACTTCTTCCACCTTCTTCCAGCAGTGAACTATCCCAATGCACAGACATTCTTTTCATGGGCTCTTTCCAGCCACAAATTACATAGTCTCACACAGTGTTGACCGCATCTGTATCCAGGTCTTGCTCTAGAAAACTTTTGCCTTCTAATGCCAAGGGCTGCACATAAAGGCAAAAAAGAGGTTTGTTATCACAAATTATCCTGGGAGTCTAGATGTAGGACCTGATCAGGACACTCCCGATAGCCACACCAGACCTCTGACGGTGGCATCTCTGTGGCTGATGTGCTTCGCCAGTGCTGACTTCTACGCGCGCACACAAAAAGTCAGGAAGGAAGGTCGAGAATCTCCCTTTTCCCCTGACAGCACAGGCTCTTGCTGGGTTATTGTGGTGCACAACCATGCGGACTGCCAAAGATGGCATGAGCAGGTCCCCCAGCAGATCTGGAACTGCATCGGCAGGGCGGAGATAAACCTTTTCACCACAGAAGAGTCCTCTCATTGCCTGCTGTGGTTCTCTGTATACGACAACTCTGAGATTCGTCACGCAAAAGTTCCTCTATGCGTTCCCTTCATTCTTCCTTCTCCCGGTGGTCCTGAAGAAGAACATAAGAAAGATTACAAAAGAGAAGAGGCCAATCGACACATCATGCTCATTTAGTGTCCATTAATAACAAAGTGATCCAAGGATTTTTATTATTATTATTATTATTTTTTTAATGTTCCCAAGTTGTCGGCTTCAGCCACGTTTGCAGGGGAGTTTGTTCCAGTGTCTGGTATCTGGTGGCCATCTCTGCATGTCACATTCCAAATCGATTGGGAAACCACCTGGGTTCCATTTCCAGGCCGCTTTTTTTGGCAATCACATCTGTCAAGCGCGTGAGCGAGTTCCATTCCCTGTCACTACACTCCTCTTGAGTATGCTTCATGGGGGAAGGTTCTACGGTCATGCTTAGGCCTAATCCTGCCTTCCTCCCAAAGGTGATCTCTCTCTTCCATGTAGGCTGATAGTTAATGGCATTCCATCCTCCTCCGTGCTCTTCGTGGGAGGGGAATCGGCTAAACGTGCTGTGCCCCATGCAGGCACTCAGGTGTTATATGGATCGTATAAGGGAGAGTAGGCACTCGGAACAATTGTTTGTGTCCTATGGAGTTCAATTTGGACACAGGGCATACTCAGTAGTGCGGATGTTATCGTGCTCCTGTAGCAGTGAATGCGGCCACATGTGGTTTGCCCTCAGTTGTATTATATTATTGAATCAACACAGTCGAGCTTACAGTGATTCTGCTCCTGTTTGAGAACCAGTAGAGCAGGCATATGTCTGTTCTTGTTTCTAAGCGGATGTTTCTAGGTGCTGTTGCCCTGCCACCCACCTTTTTATTTTTTTTCCTCCCTACCAGAAGGGTCGATGTGTCCTCTTCTGCAAGTGTCTGACTGCCCCCAGTATGTTGTTGCCTAGTGTAATGTGACTGTTGTCTTCGCTCCTGGGGCTGTTCAGCATGTGGCCCTAAGGGGACATACACCAATAGATTCTGTGTACAAAGTACTGCTTGAGTTGAGGCCCCCTTAGCAGGCATCAACCTTGGGGCAGGCTTTCTTACCACTTGTCTGCCCTCCTCCCTTGTTTGGATATACAGTAACCCCTCCCCCAAAGGGTTTCAAGATCACTTGGGGGTTCTAACTCCCAGCAAAGAACATAAGAACATAAGAAAGTTTACAAATTAGATTAATTAATTAAGTGATCCAAGGATCCTATCCAGTCTATTTTAAAATGTTCCCAAATTTTCAGCTTCAACCACATCGCTGGGCAGTTTGTTCCAGATTGTGACAACTCTGTGTGTGAAGAAGTATCTCCTGTTTTCTGTTTTGAATGCCTTGAAGCCCAATTTCCATTTGTGTCCCTGCTAATCTGGAAAAGCTCCTCCGGTCCCCACCTAGTCTCCTCAGTCTCTCTGAATAGGACATTCACTTCAAATCTGGTTGCTCTTCTCTGAACTGCCTCTAGAGCAGCGATATCTTTCATGAAGTGTGGAGCCCAGAACTGTACACAATATTCCAGATGCGGTTTAACTGGTGAATTGTAGAGTCTTAATATTACTTCTCTTGTTCTAAATTCTACACTTTTGACAATATACCCTAACATTCTGTTTGCATTTTTTATTGCTTCCCCACATTGTTTGGATGGAGAAAGTGAGGAGTCTCCTAGGTCTCTCATGCGATACTTCATCTAGTTCTATTCCTCCTATAGTGTAATTATAGTGGACATTTGTGTTACCTGCATGTATTACCTTGCACTTGTCCACATTGAATTTCATCTGCCAGGTGTCGGTCCACAACTGAATGTTATCTAAGTCCCTTTGAATAGCCTGTGCAGCCGAGATTGTATCTGCTGAGCCACCTATTTTAGTATCATCGGCAAATTTGACAAGTTTGCTAACTATCCCAGAGTCCAGATCATTAATATAGATTAGAAAAAGCAAAAGCCCTAGTAATGATCCCTGTGGAACTCCACTAACAACCTTACTCCAGTTAGAAGCGACACCTCTAATCGCCACACATCAACCAATTCATAACCCATCTACTTAAATTACCCTGAATGCCTACAGCTTCCAGTTTGAGGATCAGTCTTTGGTGTGGAACCTTATCAAAAGCTATTTGAAAATCTAAGTATATCATATCATATGCTTTTACATGATCCACAGCTGCAATTGCATGTTCAAAAAACTCCATTAAATTTGTAAGACATGATCTGCCTCCTCTAAACCCATGTTGACTATCTCCAAGAATATGGTTTTCATTAAGATGTTCTTCTGTTTTCTGTCTAATATTTTTTTCCAACATTTTACAAGTAATGCAGGTGAGATTGATTGGTCTGTAATATCCTGGCTCAGTTTTGTCCCCTTTCTTGTGGATTGGTATGACATTTGCTGTCTTCCAGTCAGTTGGCACATCCCCTGTTCCAAGTGTCATTTGGAATATTTCAGTTAGCGGCCTAAAAATAATCTCCCTAATTTCTTTAAGAACTGTTGGACAGATCCCATCTGGCCCAGGTGATGTTTGTTTTTAATTCTGCTAGTCCCTAATCTGTCAAGAGGAAGTTGTAGTCTGCGCAGGGCTTGATATACAAACCGGAAACAGGAAGAGCTGTTTGTATGACATGTGGACTGGCCTATAGGCAGCTTCGATAGAAAAAAATAATAATAATAATTTGAGGTACCATGGTAATTGGCTTAACCCCTTCCCTTTTGGGCAGTGTTCTCTTTTTCAGATAACCGAGGTTACATTTGCAACTCATCTTTTCCTGAGAGACAGTCATTATGGAAATGTGTTGATGCAACAGCTGGATGTGTTGTTCATTCAGTTGAAACCTCTGCTTAGAAAAGGTTAAGCCATTTGTAATGACTGTATCCAGGCTGAGTCAGTCAACATCACTTGAATGCATTTGTGAATTAAATTCTATAAGCCTATTCAAACAAAAACATTCTCAGTGTCATTAGATGTTGTGACTTTGACTTTTTTCCCTGTCATTTCAGTTTCTGCAGTTTATGATGTAACCCTTAATTTCAAAGACAAGAAGAATCCCTCCCTTCTAGGAATCTTATATGGGAAGAAGTATGAAGCAGACATGAGTGTCAGGTAGGATATATATTTCTTTAATCAGTCTGTGCACTGGGCTTACCCGAGTTTACTCAACCCAGCTTAAGCTAAGAATTCTACACATCTTATACATAGTATATTCATACTAAATTAAAATGGCAATGTTAAGTTTCCACCTTGATGTTCCAAATGTATTCAATCATAAGAACATAAAATGTACAAATGAGAGGAGGCCATTCGACCCTTTGTGCTAGTTTGGTGTCCATTAATAACTAAGTTATCCGAAGATCACATCCAGTCTGTTTTTGAATGTTCCCAAATTGTCTGCTTCAACCACATCGCTGGGGAGTTTGTTCCAGATTGTGATGACTCTCTGTGTGAAGAAGTGTCTCCTATACAGATTTTTTCCTATGGGAAATTATCGGTTGACAGTATGCATTTTAGCAGGCATTTTGCTTGTGTTTCTTTTTCCATGTTATAGATCTTAGTAGGATGTTAATTAAAATCTATGATAATGATCTCCTTATTTAGATATTTATCTACCAGTACAAAACACAATCACCACATATTGCAACCATATGGCAAGCCAAATTATCATTTAGAGATATCTCTAAATAATTTAAAGATATTTTCAAATATTTAAAGATGTCTCTAAATCATTTAAATATATCATTAAATCATTTAAAGATATCTGGAATTATTTGAAGATATCTCTAAATCATTTAAAGATATCTGCAAATAATTTCAAGATATCTCATTTAAAAGTACATTTAGAGATATCTCTAAATGATTTGAAGATATCTCTAAATGTTTTGCAGATCTCTAAATCATTTAAAGATATCTGCAAATAATTGAGATATCTTCAAATGACTTCCTGTTCATTTAGAGATATCTGCAAATCATTTAGAGATATCTTCAGATCATTTAGAGATATCTTCAAAAAGCACCTTATTTAGATATCTCTAAATCATTTGCAAATATCTCTAAATCATTTATAGCTATCTTTAAATGATTTAGAGATATCTTGAAATATTTGAAGATATCTTTAAATGCATTTAGAGGTATCTCTAAATGATAATTTGGCTTGCCATACAACCAGGAAGTGCTGTGACTCATTGTCTTTTACAGTGCCTTGCGAAAGTATTCACCCCCCTTGGCATTTTTCCTATTTTGTTGCATTACAACCTGTAATTGAAATTGATTTTTATTTGGATTTCATGTAATGGACATACACAAAATAGTCCAAATTGGTGATGTGAAATGAATAAAAATAACTTGTTTTAAAAAATTCAAAAAAATAAAAAAACGGAAAAGTGGTGCATGCATATGTATTCACCCCCTTTGATATGAAGTCACATAATTAGTTAAATAGTCCACCTGTGTTCGATCTAAGTGTCGCATGATCTGTCACATCTATCTATCTATCTATCTGTCTGTCTATCTATCTACAGTGAGGGAAAAAAGTATTTGATCCCCTGCTGATTTTGTACGTTTGCCCACTGACAAAGAAATGATTAGTCTATAATTTTAATGGTAGGTGTATTTTAACAGTCAGAGACAGAATAACAACAAACAAATCCAGAAAAACGCATTTCAAAAAAGTTATACATTGATTTGCATGTTAATGAGGGAAATAAGTATTTGATCCCCTATCAATCAGCAAGATTTCTGGCTCCCAGGTGTCTTTTATACAGGTAACGAACTCTTAAAGGGAGTGCTCCTAATCTCATCTCGTTACCTCTATAAAAGACACCTGTCCACAGAAGCAATCAATCAATCAGATTCCAAACTCTCCACCATGGCCAAGACCAAAGAGCTGTCCAAGGATGTCAGGGACAAGATTGTAGACCTACACAAGGCTGGAATGGGCTACAAGACCATCGCCAAGCAGCTTGGTGAGAAGGTGACAACAGTTGGTGCGATTATTCGCAAATGGAAGGAACACAAAATAACTGTCAGTCTCTCTCGGTCTGGGGCTCCATGCAAGATCTCACCTCGTAGAGTTTCAATGATCATAAAAACAGTGAGAAATCAGCCCAGAACTACATGGGAGTATCTTGTTAATGATCTCAAGGCAGCTGGGGCCATAGTCACCAAGAAAACAAATGGTAACACACTATGCCGTGAAAGACTGAAACCCTGCAGCGCCCGCAAGGTCCCCCCTGCTCAAGAAAGCACATGTACAGGCCCGTCTGAAGTTGGCCAATGAACATCTGAATGATTCAGAAGATAACTGGGTGAAAGTGTTGTGGTCAGATGAGACCAAAATCAGGCTCTTTGGCATCAACTCAACTCGCCGTGTTTGGAGGAGGAGGAATGACCCCAAGAACACCATAACCACCATCAAACATGGAGGTGGAAACATTATGCTTTGGGTGTGTTTTTCTGCTAAGGGGACAGGACAACTGCACCGCATCAAAGGGACGATGGACGGGGCCATGTACCGTCAAATCTTGGGTGAGAACCTCCTTCCCTCAGCCAGGGCATTGAAAATGGGTCGTGGATGGTTATTCCAGCATGACAATGACCCAAAACACACAGCCAAGGCAACAAAGGAGTGGCTCAAGAAGAAGCACATTAAGGTCCTGGAGTGGCCTAGCCAGTCTCCAGACCTTAATCCCATAGAAAATCTTTGGAGGGAGCTGAAGGTTCGAGTTGCCAAACATCAGCCTCGAAACCTTAATGACTTGGAGAGGATTCTGCAAAGAGGAGTGTGACAAAATCCCTCCTGAGATGTGTGCAAACCTGGTGGCCAACTACAAGAAACGTCTGAAATGCGTTTTTCTGGATTTTTTTGTTGTTACTCTGTCTCTGACTGTTAAAATACACCTACCATTAAAATTATAGACTGATTATTTCTTTGTCAGTGGGCAAACATACAAAATCAGCAGGGGATCAAATACTTTTTTCCCTCACTGTATGTGTGTGTGTGTGTATATATATATATATATGCCATAACATTATGACCACTGACAGCTGAAGTGAATAACACTGATAATCTCATTATCATGGCACCTGTCAGTGGGTGGAATATATTAGGCAGCAAGTGAACATTTTGTGCTCAAACCTGATGTGTTAGAAGCAGGAAAAATGGGCAAGCGTAAGGATCTGAGCGACTTTGACGAGGGCCAAATTGTGATGGCTAGATGACTGGGTCAGAGCATCTCCAAAACTGCAGCTCTTGTGAGGTGTTCCCAGTCTGCAGTGGTCAGTACCTATGAAAAGTGGTCCACAGAAGGAAAAGCGGTGAACCGGCGACAGGGTCATGTGCGGCCAAGACTCATTGATGCACATGGGGAGCGAAGGCTGACCCGTGTGGTCCAATCCAACAGATGAGCTACTGTAGCTCAAATTGCTGAAAAAGTTAATGCTGGTTCTGATAGAAAGTTGTCAGAACACACAGTACATCGCAGTTTGTTGTGAATGGGGCTGAGTAGCCGGAGACCAGTCAGGGTGCCCATGCTGACCCCTGTCCACTGCCGAAAGTGCCTACGATATGCAGGTGAGCATCAGAACTTGACCACAGAGCAATGGAAGAAGGTGGCCTGGTCTGATGAATCATGAGTTCAAGCTGTTGACTTGGCCTCCAAATTCCCCAGATATCAATCCAATCGAGCATCTGTGGGATGTGCAGGACAAACAAGTCCGATCTATGGAGGCCCCACCTTGCAACTTACAGGACTTAAAGGATCTGCTGCTAACGTGTTGGTGCCAGATACCACAGCACACCTTCAGAGGTCTAGTGTAGTCCATGCCTCAACGGGTCAGGGCTGTTTTGGCAGCAAAAGGGGGACCTACACAATATTAGGCAGGTGGTCATAATGTTATGGCTGATCGGTGTATATATATATGCACACCTATTCTGAAAGGCCCCAGAGTCTGCAACACCACTGAGCAAGGGCACCACCAAGCAAGTGGCACCTTGAAGACCAAGGAGGTCTCAAAACATGTCAGGAACAAAGTTGTGGAGAAGTACAGATCAGGGTTTGAACATCCTACAGAGCACCATCTATTCCATTATTAAAAAATTGAAAGAATATGGCACCACAACAAACCTGCCAAGAGAGGGCTGCCCACCAAAACTCACGGACCAGGCAAGAAGGGCATTAATCAGAGAGGCAACAAAGAGACCAAAGATAACCCTGAAGGAGCTGCAAAGCTCCACAGTGGAGATTGTAATGTCTGTCCATAGGACCACTTTAAGCCTTACACTCCACAGAGCTGGACTTTATAGAAGAGTGGCCAGAAAAAAGCCATTGCTTAAGGAAAATGCACTGTTAACTGTGGGACCTTATATAGACAGGTGTGTGCCTTTCCATATCATGTCCAATCAACTGAATTTACCACAGGTGGACTCCAATCAAGTTGTAGAAACATCTCAAAGAAGATCAGTGGAAACAGGATGCACCTGAGCTCAATTTTGAGTGTCATGGCAAAGGCTGTGAATACTTATGTACATTTTTTTTGTTTTTTATTTTTAGATTTCAAACAGACTTCTTTCATGTTGTCA
This sequence comes from Amia ocellicauda, assembly GCF_036373705.1. Classification (NCBI taxonomy): domain Eukaryota; kingdom Metazoa; phylum Chordata; class Actinopteri; order Amiiformes; family Amiidae; genus Amia; species Amia ocellicauda. The sequence continues at coordinate 38,244,513 of NC_089855.1, read as the reverse complement.
TTATGGGGTATTGTTTGTAGAATTTTGAGGAAAATAATGAATTTAATCCATTTTGGAATAAGGCTGTAACATAACAAAATGTGGAAAAAGTGAAGCACTGTGAATACTTTCCGGATGCACTGCATTTGACCCCCAAAAAAACCGGAAGACAAATTATAATACTCGGCAAACTTGGGACAATAATAATTGACAAATTTGTGCTTGATTGAGTTTTGTCACCAACAGTGACATGGTGTGGTGGCCATGATGCTTAAGGCCATGTCACATCCAGCGGTGAATATCTACAGAACCCTCAAGTCTACAAACATCAGTCAAAATTGATGAAGCCAAGTTGATAGGACACAAAACAAGGCTGCTGTACACCAATGAAAAAGTCCACTGATTTTGAATAGATACTTCAAATGACAAAAAATTAAAACTGCAAATGTATACTACATTAGATTAAAATTGAAAATTACACATTTAATAACACATGCATTTAAACTACAAATGCCTGCTAAAATCTGAAACCTACTGATACAACATGGAATGCTTAAAAGTTGCATGCAACTTCTAGTTATTATTATTATACTTATTTTTTCTTCTCTTCCACCAGAATATGTTCACATGCCTATAACATTTGAACCACTGGTTAAAAAGTCACCAATCTTGGCATGGATGTAGGGGTCTACGGGTTGGTCACTTGAACGCAAAATGGTGGCATAATATCACATGGTTTGGTAGCCATCTTGATTCTAGTTCAAACAAAACATGACAGTTTTCAAACATAGTTTTATCAGGAACGGTAAAGAGTTGAGCTATGAGACTTATTGTACATAGTGCGCTTATGTTAATTTATTTGGCCATATCCAAAAATGTATAAGTCACATGGTGTGGCCACCATGTTGGATTATGCTGATAACACTTCAGCCTAGATTTCTCATAAACCCTTAAACTGGCTAATGTGTGCTTTGGTATACAGTATCTTTGGACTGTGTTCTAAAAAAGTTCTAAAAGAATGTCCTACATAAAGAAACATGGCAGTAATGAGCAAAAGATTAAGACTTACTCTTAATTGTGTTCAATTTTAAGCCTGCAGTGACACAGTGTCACCACTGCTAGCAGCATATACCACATACAGCACTGAGAAACAAAAATCAAGCCGCCATCTTTTATGGGCTCAAATTGGCGCCATAAGTAAGTAATTCAAAATAAAAAATATTGTAAACAAAAAAATAGTTGAGAAAAAAATGATGTTGAGATCAAAATTAAATAAATAAAATCGAAAGCAAAATGTATAGAATTGTAAACAAAAACATATATATATATTAATATATATATATAAACTTGAAAGCAAATAATGTTAAATCGAGAGCAAAACTCTGACGTGCTCACCTGGAGTCCCTGTCTTTGGCTGTGATGCTGCGATCTTTGCTTTCGCTGCCGGTTTATTTGCTTTCGTTTTTTTTTTTTTTTTTTAATTAGTTTTGGCACTGTTTTGCCGTGAGGGCGGTATTTACAGGGAGGCGTGGATCATGGGTCTCCATTGGTCCAGCAAGGTTTGAGTCATGGTTCTTCCTAACCCAACCAGGGTGGGCTGGCCTGGTTGATCTCTGTGTGGGATGGGAATCGATTGTCTCGGTTTCAACAGCAGCGCCGATTCAGCAACTCCTTAAACATCCTGTGTGTGTGCATAGACCTGCAATCAAAAGCTGGACAATCACTGTATCCCACCGCCATTTGAGCCCATACATATAGCACTGAAACGAAACACAGGATTCACCTGCTACATGCACAGTAACATGTTTAATATCATGTTCATATTAATGTAACCTGCACAAGCTCCTCAGATAACACAGAGCCAGACTGATGGACCTCACATCATTTAACAAGAGGCAAATGGAGGGGCATTGTATTCATTAAGAGATATATATATATATATATATATATATATATATATATATACACAGAAACAGAAGTATTTACAAGTTGCCAGAGAGTACAGGTGAGAGGTAGCCATCTTGTTGTTTGACTAGTTTCAGAATAGTCTTAGCATTGCTCATTTTATTTTAAGTTTGCCTTAAATTGACGTTAGCATTGTCTGTAGTTTGCCTAAATTGAAGTCAATTCGGTTCAGCTGCTGAGTTGGTGAAAGTAAACAGGTTGTAGAAGGGAGTTTCTGTCTAGACTAGCAGGAATTCTGTTGCAGGAGGAGCCAGGTGGGGCCAGTTAGGTGTGAATTGGGGGTAGGTAGACAAAAGCTACCTAAAGCAGCTGTTGAGAAAGAGCTGTGCTGTTTCTCGCTGACAAAAGTTAGGCAGTTGACTAGCAGCAGGAACCAAGAGATGTATAAAGAAAATAAAAAGAATAAAAAAGTAACATTTAGAAGCATGTGGCAACTACAGTGTCAGGTTTGCAGAATGATTGCCTTCCTGGATGAACTCATCCAAGAAGGCTTCATTTGTGAATGTTGTCGGCAGGTTGAAATCCTAGAGATCAAGGTTCGTGATCTTGAGGCTCAGCTTGTTGATCTGCGCTGTATTAGGGATATAGAAGAATTGGTCAATCAGCCCATGAGAGAGATGGTGTGCACGCCACAACCTAGGAGAGTTGAGACCTTAGAGCAGGACAGCGTAGAGAACTGCTGGGTTACAGTAGGTCGTAACCGCAGAAAAGGGCGTGCACAACCCCTAGAGACACCCCAAGAGCTTGAATTGCCCAACAGGTTCCAACTGCTGGACACCGAGTTGGACAGTGACAGCTCAGAGGGTGATGGGGGTGCAGTTGAACACCAGAGCACCATGGTGCCCACTCCCCCCCAGAAGAAGGAGGTAGTTATAGTAGGAGACTCAATTCTTAGAGGTGTAGATCACACAGTGTGTTCTAGTGACAAGGAGACCTGCATGGTATCTTGCCTGCCTGGTGCTCAGGTTGCAGATCTCCCTAAACTAGTAGACGGGCTACTGGCCAAAGCCGGGGGGAATCCACTGGTCATGGTCCACATTGGAACCAATGACATAGGAAAAGGTAGGACAGAGGTTCTGCAAGACAAATTTAAAGAGTTAGGAACAAAACTAAAGAGCAGAACCTCCACGGTAGTTTTCTCTGAAATACTTCCGGTACCACGTGCCAGGCCAGGGAGACAGGCAGAGATTAGAAAGTTTAACACGTGGTTGAAAGCTTGGTGTAGGGAAGAGGGGTTTAGGTTTATGGAGCATATGGAGCTTCTGGGATAGATGGGACCTGTACAAATCGGACGGTCTACATCTAAACAGAAGGGGGGCTAATGCATTGGGAGAGCGTATGTGCAGTGAAATTGAGAATCATTTAAACTAGGAACCAGGGGGGCAGGGAGCTCTGACAATCGGAGATGTTCCACGAAGGAAAGAAAACCAAGGGAAAGTGCTAGTAGGAAAGTCCTGAAATGTTTGTACCTCAATGCCAGGAGTATAAGGAACAAGATGTTAGACTTGGAAGCCACAGTGCTGGCATGTGACTATGATGTTGTAGGAGTGACAGAAACATGGCTTACAGAAAATGATGGGGATGAATACAAGTTGGAAGGATACACACAGTTTAGGAGAGCAAAATCGAAGAGGGGGTGGGGTAGCATTATATGTGAAAAATGACATTGAGGCAGAAGAACTTGTATTAGATCCCAGTAACGGAACAGAATCTTTGTGGGTCAAACTTTTGAACAAGAGATCTGGAGGATTAGCGGTAGGAGTATGTTACAGGCCACCCAACTCAGATATTCAGAGAGATGTTGTGCTGTACAGTGTAATCAGGACTGCATGTAGCAAGGATGTGGCTGTTATAATAGGGGATTTCAATTTCCCAAACATAGACTGGGAAAGCCCAGTGGGGACTACAGAAGCAGAAATCGAAATGGTTGAGGTTGAGACTGCTTTCTAACTCAACTTGTCAGGGAACCAACCAGAGAGAGCGCATGTATTGACTTGATATTTTCAAATGACCAAGATAGAGTCATGGGGACAGTATTTAGAGAACCAATGGCAAATTGTGATCACAATATGGTTAGCTTTGAGGCATTCTTTCAAAAAACAAGGTCCAAGTCTAAAACAATGGTCTACAATTTTAGAAAAGCAAACCTTGAAGGTATGAGATGGCACTTAGAAGTGGTAGACTGGAGCACACTGGATACAGAGTTAGTTGAAAATGGATGGGTATATTTTAAGAATATACTACTTGAGGCTCAGGAGCAATTTGTACCAAAACTTAGCAAATTGAGGACAAAAAAACACTGGCCAAATTGGTTTAATAGAGGTATGCAAAAATATATAAAGAGGAAGATGTTGTATAGCACATACAAAAGGGATGGTGACGAAACAAAATACATAGAATATGTTGAGCTGCCAAGAGATCTTAAGAAAGGGATCAGGAACGCAAAGAGTGAAATAGAAAGAAACATAGCTCTTGGAGCTAAAACCAATGCAAAGAGCTTTTTTCAATTTTACAACAGCAAGCGGTCAATAAAGGAGGAAGTGAAACAGATAAAGGGCAAAAATGGAGGTGTCTTGGAAAACAAACAAGATGTGGCAAATATTCTAAATGAGTATTTCACAGAGGTTTTTACAAAAGAAAAAACAGATGACATGCCACAGGTTGACAATCAGTCCAGTCAAACCCTAAGAGAGATCAGGATAAATGAGAAGGAGGTACTAAAGGGACTAGCAGAATTAAAAACAAACAATTCTCCTGGGCCAGATGGGATATTTCCAACAATACTTAAAGAAATTAGGGAAATTATTTATAGGCCGCTAACTCGATTATTCCAAATGACACTTAGAACAGGGGATGTGCCAACTGACTGGAAGACAGCAAATGTCATACCAATCCACAAGAAAGGGGACAAAACTGAGCCAGGAAATTACAGACCAATCTCACCTGCATCACCTGTAAAATGTTGGAAAAAATGATTAGACAGAAAATAGAGGAGCATCTCAATGAAAACCATATTCTTGGATATAGTCAACATGGGTTTAGACGAGGCAGATCATGTCTTACTAATTTATTAAAAAAAACTGAAATGCAACTGCAGCTGTAGATCACGTGAAAGCATATGATATGATATACTTAGATTTCCAAAAAGCTTTTGATAAGGTTCCACACCAAAGACTGATCCTCAAATTGGAAGCTGTAGGCATTCAGGGTAATGTAAGTAGATGGATTATGAACTGGTTGATGTATAGGAAACAAAGGGTGTCGATTAGAGGAGTCACTTCTAATCCCGCCCTCGTGGCAAAACAGTGCCAAACTCGTAAACGAAAAAATAAAAAACGAAAGCAAAGAAACTGGCGGTGAAAGCAAAGATCACGGCATCGCAGCCAAAGACGGGGACTCCAGGCGAGCACATCAAAATGTTGCTCTTGATTTAACATTATTTGCTTTCAAGTTGTTTTTTTTGCTTTCAAGTTGTTTTTTTTTGCTTTCGATATCATTTTTTTTGTTTAAAATTCTATACATTTTGCTTTCGATTGTTTTATTTTTGATCTCAACAAAACACTATCAGTCACTTGCAACAGTATTAGAGTGGAAACTATTATTTTAAACACAGACACATCTGCATGCAAGTACAAATAAAACTGAGATGTGTTTATATTGAGGGATTGTTTCAGCTGTAGAGAACCGTGAAGGAAAGTGAGAGAGAAACCGAAAGTGAAACAAAAATATAATTAAATGTGTTTCTCAACACACAGGAATACCAGTTTTATAAAATAAATACATGAAAATGAACAGTGGTACAACAACAATGACGTCGCTGAATCTGTAGTGGTGGGTTATTGCTGTCAATTGAAAGTCATTTCAAACTGAGATCACGAGTACATGACTTCTTCTTTAATGTTAACCATGCAACACAGGGGGGCATAAGTTCATGCTCTTCTCTCTAAGTGAAATAGTAACTTATGGTAACATATTATATACTGAAATGTGCAGAATCGCTGGCTCTATACAGTAGAGTTGAAAGGGTGAACATAAGACGTTCCCTGTGCGAGCTACACCCAAAAAAACTGACATACTCCGCCAGGCATTATAGTGAAAACTAATTGATGCTATTTGCTCCTTAGTAATATACTTTGCTTTTTCAGCTGTAAATATATATAACGCACACATCAGAATTCATCTTGATAATAAAATTAAACATCAGGTAAGCAAATCAGTAAGGTTGAAAAGTTGACTGCATATTGAAGAGCTGAAGCATTTTAAGCCACTTAAATGTTTAGTTTGTTTGTGTTTAAAAGTACACAAAATGAAACTTAGAGAATCAAGTGTTTACTAATATATTATGATACTAGAGGTATTTATGCTATTACTAACTTAATTAAAATTGCTCTATTTAAATTAATGATTTTTTTTTTTTTTTTTTTTTAGAATGTAACTGCCTTGAACATTAAAAACATTATTTGACCACAACAGGGGGAACTTGACCATGAATACTCTGCTTACCAAAACGTTTAAGCAAAACATATTGTCAACATGTGTCTTCATCTGATTAATGTTGTTATGAGTGTGAAACCATGCATGTCTCGACTGCAAGCACCTGGAAGCCTCAAAAGTTGCCTGGAATGTATAGTAGTTGTTATGATAATAATAATAATATTATTATTATTATTATTATTATTATTATTATTAATAATAATTTTTCCACCATCATTTTCAAGAGCCTATTAAAAAAAAACTAAAACCTTTGTACAGTTATAGAAGGCTATGTAGAACGATGCCATATGTAATATGGAAGTCATTTGTCACATGAGCTGGTGGCCAGATTGGTTTATATGACACATTTTGGACGATTTACAAACATCATCTTCTATGAAACCGCAGGTAAGATTGATGTGGATTTTGGTACATATGCCCTTGGCTAGGTTCTCCATCAGATTTTGTTAAAGGGAATATGATTGATGAAACAACATGGCTGCCATGAGTCAATCAACTTTCAAAAATGTTTAAATTGTATTGTGTCATACTGTGCAGTATTGAACTACATTAGAATTTTTTAGACTCAGTGGTACTGTGTAGATGTGTACTTGGCCCCCTGCATTGCTACTTGTAGCTATATTTATTATTATTATTATTATTATTATTATTATTATTTATTTATTAGCAGACGCCCTATCCAGGGGCGACTTTCAAAATATAAGCGCAATACAAAGTGCAAAAATACAGTACAGTTCAAGGCATAAAACATTACAAATTACAATTTACAAATTACAATGCAATTCAAACCATAATACACTTTACAAATTTCAATTTACACAAGTGTATACAATATGAGGTCTTACATCCTGGATTATAAAAGCTGAATGCAGACAAGATGTTAGGTCACAGTCAAGGGCCAAAGGGAAGGGAGTATAGGGAAAATAAAAATACGAGTACTAGTAACAAAAGGCAAGTAGTATGAAAAAACATAAAGTGCAATCTTACAGGACAATGAATGACTACATTACAAGTAGAGTCTGAAAACATGTGTCTTGAGTAATCGCCGGAAGGAGACCAGGAACTCTGATGTTTTGACTTCAATGGGAAGGTCGTTCCACCACTTAGGGGCCAGGGATGAAAAGCAGCAGGCTCTGGAGGAAAGGGAGTGGAGAGTAGGCAGGGTTTGACTTCTGGCACCGGAAGACCGCAGCAGTCTGGAGGGGATGTATGGAGAGACGAGGGTCTGCAGGTAACTCATTGCAGTCTGTTCGAGACAGCAGTAGGTGAGGGTCAATGTCTTGAACTGAATGCATGCCGAAATTGGGAGCCAGTGGAGTAGCATGTGTGAATCGGGGCAGAGAGAATACCAGACGAGCCGCAGAGTCCTGGATGAGCTGGAGTGGGCGGGTAGTAGTTGCCGGCAGGCCGGCCAGGTGGGCGTTGCAGTAGTCCGGGCGGGAGAGGACCAGGGACTGGATGAGCAGCTGAGTTGAGTAGTTGGTGAGAGAGGGTCAGATTCGGCATATGTTGCTCAGGAAGAATCTGCAGGTGCCTGTCAGTGTGGTGATGTGCTGAGTGTAGGAGAGCGCAGGACTGAGGGTGACTCCTAGATTCTTAGCGGAAGAAGAAGGAGAGAGTGTCGTAGATTCCAAGGGGATTGAAATGGAGTGGTCGGCAGAAGATGAGGAAGAGGGGGGAAAACAGAGGAGATCAGATTTGGAGAGGTTGAGCTTGAGGTGGTGTGAGTGCATCTAGGTAGAGATAGCAGACAAGCAGGAAGAGATGCAATGGGATGAGGTTGTCGGATGAGGGAAAAGACAAAGATCTGGGCATCATCTGCATAAAAATGGTGAGAGAAACCATGGGATGCGATGAGGGGGCCCAGGGAGTGAGTGTAGAGAGAGAACAGGAAGGGGGCCCAGGACAGAGCCTTCAGGTATGCCTGTGAGGAGAGGTAGGAGTAGAACCAGCTGAGAGCAGTCCCAAAGATTCCAAGGTCAGCGAAGCAGGAGAGAATGATGGAGTGATCCGCAGTGTCTGGGCGGGATGGGAGAAGATGGGGGACTGTTGAAGAGCTTGCAGATGTCTGTGATCTTGGAGGAGAAGGAGACATCAGACCAACCACTGAGGACAACCACTATACCATAAGTAAAGTACCGTAATGCAATAAATAGATACAAGTAAAAACATAGGTAAGTTAAATATGAGCCAAATCTGTTAATATACACAGATGTACATGTGTTCAGTAACAGTCCAGTCATGAACAACGTCAGCACAAGGAGCTTCTAGATATTTAATTCAATGCATGCAAGAGGAGAGCCATCTATAACTCATGAAGCAATAAAGCAACACTTAAAGAAATATAACAGAAGACAATGAAATAGATACATGTTGTTTTCATGGGTATATTGATTGAGAGGGCACACAGTGTACTTGGTGGAACTTGGGGGCATCTACCCTATAACAACAAATAATATTTTATTGATTTAATGTGAGACAGAGAAGGAGCTTTGGAAAAGTATTGACTTGTTTGACATCACATTCATGTTATCTAAGGTGATCACATACCTTTTGTTTCAGGGGTCATTTGTTATTGATCAAGCAAGCAAACAGGATCTACACCCAACTCAACCCAACCAATACAACTGTTTCTGCAGACCTAATTGGCAAACCTAGATATAAACAAGATTTGCACTGTTTATGCAAACCTGTGCCCAATTCCTCATTGCTAGCTAACTGAGTTAGCCAGATAACTTTCAGGAAATCAGAAGTCAGAAGCCAGAAGACAGAAGTCTGGCTTTTTCTGTTCCTCAAAGCATGCTAAGCCATAAAAAGAAAACTATCCAAGCACCTTGTGCACCAAAGAGAGATTTCAGCCATGAGAACGGGTCCCACCGGACCAATCGTCAGATGCATGTTGTTAATTTATTCTATTTTGTAAATTGCCGAGGTGGCTAATGACACTAGTGCAACAGTGTTCACCAATAAGGGTGCAGACGCCACCCTCTAATTAAGGCCAGCTTAATTTACCATAGCAACACATCCTTAATTTTAAACCTGCTTCAGTCTTACCCAATCAAAGCACTTGACACACCCCTCTAAAACACCCTTCCTTAAAGATCAAGGAGCAATTTCAATTAGATCTGCTTTTTGTAGGGAATTACTGGGAGATCGCCAAGATAATTTGCATCATTCAGATGTTTTTCTATTTGAGCTGTGGAAGTAAAGCTAGGAATTCCTTTCTCACAAATGTTTTACTTCATGTATAATTAAGGTCAAGCCAGGAGGTAGTTTGACCTCTGTTTGTTATTTACGATGAGCATCTTGGAGACAGTCAAACAGTATGATTTAGGTGTCTGCTCCCTAATCCATGTATTGACCTTTGAACTTTTACCTATAATGATATACACCGATCAGCCATAACATTATGACCTACACAATATTATTGTGTAGGTCCCCCTTTTGCCGCCAAAACAGCCCTGACCCGTCGAGGCATCGACTCCACTGGACCTCTGAAGGTGTGCTGTGGTATCTTGTGACTACCCCACATAAAGTGGGGGCTTAAATTCCCCATCTGCAGACTTAATAAGCTGCAGTAGCCTGGCCAGGAGTCCATTCTTTCATTTAAGTATAATTTCCTTTCCTTTGACACAAACTTTCCTTAGCTGCAGTAAAGGAATGCTGTCTCTTTAAGGGGGAATGCAGTCTGCACAGGAAATGAAGGTGTCACATGGTCTAGCCTCTGCCTATATATACTTCCTGTTAAGATGGTCATGTGTGGTTTCATGGTTGACATTTGTTTGAAAGTGCCTTTGAAAGTGTGGAATGCCGGGACCTTGGTTATTTCCCCACTACTTTCAGTTCAAGGGTACTCAGCAACATTGGACATGGAAAAACCATACTGCAAACAAGCCTGAAGTGCGTCCTGGTGGGTGAGAACACTTTACATTTGTTTTGTATATACTGGATGTGCAGGTTTCGATTGTTTTTGGGGATTTTTTGCATTCTTTTTATATGGAATAAACTCATCTGACTTTACTTTGTTTTTTCCTTGGATTACAATGAGCCTTTTGTTTTGAGACTTTTATGTTAATTATCTTTATGGCGTGCACTGTCTATTTGGATTGTTTTTTTGTTTTTTTTTCTTCATCTTTTGGATGAACGTTTGCAGTGCCCTACCTCGCTATTCATTATTATTTTTTTTTCCTTCTTTCTTTCTTCCATTTGGTTACTCCCTTGATTTTCACTTTCTAGACTTTAATAAAAGACGACGCAATTCTTTTTTAATGAATCTGGTGTTGCTTATTTTTTCTGGCAGTTGACTGGGTTAAGTGTCTTAACATTTTAGTATTACCGTTTCATCTCTAAAGTTGATAGTGTTTCCGGGAAATTGTTACAATCTGGCACCAAGACGTTAGCAGCAGATCCTTTAAGTCCTGTAAGTTGTGAGGTTGGGCCTCCATGGATCGGACTTGTTTGTCCAGCATATCCCACAGATGCTCAATTGGATTGAGATCTGGGGAATTTGGAGGCCAAGTCAACACCTTGAACTCGTGATTCATCAGACCAGGCCACGTTCTTCCATTGCTCCGTGGTCCAGTTCTGATCCTCACGTGCCCATTGTAGGCGCTTTCAGCAGTGGACAGAGGTCAGCATGGGCACCCTGACTGGTCTGTGGCTACGTAGCCCCAACGCACCAAACTGTGATGCACTGTGTGTTCTGACACCTTTCTATCAGAAACGGCATTAACTTTTTCAGGATTTGAGCTACAGTAGCTCGTCTGTTGGATCGGACCACACAGGCCAGCCTTCACTCCCCATGTGCATCAATGAGCCTTGGCCACCCTGTCGCCGGTTCACCGCATTTCCTTCATTGAGTGAGTGAGTGAGCTTGTTAAACCATGGTGAACATTTCTTTGGTTTAATTAGTCTTGTCCTTAATGGAGCTACTGTATCTAAAGCAGTGCTTAGCGTAAGTTATTTAATAATTAATCTACAGATCCTGTTTTGAGCAAGCTAGCAGTAGGCAACAGAGTGGTACATTTATTAATAGCAGTGGATTTAAGCAACAAGATTTTGTGTTCCTCTCATGCGTGTCCTTTGCTACTCCAAGCAGCTCAAAATGTAATAAAGCAGTGGTCAGAAATAGTCTGGTTTTGGGATGATATTAAGTTATGAATCTCTACCCCAAAGGTAATAACTAGATCTAGTGTTTTTCATGGTGTATGGCTAAGTTAGATAAGAGATTGCTAAATTCGGTCATAGAAATGAAAACGGGGCCTGGTGGCTATAACAGCTATAAAGACAAAGACTAGGATTAAGCCAAAATTCTTAATAGATTTAATAGATATCACCTACATGGTGAATTTCAAAATATGTATAGCTGTCTTGTGGCTTAGGTATAGCATAGGAATAGGTATGTGCAGTAGATGTTGGCTAGGTCCCACCACAGCCTGTTGTACAGGCCATCTGTCAGTAAGAGAAGTCTGTTTTCTGGTCTTCACCAGGTTTCAGTCAATATGAGTACATAAGAACATTAAAAAAAAAAGTTTATGAGAGGAGGCCATTCGACCCATTGTGCTTGTTTGGTGTCCATTAATAACTGAGTGATCCAAGGACCCTATCTAGTCTATTTTTAAATGTTCCCAAACTTTCAGCTTCTACCACATTGCTGGGGAGTTTGTTGCAGATTGTGACTACTCTCTGTGTGAAGAAGTGTCTCCTGTGTTCTGTCTTGAATGCCTTGAAGCCCAATGTCCATTTGTGTCCCCGGGTGCATGTGTCAATGTTGATCTGGAAAAGCTCCTCTGGTTTGATGTGGTCGATGCCCTTCATGATTTTGAAGACTTGGATCAAGTTCCCACGCCCACGTAGTCTTCTGCAATAGAATTCCTGCTAGTCCCTGACTAAATCTCCTTTCTACAGCATATTTACTTTCAACAGCTCAGCAGCTGAACTAAATTGACTTCAATTTAGGCAAACTACAGACAAAGTAAACTTAAAACAAAATGAGCAATGCTAAGACTGGTCTGAAACTAGGAAAACAACAAGCTGCCTCTCACCTGTACTCTCCTGTCTCTGTCTGTGGCAACTTGTAAATACTTCAGTTTCATACTTCTGACATGCACATAGATGAGTACATCTATGTGCATGGCAATTATGGTGTAATTTATTAAGGCTGCTTTGCTAGGTAGCGAGCAGATGTTTTAAACTGCAAGCTTATACATGAGAGAAGTTGTGTGAGTAGGTAATTTGTCATTGTATTACTTTTATTAAATTGTTGAAGCAAGGGCCCCAAGAGTAAGGAATGCATCCAATCCTAGGAAAAGTTACTGTTTTAATAGGATCATTATTAATTTAGTTGGTATTATATTTAATTTCAGAAATATGTACTTGATTGGATGCCCCCAGTCAGTTGCTTTGGCTTGTTTCCTTTTTACCATGCGTTTAATTATGTTCTCAATTGCACCATGTTAAAAACCTAGTTTCAACAGGTTCAGAAGTGTTATCCAGACTTGGGATCAGATGTATTAAAATGTAAATGGTCGAAGAAATTCCGCTGCTGATCAGTGTTTTGCACAGAGCATGTTCATTTTCATCATAAGGTACTACAGTTTACTATAGTCATATTTACTTTTTATGTTATTCACAAAATAAATACATTGTCAACATACTATACACATGTAGGCTATACTGTTTGTTTTACTATACTGTGTACTATAATAATATGTATTATTATTATTGTTGTTATTATTATTTGTGGCAGGGTGACTTACAGGATACAAGAGCAAAACATAAGTACAAAAATACAGATCAGGCATAATACCAATTACACTTTCAGAATTAGAAAAGTGAATAGGTAACATACTGGAGGGATCCAACCACAGTGAGATTCGAACACGGGTCTCCAATGCCATAGTGCAGCAACCTTACCACATCACTAAAGCCTTGAAAACTGAGGTTCTCTACACTATACAGTTCATAGCTAACAAGTGCAAACAAGATGCAGTAAGACAGTATTTGTAGTCATGTTGTTCATGCGCTACTTTTGAAAATAATTAATATTTTCATGTAAATATGTTTCTTCTATTGAAAGGTTAGATATGATGTTTATGAATACAACGTAGTAGTTTTCTCTGAAATACTTCCGGTACCACGTGCCAGGCGAGGGAGACAGGCTGAGATTAGAAAGTTTAACACGTGGTTGAAATCTTGGTGTAGGAAGAGGGTTTTAGGTTTATGGAGCATTGGTCTTTCTTTTGGGATAGATGGGACCTGTACAAACCAGACGGTCTACATCTAAACAGAAGGGGGGCTAATGCATTGGGAGAGCGTATGTGCAGAGTAATTGAGAATCTTTTAAACTAGGGACCAGGGGGGCAGGGAGCTCTGACAATGGGAGATGTTCCACGAAGGAAAGAAAACCAAGGGAAAGTGCTAGTAGGAAAGTCCTGAAATATTTGTACCTCAATGCCAGGAGAATAAGGAACAAGATGTTATACCTAGAAGCCATATTGCTGGCTTGTGACTATTATGTTGTAGGAGTGACAGAAACATGATGGGGATGAATACAAGTTGAAAGGATACACACACAGTTTAGGAGAGACAGGCAAAATTGAAGATGGGGTGGGGTAGCATTATATGTGAAAAATGACATTGAGGCAGAAGAACTTGAATTAGATCCCAGTAACAGAACAGAATCTTTGTGGGTGAAACTTTTGAATAAAAGATCCGGAGGATTAGTGATAGGAGTGTGTTACAGGCCACCCAACTCAGATATTCAGCAAGATGTTGCATTGCACCATGTAATCGGGACTGCATGTAGCAAGGATGTGGATGATATAATTGGGGACCAAACATAGACTGGGAAAGCCCAGTTGGGACAGTTTGTCAGTGAACCAACCAGGGAGAGTGCATGCATTAACTTGATATTTTCAAATGACAAAAACAAGGACCAAGTCTAAAACAATGGTCTACAATTTTAGAAGAGCAAACCTTGAAGGTACGAGGCAGCACTTAGAAGAGGTAGACTGGAGCACACTGGATACAGATTCCGTTGAAAATTGATGGTTATATTTTAAGAATATACTACTTGAGGCTCAGGAGAAATTTGTACCAAAACTTAGCAAATTGAGGACCAAAAAACATTGGCCAAAATGGGTTAATAGAAGTGTGCAAAACAAATATCAAGAGAGAGAAAATGTTGTATAGTGCATACAAGAGGGATACATAGAATATGTTGAGCTGCAAAGAGACCTTAAGAAAGGGATCAGGAAAGCAAAGAGGGAAATGGAAAGAAACATAGCTCTTGGAGCTAAAGCTAATGCTAAGAGCTTTTTCCAATGTTACAACCGCAAGAGGTCAATGAAGGAGGAAGTGAAACGGCAAAAGGGCAAAAATTGAAGTATCTTGGGAAACGGACAAGATGTGGCAAATGTTCTTAATGAGTATTTCACAGAGGTTTTTACAAAGGAAAAAACAGATAACATCCCACAACAAATAGGTGGCTCAGCAGATAAAATCTCAGCAGCACAGGCTATTCAAAGGTACTTAGATAATATTCAGTTGTGGGCCAACACCTGGCAGATTAAATTCAATGTGGACAAGTGCAAGGTAATATACATGCAGGTAACAAAAATGTCCGTTATAATTACACTATGGGAGGAATAGAACTAGATGAAGTAATGCATGAGAAGGACCTAGGAGAATATGTGGACTCCTCACTTTCTCCATCCCAACAATGTGGGGAAGCAAACAGAATGTTAGGGTACAGTGCATCCGGAAAGTATTCACAGCTCTTCAGTTTTTCCACATTTTGTTATGTTACAGCCTTATTCCAAAATGGATTAAATTCATTATTTTCCTCAAAATTCTACAAACAATACCCCATAATGACAACGTGAAAGAAGTTTGTTGAAATCTTTGCAAATGTATTAAAAATAAAAAACAAAAAAGTACATGTACATAAGTATTCACAGCCTTTGCCATGACACTCAAAATTGAGCTCAGGTGCATCCTGTTTCCACTGATCATCCTTGAGATGTTTCTACAACTTGATTGGAGTCCACCTGTGGTGAATTCAGTTGATTGGACATGATGAAACAAAGATTGAACTCATGTCTGGAGGAAACCAGGCATCGCTCATAACCTGGCCAATACCATCCCTACAGTGAAGCATGGTGGTGGCAGCATCATGCTGTGGGGATGTTTTTCAGTGGCAGGAACTGGGAGACTAGTCAGGATCGAGGGAAAGATGAATGCAGCAATGTACAGGGACATCCTTGATGAAAACCTGCTCCAGAGCATTCTGGACCTCAGACTGGGGTGAAGGTTCATCTTCCAACAGGACAACGACCCTAAGCACACAGCCAAGATAACAAAGGAGTGGCTACAGGACAACTCGGTGAATGTCCTTGAGTGGCCCAGCCAGAGCCCAGACTTGAAGCCGATTGAACATCTCCGGAGAGATCTGAAAATGGCTGTGCACCGACGCTCCCCATCCAACCTGATGGAGCTTGAGAGGTCCTGCAAAGAAGAATGGGATAAACTGCTCAAAAATAGGTATGTGAAGCCTGTAGCATCATACTCAAAAAGACTTGAGGCTGTAATTGGTGCCAAAGGTGCTTCAACAAAGTATTGAGCAAAGGCTGTGAATACTTATGTACGTGCTTTTTTTTTTTTTTTTTTTTTAATACATTTGCAAAAATTTCAAACAATCTTCTTTCACGTTGTCATTATGGGGTATTGTTTGTAGAATTTTGAGGAAAATAATGAATTTAATCCATTTTGGAATAAGACTGTAACATAACAAAATGTGGAAAAAGTGAAGCGCTGTGAATACTTTCCGGATGCACTGTCAATTGTCAAAAGTGTAGAATTTAACCCTCAGAGCACTAGGCCCACAGGGGGTGCTCTATGCGTCAGGCCTAGAGCGTTCTTAAAAAAATCACAGCGCTTAACATAGCGCAGCAAATTACCTAATTTTACATGAATTCATACAAGCATCATATGAAACCTATATATCACAAGAAACATAATACACTGACATTTTTAATTCTGCTATAATTCGATTATTTTTGGAATGAATACAGAAATGTGCATTGGCAAAGAAACGAAATTTATACAGACGCCATTTTTATTTTCAAAACAACCCAGTTTTCAGAAATAACCTGGCTTATAAACACTTAAAAAATCATATTCATATGAATCGCCAGAAAGCTCTTTTTAAAATACAAAAAAAAAATGCAGATGTTTACAAATACTTGTTCAAGAGATATAATACGTTTTGCAGTGAGCACACCTGTCTAGAAACTAGTCAGAAGTACACCGCAAAACAACAAAAATGAAACTAATCGGACGATCGGCTTGTGTTTTGTGTTAAATATAAAAACATCTTCAAAATGTGCAGATTATTATTGTTGCCGTTATTACTACCAGTAATATTTAATAATAATAACAATACAATTACTACTAACAATAATAATAAATGTACATAGGTTACTTTGCACTGAGTGTTCGGCTCGGTGCAGATGTGATCTTTCTCCTGTGCGGAGAAATCGGCTGGTCGGGGGTTGCGTGTGAAAGTACATCTCGGACTACTGTCTGTCGTTGCCCAGACAGACGGGGCATAAGACTTACCCACTCTAGGTGGACAAGGTGCGTTGACCGCAAGCGGCACAGTGGCGGGGGCGAGAGGAGCTCATCGCCGAGCCGAGTGCACAGAGAAACGTGCATTCTTCTGGGGCACAGCAGTAATGGTGCACACTAGTGTGGAAGATAATAGCCACTACCTGAGGCACACCTGTGGGGAGAGCGCTAATTGTGATTGCTCTCCGTGCAGCCAGGTGGGAGGTGCAAACAACTCATGATTTTCTAAGTAGAATTGTCTTGTGACCTCTGCCTGGATTGCAGGATCTTGTCAGGAGCTGACTGTTTAGCAGTCATTTATAACATTTATAAGCTTTAAATATTGAAATTGAAATGTGTTCATTTTTTTGAAATTATTTATATTGTAAGGCATCTTCTTTAAAATGTACTATTTTAAATCTTCTTTGTGATAAAAAGATAATTTTTAAAACAGACTTCCATTCAAAACATGTTAATGACTTTCATGTCCCAACACTATTTTCAGCATGACTTTAAGCAGTCACTATTCATGGTGGTATTGTGAAAATACGTTCCTTTTTCTTGTTTGCATACAAAAGGTATTTTGCTTTTAATTAAAACAAAAGTATATTATTTTTATAATATTCTGTTATTATCTTGTACTTGTATGTTCAGTTGAAGGACTTGAAACAAATAGTGGTATATTAGCAGGCTATTGATTTATTTCTTACTGTACTATTGCTGTGTTTTTTTGCAAATTGAGTTCCAGAAGAAGCCTGAAGTCTAATGACATATCTTTAGTGGGTATTGTACAAATAATATTGTGAAAGCCATTTTAAGTGCAGTAATAAAGCCAAATGCATTCCCAAATGCTAAATTCTGCTTCCAATGTCTGATTCCTTAATTATGGAAAATCCTGAGCTCCATCCTTAATCTTTACTTGTCTTGTTACTTTCTTTTTAAACACAGGAGGTTTCCTGTTGAAGATATCCCTGAGGATGAAAAGGAATGTGCAAACTGGCTTCACAAACTTTATCAAGAAAAGGTGAGATCCTCCTTTGTTTGTTCTTTTGACTTCCAAGAGTGCTCTACAGCTGTTTTGTTTTTTCATGTTACCATTTTAAAAAATATATGCCATTGATGGCTATTTAAAATAGGATTGTTGGAGACTAATCTGGATTTAAGTATAGCATAGCAAAAATGATTACGATTTAAAGAACTATACAAACATCAGATTGGCTTCAATCAAATATTTGGTTTCAGAAGAAAGAGTGTCTGAATGTTTTATAAAAATATAATTTCACCGCCAAAGCATGTGGCTGATGGAATAGTCCTGAGCAATAGAGGGAAATATACTCTTAGAGCTAAAATTAATGCAAATATTTGTTTTCATGCCACAGGTTAACAATCAATCCAGTCAAACCCTAAGAGAGATCTGGATAAATGAGGATGGAGGTACTAAAGGGACTAGCAGAATTAAAAACAAACAAATTACCTGGGCCACATGGTATATTTCCAACAGTACTTAGAAATTAGGGAAATTATTAATAGGCCGCTAAAATATTCCAAATGACACTTCGAACAGGGACTGTGCCAACTGACTGGAAGATGGCAAATGTCATACCCATCCACAAGAAAAGGGACAAAACTGAGTCAGGAAATTATATACCAATCAGTCTCATCTGCATTATTTGTAAAATGTTGGAAAAAATTATTATACAGAAAATAGAGGAGCATCTTAATGATAACCATATTCTTGGAGGTAGTCAACATGGGTTTAGATGAGGCAAATCATGTCTTACTAATTTATTAGAATTTTTTGAACACACAGCTGCAGCTGTAGATCACATAAAAGCATATGATATGATATACTTAGATTTTCAAAAAGCTTTTGATAAGGTTCCACACCAAAGACTGATCCTCAAATTGGAAGCTGTAGGCATTCAGGGTAATGTAAGTAGATGGATTATGAACTAGTTGATATATAGGAAACAAAGTTGCTTCTAACTGTAGTGAGGTTGTTAGTGGAGTTCCACAGGGATCAGTATTAGGGCCTTTGCTTTTTCTAATCTGTATTAATGATCTGGACTCTGGGATAGTTAGCAAACTTGTCAAATTTGCAGATGATACTAAAATAGGTGGCTCAGCAGATACAATCTTGTTAGCACAGGTTATTCAAAGGGACTTTCCATTGTGGAAAGTGAGGGGTTTAAGAAGGGTTGCAGGTTGGGAGATGCAGGGCCAATGGAAGTAGAGGGAAAGATCAAACGTGCACATGGGCATGGAGGAATATTGAAGGGATAATAGGAGGATAGCAGGGAGAAGGGAAGGAAAAGATAGGAGAACAGATAGATAGAGGCAGCCTCTAGTGGGGATAGAGGGAAAGGGCTTGAAACCATGGCAATAATAATAGCAGTCACAAATTTTTTTTTTTTTTTTTCAAAATACTACCCCAAAAATCTGCTATAAATTAAATACTGTACTGCATCATTGTAATATATTCTAACGGGGTTCGGGGTTCAGTCAGTAACACGAGATGCAGGCAACGATCTTCTAGATTCTAGAAGACGGACTGATGCGTGAGAGCACAATCACTCGGAAAGGTTACAAACCTCTGAGTAACTTTTGTATGAGAAGCGAAAAACTCTCCTGCACATTTCAAAGTCTCCATTTTCTTCATTTTTTTTTTTTTTTCTGAAATGTTTGTTCAAGTTTTGCTAACTGTTACACTTAGGGTGATCACCAGTCCTGCATTTTAAGTTATTATTTTCAGAGAAATTGTTCAAATGTCCCGATTTTGTTCAGCATAAAATGAGAGAACACCTTGGTCAGTTTAAATTAAAAGCTAACACTAACATGAATAAAAGATAGTGATAGCAATAGCTGGGATTTTAGCAACAACAATCATTAAAAAAACATGGCCGTCGTAAGTAAGGTACGAAATAGCTCTTCCATTTGCTTTATGAACCCCCACCTCCTAACTGTTTCACATATGTGTGTGTGCTGTAAAATGTCCGTATAATTCAACATTAAGTTAGTAAAATATAGTGCTAGTTAAAACTGATGCAAAAGTAATTAATACAAATAAAAGTAAAACTTACCCAGTGAGATCTTCCTCCGAATCACTTTCGCCACTGAAGATGTGTAGACGTTTTCTTTTAAAGTGATCCAACTTTGAAATTGTGCTATTGTGAAAAGCCAGCTCTTTCTTACAAGTAAACAAGAGATTGTGTTGTTGATTTGCCTTTTAAAGTAATTCCAGAAGACTGAACTTTTGTTTATAGGTTTGTTTCCTGCAGAGGAACTTGTTGATTGTTCGTCCTTTTTAAAATCTTGTGAATACTCAACTATTTTTTTACAGTCGACTAATTTTATTCCTCAATTATTCGAATACTTCGAATAATCGTTGCTGCACTAGTGCCAAATGGAGGAGAGGCCCATCCCTCTTGGAGGAACTGCAAACCTGGTAGTCATCAGGGGAAGCTAATTTCGCCCCAGCTAGCCCAGGTGGCACTGGCCAATTGTGCGTCACCACTGAGCACTCCCAGTCACAATCAGCAAATGACATGAGCTGGGATTGCACCAGTGAACCACAGCTCATAGGGGTCTGTATGTGCTTTTACCGACTAGAGTAGGCTTATTTTGATAGTGCAGATGAAAGCGTATTTTGTTCCAAATGCGGTTTGCATGCCCCAGAGAAAAACTGGAGGAAAAAATGTATTTGTAATCAGGACAGACAATCTCAAATTAAAATCAATAAAATATCATAGTGTCAAAATGCCCTCGACTACAATGGGATCTCTGTAGCAAAGGCAGTCCTATCCTCAGAATATACAGCAGTGAGAGTTATTACCTCACTGAAACTAAAGTAACCCACATTGCAAAGTAAAAAATAATGTTCAGGACGGTTCATGCAATCGGAAAGCAAGGGAGATTATTCTTGGACTTTACCTGGATGGTTGATTATTACTATTTTCTAATAGTATATAATGCTATACAAAAACATTACACATTTTTTCTAAAACTAAGGTTTTTTTAAGATTTAATATTACCATTTATAAAAAGTGCATCATAAGACTCGATTATGCAATTCATGCACATTATTCTGTACAGTTGTTGTATATTTTTCTTTAAAATAATTACAGAACAATTATAGAATATTTTTTAAATGTGCTGTGGCTGACTGACAGCGAATGTGAGCATGAACACATGAGTGTGATTCTGTCCTTTTCTCCTCTTTGTTCAGTCCTACCTCTTTCTTTTTATTAGTTTTTTTCTGATTGTTGGATTTCAACTTTCTCAACTTAAACGTGTCACTTAAAACAAGCCTGAAAATGCAAATGAGGGCTCTCATCTTCGCATTTCAAAAATTCAGCTTGATCTAGTACATATTTTGTAAATAAAATTCAAAGGTACAAATTAATAAAATGTGTGCGATTAGTTGGAGGTGTTTGGTGAACCCTATAGTTCCTCTTTCTTTGTTTGAACACTTGAACACTAGTTAAGTCATTAATACTAACTGACTGGTTGTAAACCCTCTTGTGTTGCACAGGATGCACTACAGGAAGATTACGAGAACGAAGGCTGTTTCCCTGGAGCCCAGTACAAGCCCCCAAGGAGACCGTGGACTGTGCTCAACTTCCTCTTCTGGGCCACAGTACTGCTGTCCCCTCTCATCAACTTTGCAGCTGGAGTATTCGTCAGCGGCTCCCCTCTTCTCATTATTGGCTTTATCCTTTTTATTGGCATAGGTAACTTCTTATTAGTAGTATAAGTAGCAGCAGCAGTCAGAGTATTAGTATGCAGTACAGTACAATATGACTGGTACATACATCACTTCAAGGAATGGGCTCCTTTAAAAATATTTTTGCTCAAATTTACTTATGCCATTTTCTAATAACCAAAACTTATATTTTCAAATGGAAAAGAAAAACATTTGTTTGTATACCTACACTTGAAAAAAATTCTAGAAGTGGTGTTATATTACTGGGGTTCTTTTTTTTTCATTATATTTTATTCCTGCCTGTCAGGTTTTAAACAAAAGCCATAGTTTTATTAAAATGTAACAGCAATCTGTTACTTGTAATTTAATTAAATTGTTCCATTTGCTGCTTGAATTACTACTATTAGAAATGATGAAATTGTCATTTGATAAAGTTAGTTTTAAACAATGTAATTTGTGCATCAACCAATCACTTTTACTTTTAATCCACTTAATGGAGGTTTTAGATTAAAAACTGTGTTAGTATTACACTAACATTGAATAATTTGTTAACATGTTAACAGAAAAAAAAAACATTCATTTTGCTAGTATTACACATCAGTATGTTTTGTAGAGAATTTATATGATTTACTGACAGATATCTTTTAAAGTCGAGAATACTACCCAGAATGGTTATTATTATTATTATGGTTACCATGGTACCTCAGACGAGCACATTTTTGTCTATCAAAGCTGCCTACAAGGACACACAACATACAAACAGAGCCAACCTGTATCCTGTTTCTATATAATGACTTATCGTCACTGCCCTTCGCCCTTGGACCTCAGCCTGACATTAGATAAGAGCTCTTTATTCTTAGATTTTATAGGTTCTGTAAGATTAAAAAAAAATATATATTTTTGTATACATTGTAATACATTTGAAACTGTCTCGGGTTCATGACAATGATCACGAAGCACGGCAGCTCTTAACCAGAACGGCACTTTTATTGAATATTCACTGCTCTCACTGAGACCGCAGACAGAGGTAAAAGGGAGGAGTGACCATAGTCCTCCCTATCCAGCTGGAATGCGTCGTGCTGCTTTTTACCATCATGTCTTGCTCTGAGCTAATTTAGTTGCAGCCACCAATGCCAAGTCTGACCAGCAGAAGGTGTTACTATATATATATATATATATATATATATATATATATATATATATATATATATATATATATATATATATAATAATCTTTTTTCCTTCACTGTATATATATATATATATATATGTATATATATATGTATATATATATATATATATATATATATATATCAGTGAAGGAAAAAAGTATTTGATCCCCTGCTGATTTTGTACGTTTGCCCACTGACAAAGAAATGATGAGTCTATAATTTTAATGGTATGTGTATTGTAACAGTGAGACACAGAATAACAACAAAAAAATCCAGAAAAACGCATTTAAAAAATTATACATTGATTTGCATGTTGAAGAGGGAAATAAGTATTTGATCCCCTATCAATCAGCAAGATTTCTGGCTCCCAGGTGTCTTTTATACAGGTAACGAGCTGAGATTAGGAGCACTCTCTTAAAGGGAGTGCTCCTAATCTCAGCTCGTTACCTGTGTAAAAGACACCTGTCCACAGAAGCAATCAATCAATCAGATTCCAAACTCTCCACCATGGCCAAGACCAAAGACCTGTCCAAGGATGTCAGGGACAAGACTGTAGACCTACACAAGGCTGGAACGGGCTACAAGACTATTGCCAAGCAGCTTGGTGAGAAGGTGACAACAGTTGGCGCGATTATTCGCAAATGGAAGAAACACAAAATAACTGTCAGTCTCCCTCGGTCTGGGGCTCCATGCAAGATCTCACCTCATGGAGTTTCAATGATCATGAGAACGGTGAGGAATCAGCCCAGAACTACACGGGAGGATCTTGTTAATGATCTCAAGGCAGCTGGGACCATAGTCACCAAGAAAACAATTGGTAACACACTACGCCGTGATGGACTGAAATCCTGCAGCGCCCGCAAGGTCCCCTGCTCAAGAAAGCACATGTACAGGCCTGTCTGAAGTTTGCCAATGAACATCTGAATGATTCAGAGGAGAACTGGGTGAAAGTATTGTGGTCAGAAGAGACCAAAATCGAGCTCTTTGGCATCAACTCAACTTGCCGTGTTTGGAGGAGGAGGAATGCTGCCTATGACCCCAAGAACACCATCCCCACCATCAAACATGGAGGTGGAAACATGAGTGTTTTTCTGCTAAGGGGACAGGACAACTGCACTGCATCAAAGGGACGATGGACGGGGCCATGTACCGTCAAATCGTGGGTGAGAACCTCCTTCCCTCAGCCAGGGCATTGAAAATTGGTCGTGGATGGGTAGTCCAGCATGACAATGACCCAAAACACACAGCCAAGGCTACAAAGGAGTGGCTCAAGAAGAAGCACATTAAGGTCCTGAAGTGGCGTAGCCAGTCTCCAGACCTTAATCCCATAGAAAATCTGTGGCGGGAGCTGAAGGTTCGAGTTGCCAAACGTCAGCCTCGAAACCTTAATGACTTGGAGAGGATCTGCAAAGAGGAGTGGGACAAAATCCCTCCCGAGATGTGTGCAAACCTGGTGGCCAACTACAAGAAATGTCTGACCTCTGTGATTGCCAACAAGGGTTTTGCCACCAAGTACCAAGTCGAAGGGGTTAAATACTTATTTCACTCATTAACATGCAAATCAATTTATAACTTTTTTGAAATGCATTTTTCTGAATTTTTTTTTGTTGTTATTCTGTCTCTCACTGTTAAAATACACCTACCATTAAGATTATAGACTGATCATTTCTTTGTCAGTGGGCAAACATACAAAATCAGCAGGGGATCAATTACTTTTTTCCCTCACTGTATGTATGTGTGTGTGTATATATATATATATATATATACACCGATCAGCCATAACATTATGACCACCTGCCTAATATTGTGTAGGTCCCCCTTTTGCCGCCAAAACAGCCCTAACCCATCGAGGCATGGACTCCACTAGACCTCTGAAGGTGGCAGGGTGCATTATCCTTCTGAAAGAGGGCAATGCCATTAGGGAATACCGTGTCCATGAAAGGGTTTACATGGTCTGCAACAATGCTTAGGTAGGTGGTACATGTCAAAGTAACATCCACATGAATGGCAGGATCCAAGGTTTCCCAGCAGAACATTGCCCAAAGCATCACACTGCCTCCGCCGGCTTGCCTTCTTCTCATAGTGCATCCTGGTGCCATGTGTTCTCCAGGTAAGCGACGCACACACACCCGGCCATCCATGTGATGTAAAAAAAAAATGTGATTCATCAGACCAGGCCACCTTCTTCCATTGCTCTGTGGTCCAGTTCTGATGCTCACGTGCCCATTGTAGGCACTTTCGTCAGTGGACAGGGGTCAGCATGGGCACCCTGATTGGTCTGCGGCACGTGGGGATCGAAGTCTGGCCCGTGTGGTCCAATCCAACAGACGAGTTACTGTAGCTCAAATTGCTGAAAAACGTAATGCTGGTTCTGATAGAAAGGTGTCAGAACACAGTGCATCGCAGTTTGTTGCGTATGGGGCTGCGTAGCCGCAGACCAGTCATGGTGCCATGCTGACCCCTGTCCACTGCCGAAAGCACCTGCAATGGGCACGTGAGCATCAGAACTGGACCACGGAGCAATGGAAGAAGGTAGCCTGGTCTGATGAATCACGAGTTCAAGGTGTTGACTTGGCCTCCAAATTCCACAGATCTCAATCCAATCGAGCATCTGTAGGATGTGCTGGACAAACAAGTCCGATCCATGGAGGCCCCACCTCGCAACTTACAGGACTTAAAGGATCTGCTGCTAACGTCTTGGTGCCAGATACCACAGCACATCTTCAGAGGTCTTGTCTAGGAGGTCTCCTCTAGGAGTCCATGCCACGAAAGTTTTGGCGTCAAAAGTGGGACCTACACAATATTAGTCAGGTGGTCGTAATGTTATGGCTGATCGGTGTATATACAGTGCATCCGGAAAGTATTCACAGTGCTTCACTTTTTCCACATTTTGTTATGTTACAGCCTTATTCCAAAATGGATTAAATTCATTATTTTCCTCAAAATTCTACAAACAATACCCCATAATGACAACGTGAAAGAAGTTTGTTGAAATCTTTGCAAATGTATTAAAAATAAAAAACAAAAAAAGCACATGTACATAAGTATTCACAGCCTTTGCTCAATAATTTGTTGAAGCACCTTTGACACCAATTACAGCCTCATGTCTTTTTGAGTATGATGCTACAAGCTTGGCACACTTATTTTTGGGCAGTTTCTCCCATTCTTCTTTGCAGGACCTCTCAAGCTCCATCAAGTTGGATGGGGAGCGTCGGTGCACACCCATTTTCAGATCTCTCCAGAGATGTTCTATTGGGTTCAAATCTGGGCTCTGGCTGGGCCACTCAAGGACATTCACAGAGTTGTCCTGTAGCCACTCCTTTGTTATCTTGGCTGTGTGCTTAGGGTCGTTGTCCTGTTGGAAGATGAACCTTCACCCCAGTCTGAGGTCCAGAGCGCTCTGGAGCAGGTTTTCATCAAGGATGTCTTTGTACATTGCTGCATTCATCTTTCCCTCGATCCTGACTAGTCTCCCAGTTCCTGCCGCTGAAAATCATCCCCACAGCATGATGCTGCCACCACCATGCTTCACTGTAGGGATGGTATTGGCCAGGTGATGAGCGGCACCTGGTTTCCTCCAGACATGAGTTAAATCTTTGTTTCATCAGACCAGAGAATTTTGTTTCTAATGGTCTGAGAGTCCTTCAGGTGCCTTTTGGCAAACTCCAGGCGGGCTGTCATGTGCCTTTTACTGAGGAGTGGCTTCCGTCTGGCCACTCTACCATACAGGCCTGATTGGTGGAGTGGTGTAGAGATGGTTGTTCTTCTGGAAGGTTCTCCTCTCTCCACAGAGACATGCTGGAGCTCTGTCAGAGTGACCATCGGGTTCATGGTCACCTCCCTGACTAAGGCCCTTCTCCCCCAATCGCTCAGTTTGGCCGGGCAGCCAGCTCTAGGGGAGTCTTGGTGATTCCAAACTTTTTCCATTTACAGATGATGGAGGCCACTGTGCTCATTGGGACCTTCAATGCTGCAGACATTTTTCTGTACCCTTCCCCAGATCGATACAATCCTGTCTCAGAGGTCTACAGACAATTCCTTGGACTTCATGGCTTTGTTTGTTCTCTGACATGCACTGTTAACTGTGGGACCTTATATAGACAGATGTGTGCCTTTCCAAATCATGTCCAATCAACTGAATTTACCACAGGTGGACTCCAATCAAGTTGTAGAAACATCTCAAGGATGATCAGTGGAAACAGGATGCACAATTTTGAGTGTCGTGGCAAAGGCTGTGAATACTTATGTACATGTGCTTTTTTTGTTTTTTATTTTTAATGAATTTGCAAAGATTTCAAACAAACTTCTTTCACGTTGTCATTATGGGGTATTGTTTATAGAATTTTTAGAATTTAATCCTTTTTGGAATAAGGCTGTAACATAACAAAATGTGGAAAAAGTGAAGCACTGTGAATACTTTGTGGATGCACTGTATACACACAGTATTATGTGAACTGTAACGTTTTAATGTTCGGCTTATAAAAGTATGATGTTCTTCATTTAATGTGAAACCAGTCCTCAATGTGTTAGCATTGGCCATCTGGGTTTATAGTTTGAAAACTCTTTTCTATATTTACTATATTTATATTTCTAACTGACCAACCAAGTGCATGGCAATTTTTTTAAGAAACATTTAAAGTAGGACAGCTTTCATTTATAATATTTGTGATAGAACTAACTACCTGACATACTATAAAATTAAAACTCATTACCGTGGGCTCAGTACAATGTAATACTTAGGTGCAATTAATGTGCAAGCAGAGATGTTACCTCACAATGTTTATTTTTGATCTCAAAAGTGATTTGGCAGAAGGGCTGACATGTTTGCCTTATATATTAGCAAGTAGGTATTTTTTGGGATATGAAATTAGCCCCCCTAATATTGATATCCCCATCTGCTTGATATGAATGATGATGAATCCGATACCCTCTCTGGAACCCCACCCCCCGGATTAAGCGTAGCTCCTTTCTTCTCCCACGGTCACACTGAGCACTTGGAATGCATCTCTGCTGCCAGACAGTGTGATTTAAAAAAAAAAAAAAAAATTATCAGCCTCTGCCCTTCTTAAGCACCCTAACAGCGTGATGCATATTGAGATTTGTATGTTGCTACCACTCAAAAAATATCTGGTGCAATATGTTCTGAATCACACTGCTTGGTGCACAAAGGTGCACGGTGCAAACCATGGTGCACAGCACTCAGAAATGCACCAAAAGCATGGAAATAGTGCTGTAATAGACATACAACAGTAAGATATCCCACTAGCCACACCAAACCTTGCAGCGGCGTCTCAGTGGCTGGAGCGCATCTGCCAGCTGCCTGTCATCCTGGAGTCGCCCTGATACAGCTCCTACCCCTGTCTGTGGTGGTGGAGCTTTTGCCAGAGTTCAAGGGGTGCAAGAGACTGGGTTGGTGGCATTCCTATTGGTGGACTCCATCATCACCACCATGGTCTCACTGTCTCCAAAGCAGCAGAGCCCCAGGACCTCTCCTGCCCCACAGGCAGTGTTTGGTGACGGTCCCTATTGCGCAAAGCCTACATAGTGGGGGCACAATCAGTAGCAGCTCGTGGTCATAAATTCTGGTGGGGCAGATACTGACTACAGTCCCTGAATCGCTAATCATGCCCACTTTTAACATTATTTGAATAATGATGTGAAAACTAAATGGAATTCAGGCAAGCAGATAGTCACCTATGACTGAATTTTTGGCTATATAAGAGAATAGACAGTAAATAGCGTACTTGAGACCATTGCAGCTATTGCTCACAAAAGCTGCAGTTGCCTACATACTTAAAAGATGGATGGCCCTTATCCTATGAAAGTGTCCCACGACAACGAAGGCACAAGTATAAACTAAAGTCTGAAAATAGCATACTCCAATTTATACGTATTTTCAAAACAATGAGACGGATATGTTAGTTTTTCAATTGACAAGAAATAAGATCAGCCTACATGAGAGATGATTGCTTCCTCTTTTAAGTTTGTCTATCAGGGCCAAGCTGCTTAATTACCATCTTAAGAACATAAGAAAGTTTACAAACGAGAGGAGGCCATTCGACCCATCGTGCTCGTTTGGTGTCCATTAATAACTAAGTGTTCCAAGGATGTTCTTGTCTTGTAATTGTAATCGTTCAAATGTTGTTGTTTATAAAGAAAAGCTACACTGTTACACACAGTAGGTGCAGCTGCATTGTTAGTCATATTTACAGTCCCCCAAATGTGCAGACTGACACAAGAGAATGATAGAGGGCTGCACAGTGTGGAATGTTAGTGGCTTTGGCTGCCCCTACAAGCCTTTATTAGCACTTCTTGCAGTTCCCATATATGACCACAAGGTACCATAATAAACCTGCCTGCTGCAGTAGGTCACTGAGATGTTATGCCCAGACTTGCCAACCTATATGCATTTTGCGTAGCCGCTACATATTTTTAGTTAGTAATACGTGGGTATGCTTTCATCAGCGATGATACGCAATATACGCATAAATTATTAATGTTGAGCTGACTCGCTCATGTTTCAACTGCCAGCTGAGAACTGTGACTTGAGAGGAAATGTAAATAAAACTTGTTAGGGTATCTTTGTTTTTTTAGTTAAAACATTATGCATTTAACTTACTTACAAAAATTAAAAAACAATCAAATAAAAGGTACTAATTTTAGCCTAACTACATAGCATGAAAAAATATTGCTGCATGAAGATTTTACTAGAATTGCGAGTACAGACATTTATTATAATAAGTAGTGCCTGTAGTGGTTTCAGTAAATCCCAGGATGCATCGATGAAAAAGTAACAAGTTTATTATACAAAACATAAATACAGGTTAACCAGGAGCTCTCATCTCACATTAAGTGAAAAAAAGAACTAGAGATGTGAGCTGGAAGAAGCCCCTTTGTATCTTTGATAGACAATAGGTTACAGAAAATCCAGCTCAATCCAGCTGTAATGAGCTCAATTTACCCCATGCATACTGATAGTTGTTGATCAGGTATTCAAAAGACAATAGCTGTAAGCCTATATATGCACGGAACAGTGAGCCTTAAGGCAGAGGCAGAGTTACTTGGATACAATTGTTTTGTATACAATCCAAGAAACAATTAACCTTGAGGGGGAGGCAGGGTAACATGAATTTGGTAGAGTTCTGTAGCATTTTTACATAAAAACGAATAATTAAAGGGGTAAATACAAACAAACGATTGCTTCATAGACAAAACTGAAACAATCAATACTATAATAACATGAAACAATTAATAATATAGAAATAATATACAGATCATAATAAAAGTAAATTTTCCCACTACATGCCTATTTTGCATTCAATTCACTTCTAACCACCGTTTGTTAATTATCTTCCTCATGTAGTTTTGTGTTATTTGATCTGCTATTACTGCCATATTAGGGAAACAACTAATTAGCTTAATGTTGCCAACACAATCAGATTTTTGAGACCAATAGCTTAGTTTAAAAATTAAGTTTAAAATGTATCAGCTAAACACAGGGCACGGTAGTACACAGATCTTCACGAGAATGTCGACAAGTTATTTTTTACTATCTGTAACAAAGTCCTTGATCACACAAGGAAATCAACAGTTGATGATCATCTCAAATCAAATCAGCACAAGTCGGTTCCTCCCAGCCTGAACCCATTTTAAAATATTTGACAACAAATATACATAAAACAGTGGCTTCTGAATAGAGAGAAAAGGTAGATAACGTGCACTATGTACATGCACTCACACACACACACACACACACACACACACACACACACACACACACACACAGCTATATAACGTTAATGTTAACAAATGCAAACCGATTGCTTCCTAGATTAACTCCGCTAAATCATGATCACTCTGTTACACGTTACAGTTGATGTTAAGTGTTTTGGATGTATCGCTGTACAGAGAGGAAAGCCTTACATCTAATAAAAAATATCATAAACGTTTACCACAATACGAGTATCAGAGAAAGATTTAAACTGTAGTTTTTTTATTATTTTATGGTGCAGTCAAAATAGTCTAGTCTATTTTATAATAGATTTATAACATTTAATTTTATTTAAAAAATTGCTTTTTTTAATAGACAAGTTTTTCATTTACAGTAATGCCATCTTAAGCAGTGTTTCTCAACCCTACCCTGCTGGTTTGTGTTCCAACCGAGCTCAATTACTTAATTGAAGCCTTAATTTAAGTATTAATTTCCTAAAGGAGAACGTTTTAATTATTTAAAACAATGGGAGGCTTAAGTATAATATTGTATAAACGTATTATCTTATTAAGGAACCAACTTGTATCAGTTACACAATTAAAAAAATCAAATAGCAAGTAGCATACAATAAAGAAATAATATTAATAAATGTACATGCAAGTTATCAAATAGGCTCCAGTTGTTTCACTAGTGGTGTGTGTATGTGTATGTATATGTATATATATATATATATATATATATATATATATATAATATAATATTCTGTTTTGTTTAAGCATCTTGGGATTTTGACATAATCTTAAATTGTAAGGGCATTTAAATACTTTCCTTTGCATTCCAACTGCATATTTTTCAGGTATACTCAATCCAAACACTAATTCCACGGTGCTTCCGTGCTAGGGGTGTTTTAACTGAACACCGTGTTCTTGTGCTTGTATTCAAAATACTAGTACAGTAGTTAGTGTTTGAATATGTACATCTTGTCCTCACTGTTGCTGCTGTTCTTTCAATAAATCTTGGCAGTTTTCCTCATGAATTTTTGTGTTATTCCCAGGTCGAATTAGAAGCACAATATGTAATCTAAACAAAACATTATAATTCACTAGCCCATTGTAGTTATCTCACCCAATACTATCAATGGAAACATTGTTTTAGTTCTTAATGTTATTTAAATAAAGGAGAAAGCTTAATAATGGTAAAATCCTGCCATTTGACTTCTGCAAACACGTCTGAATGTCGATCTGATAAATGTTTAAACAAATTGGATCTGTTGCCTTCTTTAGCCTGCATTTCAGCTTTCCGTTGTCAGACTTTGCGTGTGGATTGGAGAAGCTCAAGAAACACGATTAATCGTTTACGATTTAGCTAATGTTAAAGTTACCTCAAGCTCACAAGTTGAGAATCCCCAATACCTAGTAAGACTGGGCGAGTTCTTCAGTCAAGGTACTGTGTAGATTCTGTGCAGATCAATGATGTACAAATAATTCTCAAATCCAAAACCCTTGCTGTGTAATGATATATAAATCACATGTTCTGTGCAGAATCTGCTCTTCTGCTTGATATAAGAACTCGCCCATTGATTTTGCTGACAACAGCACAAGGACAGATGTAGAAAGCTTTGAAGGTGGACTTGAGTCATTGAAGTTAGTTCAGCATGATACAAAATTTGAAAGATGCAACAGTTTAGCAAAATGCATGGTATTGAGATACAAATATAACACGGGGGGAAACAAGGTTTGTGTTTGTAGTATTTATTGACTAAATTCTGCTCATCAGGTGGACTAGTAATTCATATTTGTCACTCAGCACTGCTTATACGGAAATGGCTGTAACTAAGCTCATTCGAAAGCTACAGACCTGTGGTTTTCGTGAGTGGCAGCCTTGAGCACCTATAGGAGATAGGATTAGAGTAATATGACATAGAACACTTGCCCGCCCCCGGGACGTTTTGCAAAGAGCGGACCCCAGAGAGTTAATTTACAGCCCTGCTTTGTTTTGCAGATCTTACCTCAGTGTCTTACTTCAGGTTACCTCACGTTACTGATGGAGCTAGCAATATAAGTGTTTTATATATTTAGGATTACAACACGATGTACAGTACTGAACAGTGCATAACAAGACCAAAACAGCATAGAGAGCATACTGATTATATGAAACACAAAAATAATTGCCATTAACATGAATACACCATTGCCATGAAACGTCCATCAGCAACTTACTTTACTTTGAAACCCACAATAAACTAACCAGTTATCTTGCACTTATATAATGCAGTCATTTAAGTATATATACGATTATCTCAGTAGCATTTGCATGTAAAATGTGGGTTTATATGTGCTAATGGATGTGTTTTTCTTGTGTTTTCATCATTTTTAAGTAATTTACTCTAGTATTTGGGATTGACTTTGTCCTCTTCTGTGGCAGTTTATTATTATTATTATTATTATTATTATTATTATTATTATTATTATTATTTTCATAAGCCTGATTCTCCGAAGTTTGTTGGCCAAACTTGCATGCGCTTCATCACAGATCTTTAGTGACACCTTATTCAGGAAAGTCAGTCACTTATGAAGCTAACCATTCAAGAAAAAGTGCAGTTTTACCTGTTGGAATCTTCTCTGTTCCAAACAAAAGTATGTGTGTCATTTGGTGCTGACTTTTTTTTTTTTTTTCCTTTTTTGAAAGTGCTTTGTTTCACAAATGGTTATTTTCTGTACTTAAATCTTTTTTTAGTGGCTAAAAGTTAGAAACATTTAATCCTATACTAAGTTAAACATTTTAACTGAAACAATCATATATAATTGCATACTTTTATTTTTACAGAAAAATCCAAATTCAAAAGCATTCAACAGTTTATACCCTAAATGCCTCCCCACCCTCACCCCGTGGAACTCCCAAGATGTTTGCATTACAAGTGCTACAAAAAAAAAGATTGACAGGTGTTGTGCTCCAATATTGTGCAATAGCTGGGTTGACACCGAATCTCTGAAATAATGTTTTTTACTCTGAAATATCGAATTTGATTAATTGATTGTACAGAAACTTGGAATATTCATTACTAAGTAAGCTATGATGTATTGATGTGGACAATGAGTTTCTGAGGAATAACCATGTTTTTGGGTAGGTTTTTTTGGGGGGCCCAATCAGCAAGCCCTATACTTGCCACCTCACCCATCCAAGAGATAGTGGCAGTTGCAGACCAGTTGGTGATTGTAATTGTGATTGCATGCCAACGGTCGCCGTCAGTTATGGTTAACACAGGCGAGGCATGTGCCAGATACAGACTGCACATGTTGGCCCCAGTCAGTTCCTCCGTCATCTGGGGGATCTTGGTACTGTTGGTACTGTTGCAATATAGTGTGTCTAATCATGATCAATAATGCAGAGACTGATTCTGTAGTTTGTATGCTTTCATTTGAGTGGTCCCACTCCCTCTTAGGAGTATTTTGTGGTACAAATTTTCTCTAAACTTTTCCGCTTATGCTAGTGTTTTCAAATGCACATTATTCCTTAATTTCTTATGGTGTTTTCACCCAACAACTTCTCCAAATTTCAATATGAGTGGTACTTCAAATACACATTTTCCAAAGAAAGATTTCCCATAGACTTTAATGGTGGAAAAAGGTGAACATTTCCAAAAACACATTTTATTTTTGTGAAACAACTTGGTAGTACTGCAGTATAGTTTGTCTAATCATGTGTAAAGCGTTAAAATAATACCAACCTAAAGCTATGTTCCGCCTTCAAGAAGTTAAAAACAAACAAACAATGAAATGCATTATCTAGGTCCCGCCTTCTAAAGTTAAGTAACCAATCAGGCACATGATCCTGTTCTTCCCCCAGGGCAGTGCTGCCCTCAGAACAGCATTTCCAAAAACTCAACTGAGCCCAGCTTGCCGGCTATATTATATTCAGTATAGCCTACTGCATAAACGGTGGGTCAGGCAGTTGGAGAAGAACGTATTTATAGCTTATTAATTATCCGGAGTTTACAGCTGAAACACCGTATGTGTATGTATTGTAGTGGGGTGCGTGATAGGGGCGTTAGAACACACATAAGACAGGAGTATGTCTATTTATTTTCAGTTCCCAGAGGCTCCTGGTTGTCCAGGACAATGATTTTCAAAAAGCTAACAAACCGTTCTCTCTTGCAAAATCCATCGGGTCACAGATCAGGGTCAATGCCGGGGGCGGTTGTCATCCAGAAGAAATGTCCTTATTTGTGTAAGCAACCTTTGGTTTTGGTTTTGCTCTCCATTCTCTCCACGCTTTTGCTCTCCAGCACACCCTCCTTGTCCTTTCACCAACCAACTACTGAGACAAAGGAATGGAAGGGTTTCCTGATTATATAGCCCTGGTCTGATGGGCTGCACCTGGGTTGATTGCATCAGCTATGGGGTGTGTCAGCTCTGCGCCAAATTTCCACATCCCTGTCCGTGATCCTGATCCTGGAAGTGCTGCCAGCCTCATGCTGCTGTCCATGGTCCTGTTGGCCAGAAAGGAGAGAAACCGAGCAGGCACATAGCAATCATCTATGACCCGCCTGCTCATCCTGCTACAGTATTTAAAATATTTAGTAACATAAGAACGGATATGCAGTAGAAATTTACACAGAGATTTACTTCTGAAGCCACACAAAAATGGCTATGGCAGTTCTAGTGTAAGTCTCTAGCCAACTATAGCAGGGTAATGTAGATCTGCACATACAGGATGCAATATGGCAATATGTGTGTGTAGTTCCTGTATGTCATTAACTGTATGTGTTGATTTACATCCATACCCACAATGCCTCAGCACCCTGCCTTTTGTGTGGATGATAGAAAGTTGGCAACCTAGCATAACACTGTTCTTCAAAAGTTTTAAGACGGAACAAAGCTTTTATACCCCCTCTGGGATATATGCCCAAGGGGCCTTAACATTTTACAAACAGTGTCTGAATGGTCATTTCTAATAACTAGCAGTGATTTCATTGGCATTCTAAACTGCCAATTACATTATAAGGTAATTAGCAGTTAATACGTTGCAAGAAAGGAATGTGAACTGCTGATAACCAATTGGGGAGTAACATCACACCAAGGACAAAGGCAGGATATGATTTCTGTATTTTTCCCTCACATATCCTTGTCTAAAACTTGTTCTGGTTGAGTTAGCAGGTGGTGGCTTCAGGGCAGGATTCCTTATCAATCAATATTTTTGTATTTGTGTAGCACCCATTGCAGGATAGCCACAGAGCGCTGTACCGATTAATAAACATACTCAATCAAAATTCGAAAAATAAATAAACCATAAACAATTTAGAAAATAAAATAAACCATTAGGCATAGAGGAAAGAAAAAAAAATGACTATGAATGGCAGAGTGTTCTTGGAGAAAATAAAACTCTGGGGATCCATGACTTAATTGCCTCCCCTCCAGGCAATGTAATTATTTTACAGCAGTGAGATCATGTAATTCCCTCTAGTGGGGGTCTCTGGGAAGATGGAACATCAACAGCCCTTGGGTGGGGATGACTTGTGCCCTTGGGGTGTGGTTGAATTGTTAGGGTGCCACATCAGCCCTCTGGGGTGGGTTGTGCCTTATTGAGTTTCTAGGGTGGGGGTCAAGGTACTTCATCAGCCCCTCAGAGGGTGCTATTGTTGGAAAATACAAAAATAAAATTGTGCTCAGGTACTGATCTTAAAATGCCAGTCTGCTGCCCTCTTCCCTTGTAATGCTTTGGATATACATTAACACCTCCCCATTTGGTTAGTATTCTAGACTTGAAATATAATATTAGGTTTGCGAATGCACCCCTGTTTATCTGAAAAAGAGAATACTACCCAAAGGTTGCAAGGTCACTCAAGAAATCTGACTTCCAGCAAAGAGGAAAAGTCACTCCACTTTCATTATATGGAAACAGGATACAGGAAGGGACTGTATGACTGTGTAGAGTGGCCTGTAAGCAGCTTTGATAGACAAAGATGTTTGTGTGAGGTTCCATGGTAACAGGCTTAACCCCTCACCCTTTGGGTAGTATTATTTGTTCAGATAACTAGGGTTGCATTCTCAACCTATCGCTGAAAACAGAAAACAAAGGGTATGAATTATTATTTTTCTAATTAACTTTTTTTTTTTTTTGTATTTTCTTTCTTTAGCATGCTTTGCTGTTCGACGGCTAATAGGAGTGACTGAGATTGAGAAGGGCTCCAGTTATGGCAACCAGGAAGTGAAGAAGAAGAATTAAACATTTTGCCATCCAGATAAAAAAAAAAAGTCCCTTTTTTATTTTCATAGAGGGAAAAAGTGCGGGGAAAAATAATAATAAATAATTATATTAGTTATGATAATGATGTAAAGGGACTGCCTCAAACCATCTTTGTTTTATTTTTTTTCATTACATTAAAAATCCTGCCCGAAGAAAGATGAGAATTCAGTACAGATGCCAACAGAGTGGAAACTTTGAATTTGCTTTCTGGTCCTAAGAAAGCTTTATGGTTTCCCATGTATTTCATTCCACTCCAATATTATTGAATACAGATTTTAGTTTTCTTAGCTTTTTCATAATTTAAGTGCTAATTGGAGTGCTAATTCTCATCTGAAATGTCAGTCTCTCTGGAGAAAACTGCAGCAGCTTTTCACCAACTGGTGACATGATAGCAAGCTTGCTGTGAGACATGAAACTCTGGTCACACGTAGAAGCAGCACATTCTTAACTTCAGAACCTAGAGCTTAACATTTACAGAGCACTAACTTGAAACTAATAAATCGATCAATGCAAGTTACTTGTTGTGCTCTCAATAATAATTGCATGAAAGTAGCAAGGCAGTTGTATCCCTTACATATCTTTAGATTGATAGGAAAAAAAATCCCCTCATCAGTATTTAGATTATGTAAATGCCCTGTTTTTTTTTTTGCTTTGTTTGGGTGTTTTGTTTAGAGAGGTTTGTTTTGGTTTCTGTATATTTGTATTATAATTTATAATTTCACCAGAGGGTCCTGGATGTCATTTTGCATTTCCTTGTGGCTATGCCAAGTCATTTCCATGTTTCAATGGCTGTTTTCTCTTGCTCTTGTAAAGATTGATTTCTTTATTGTTTGTCTCTACTAAAACAGCCTATTATTGATCTATGTTCTTTTTAACACTCTCAGCTTGTTTAAAAAATATTAATTCAAGTATGAGGGAGAGGATTAGATGGGAATTAAATTGGTAACAAACATGTTGATATTGGTTAATACTCTTGTCCAAGATGCTGCATGGTAAATGGTATCAGCTCCAGGATATATGACATCAGTTTTCAAATGCACAGTAACATGAATGTCATTTAATCAGTGGTGAAATGTTTTACTTATTATGAAATAAAAAAATAAAAGAAAGAAAAATAATCAGGGCTTACTTGCTTTAACTGACACATTTATTCTAAATTTCCAGCCTAGGGATGAATCCCAGCTTTTGTAGTGCAAGTTCCAAACAAATTGTGGAACAGGTTGAAACCCACAGGCTTTATATTCTTTCTGAAACAATTACCTTATTTATCATAGTTCTAACAACTTATTAATTCTAGTAATTACCATTGTAGTTATATACAGGTATTTTCAAAAGTTGGATTACTGCAATCAAATGGAACTTGCAACTGTTCTTTCTTATGCTTTCCCACTATTTTGTCTATTGACTTTGGCAAGATCCAGGGCTGCATTGGGATATTATGAATGGTGATGTATCTTTATTATTGGAGTTCAAATATATGTTGTTACTGAGTCCAAAACTTGGAATTATATAGAGTGATTGGTTTCAGTCTCAACCTTTGCAAAATACACAACAGTTTCAAAGCTCCATAGTCAGTGTCCCATGAGTGTGAACTGTGAGAAGTATTACATTACACTATTTGTCATTTAGCGATGCTCTTAGCCAGGGTGACTTTACTGGAGCAATCTAAGTGAAGTACCTTGCTCAAGTGTACTAACCACTACCCCACAATGCTGCCTGTATGTTAATTAGGATAGCTTAACAGAGAATTTATACACAAGTTTAAGTATACACTCACCTAAAGGATTATTAGGAACACCTGTTCAATTTCTCATTAATGCAATTATCTAACCAACCAATCACATGGCAGTTGCTTCAATGCATTTAGGGGTGTGGTCCTGGTCAAGACAATCTCCTGGTTGTTGGTGCCAGACGGGCCGGTCTGAGTATTTCACAATCTGCTCAGTTACTGGGATTTTCACGCACAACCATTTCTAGGGTTTACAAAGAATGGTGTGAAAAGGGAAAAACATCCAGTATGCGGCAGTCCTGTGGGCGAAAATGCCTTGTTGATGCTAGAGGTCAGAGGAGAATGGGCCGACTGATTCAAGCTGATAGAAGAGCAACTTTGACTGAAATAACCACTCGTTACAACCGAGGTATGCAGCAAAGCATTTGTGAAGCCACAACACGTACAACCTTGAGGCGGATGGGCTACAACAGCAGAAGACCCCACCGGGTACCACTCATCTCCACTACAAATAGGAAAAAGAGGCTACAATTTGCACAAGCTCACCAAAATTGGACAGTTGAAGACTGGAAAAATGTTGCCTGGTCTGATGAGTCTCGATTTCTGTTGAGACATTCAGATGGTAGAGTCAGAATTTGGCGTAAACAGAATGAGAACATGGATCCATCATGCCTTGTTACCACTGTGCAGGCTGGTGGTGGTGGTGTAATGGTGTGGGGGATGTTTTCTTGGCACACTTTAGGCCCCTTAGTGCCAATTGGGCATCGTTTAAATGCCACGGCCTACCTGAGCATTGTTTCTGACCATGTCCATCCCTTTATGACCACCATGTACCCATCCTCTGATGGCTACTTCCAGCAGGATAATGCACCATGTCACAAAGGTCGAATCATTTCAAATTGGTTTCTTGAACATGACAATGAGTTCACTGTACTAAACTGGCCCCCACAGTCACCAGATCTCAACCCAATAGAGCATCTTTGGGATGTGGTGGAACGGGAGCTTCGTGCCCTGGATGTGCATCCCACAAATCTCCATCAACTGCAAGATGCTATCCTATCAATATGGGCCAACATTTCTAAAGAATGCTTTCAGCACCTTGTTGAATCAATGCCACGTAGAATTAAGGCAGTTCTGAAGGTGAAAGGGGGTCAAACACAGTATTAGTATGGTGTTCCTAATAATCCTTTAGGTGAGTGTATGTTGATGGTCTATTTACTTTAAATTCAATACATTCTCACATTGCGTCTTTTGAGTATTCGTATATTGACATCAACAGTAAACCTGAGCCATTGGAGAAGAGTCATATCTTTAGAGAAAGACAACTGCATCAGACAGCTGCTGTCAATGTACATTTATAAACAAAGGTCAGCTGTAATTAATCAATATTCAAGTACTTGTGAATTGATCTAAAACATTTCTTGTAGGGCTCTTTTTGTCTTTTTCCTTTTTTTGCTATTTTTATTTATTTATTTTTGTACAGTGACAAAAGCCATGGCTGTTTTTAAAGTTTGGGATTGCCAGCGGAAAGAAAGAAAAATGATCAGTGGGATGACAGTTAATGAAGTTCTTGCAAAGGGTAAGTGCGTAGCAGGATATTATATTAGTAAATACAAACCTTAGTAAATAGCATTTCCCAAACTATGTTGATGACCACTCTCATGTTACCTCCTCCTAAATAGGTGAAAACAAATGATTTACTGATAACTTAATTAAAAAGCCATGACAATTTTTAATTTTAGTTTAAGTATTAAAGTTTGGGAAATGCTGACATATGGTTATCTTCTCTTTTATGTAATTCTCCCTCATTTATTTATTCAATTGCATTTTTTTAGGGACAGTAAAGCTTGGCCTTTCAAAAAAGGGACCACTCTAGTGTTAGAATTGGATGGTACTGAAATAGATGATGATGATATCCTATTGGAATTGCAATCCCATACACTTATAGTCTTAATGGATGGAGAGACCTGGATACCAAACCAGCCAGATATACCTGAGAGATCTGATGCACAGATTTGTAGCACTAATGAACCAACTGAGAAAGGAGTTGAAATACTCCTACCCTCATCATCAGCTACAACATCTTTTGCAAAACCTAGCATTATTTGCATTTGTATTCATACTCAGCATTTCCTCTTATTTTATTTTCACAAAACTGTATTCACTTCGCAGTCTTGCAGACTGAATAATATCCTTACAGTACTAATATGTATGCTTATGTACCCTTAAAAACAAGACGGCTGAATACAGTGTACTTTCTTAAATATGTATATTATGCATGTATGTATGCCTATATTTGTCTGTCAATTTACATATTTTTTTTAACTTATGCATGAATTACAGAAGCCTTAGTCGTCGACGAGAGAACACCACTACCACCTTTTTCTGATCTTGTTAAACAGTATCTACAGAATGCAAATTCTAGAGCAGTCTGGAATAAGATGGTAGAAGAGGCAGCACATTATTATATGGCAAACTTCCCTGGCCTACATGACAGTGCAGAATATAAAGCCATTGGGAGGAAACTATATGCCCAACACCCATGCATTAAACATGAAGGGACAGAACCATGGGTAAGATGAAATGTGTTCTAGAAAAAACATAACAAATATATACCATTACTATTCATTAGCTACCATTGATGAATGCTTCAAAAGTATGTTAATGTATTAATTTATTTACTTTGCAGTCTTTATTTTCAAAATGTCTGAATCATCTCCAATCCTTGCCAAACAACCTCATTCAAGCTGTATAGAGAGGCCAGCAGAACTGCCAGTGTCTGAATACAACCGCCACATTTGTGAGCTTAAAAAGGAATTGGAAAACCAAAGGCCAAATGATAACCATTTGAAAATTCTACTGAAAGAAACTTTCCAGAATCGGCGATCATGGATAACAACTCTTCCCTCGGAAAAATGAAACCCATAATTGAAATGTACCCATGTACAGATTAATTATAATAATTATTATAATATAATAATATTTTTTTAGATGTTAATTGAGTCTATGCATGGAAAGTTCTTATTAGAAATATTAGAGTTGTATGTTTAATCAATTTACAAGTAGGTTTTAGTTACATGAGACCCACTGTATTTAATAAATGTACATGTATCTGTGCTTTAAGTGTTTACACCGATCAGCCATAACATTATGACCACTGACAGGTGAAGTGAATAACACTGATAATCTCGTTATCATGGCACCTGTCAGTGGGTGAGATATATTAGGCAGCAAGTGAATATTTTGTTCTCAAAGTTGATGTGTTAGAAGCAGGAAAAATGGGCAGGCTTAAGGATCTGAGCGACTTTGACAAGGGCCAAATTGTGATGGCTAGACGACTGGGTCAGAGCATCTCCAAAACTGCAGCTCTTGTGGGCTGTTCCCGGTCTGCAGTGGTCAGTACCTATCAAAAGTGGTCCAAGAAAGGAAAAGTGGTGAACCGGTGACAGGGTCATGGGTGGCCAAGGCTCATTGATGCACGTGGGGAGCGAAGGCTGACCTTCTGAACCTTGATAATAAATAATGTGTGGGTTCTCTTATTCTTACAGTATGTGAAAAGTTACAACACCCAATCTATGTAGTTTCTAAAGATTTTGTAAGATTTTCAGATATAACAATAAAAAACAGAAAATAGTAAATGTTACGTAGCTTTCATGCACTTTAAAAGATTTATCTGAAAATAATAAAGGTGAGGCTCTGCATGAAATAAAGCAAAAATGTAAGACAGATCAACCTCACTGTCTTTTCTCTAAAGTCACTGTGTGTGTAAAATATGATATTGATTAAAACTTAAACTTAACACGTCTACATTTTACAGGGTGTACGATCTGACAAATGGTCATCATACTTGAAAACAGCGGAGGAAGAGTCTCCACATCTCATTATTTTTGTAGATGGACAAGAACTCCAAGAAGCTGCTGTAGTAGGAGACACAAACATAATTTCCTGCCAGGCCAAAACCTGTCTGGATGCTGTCATGGTGCTCCTTGGTACATACTATGTTTTTGATTTGGAGTACCCCAGGATTTACTCGCAAGTCCTGGG
The DNA here is from genome assembly GCF_036373705.1 of Amia ocellicauda. Lineage (NCBI taxonomy): Eukaryota > Metazoa > Chordata > Actinopteri > Amiiformes > Amiidae > Amia > Amia ocellicauda. Next base: position 38,201,863 of record NC_089855.1, on the reverse strand, counting down.
CTTTCTACAACATTTTATCTTAAATGATTCATATACAAAATCAAAATCCAACAAATTAAAGTTTTTTTCCAAAACATTCACCTCACGGAATTCTGAAATATAAAATAATACAAGCTCACAATTTCCTGCTTTAAATGTAATACTCAAATGTATAAATCCAACCAGAAATAGCTGGAGACAAAATTTGTTGTTGATTGTCACTGTCACCTATTAGTATTATTATCTGGAGACATTGTAAATAGTTTTGTTATTATTAAATGTGATATATCACATAACTGGAGACATTGTAAGTAGTTTTGTTATTATTGTCACTGTCACTGTCACCTATTACAATTATTATTACAAACCATTAAAGCTGTTCTATTGTTTTTTCTCTCTATCTAATAAAACCACATGTCAAGGTGTTTAAAAAGTGTTACAACGTATAGACATGTCAAGGTGTTTCTTTACTAAACACATGACCACGTTTATTTTCTAATAACGTTCAAAAAAATAAACACCTTGACACGTATAAAAATTGTTACAGATAAGTGTTTAACTATGTGTTCAAAACATAAACACTTGGGTTTACAGTGATAGGACCATGGGAAGCTTGTTAGTTTAGACGTCATGTTTCAGAGATAGGGATTTATATCACATGATTGGATGTAACAACCCATACGTTTATATGCGAGTATGGATGCCATACACTCAGATCACTTTCAAAAGTTCCTAAAACCTGCCCCTTTGAAGACAGAAGTCTTAAATTTAGCACAGACATGCCAGGGAACATTGGGGGTGCAAACCTAAAATATTGAGTGGATAGGACCATGGGAAGCTTGTTAGTTTGGACTTCATTTTTCAGAGATAGGGATTTATATCACATGATTGGATGTAACAACCCATACGTTTATGTTCGAGTGTGGATGCATTACAATCAGATCACTTTCAAAAATTCCAAAAACCTGCCCCTTTGAAGACAGACTTCTGAAACTTGGTACAACATGCCAGAGTACTTTAGGGGTGCCCACCTAAAATTTGGAGCCGATAGCACCATAGGAAGCCTGCTAGTTTGGACTTCATGGTTTGGAGACAGGGATTTATATCACATCATTGGATGTAACAACCCATACGTTTATAGGCGAGTGTGGATGCCATACACTCAGATCACTATCAAAAGTTCCTGAAACCTTCCCATTTGAAGACGGAGCGCTAAAGCCTTGCTCAGACATACCAGGGAACATTGAGGATTTCTACCTAGAATTTGGTGTGGATATGACCATGGGAAGTCTGTTAAATTGGACTTCATGTTTCAGAGATAGGGAATAATATCACATCATTGGATGTAACAACCCATACGTTTATGTACGAGTGTGGATGCATTACACTCAGATCACTTTCAAAAGTTACAAAAACCTGCCCCTTTGTAGACAGGGCTCTGAAATTTGGGTGATATAAATCCCTAATCTCCGAAACATGAAGTCAAATCTAGCAGGCTTCCCATGCTCCTATGGACGCCAAATTTTAGGTGGTCACCCCCAATCTACCCTGGCATGTCTGTGCCAAATATCAGAGCCCTGTCTACAAAGGTGCAGGTTTTAGGAACTATTGAAAGTGATCTGAGTGGAAAGCATCCACACTAGTATATAAACTTATGGGTTGTTACATCCAGTTATGTGATATAATTCCCTGTCACCGAAACATAAAGTGCAATCTAACAAACTTCCCATGGTCATATGAACTCCAAATTGTAGGTGGGAACCCTCAATGGACCCTGGAATGTCTCTGCCAAATATCAGAGCCCTATCTTCAAAGGGGCAGGTTTTAGGACCTTTTGAAAGTGATCTGAGTGTAATGCATCCACACTCGAACATAAACGTATGGGTTGTTACATCCATTCATGTGATATAAATCCCTATCTCCGAAACATGAAGTCCAAACAAACAGGCTTCCCATTGTCCTATCAACTCCAAATTTTAGGTGGGCACCATCAATATACCATGGCATGTCTGTGCCACGTTTCAGAGCCCTGTCTTCAAAGGGGCAGGTTTTAGGAACTTTTGAAAGTGATCTGAGTGTATGGCATCCCCACTCGCATATCAAGGTATGGGTTGTTACATCCAATGATGTGATATAATTCCCTGTCACCGAAACATAAAGTGCAATCTAACAACCTTCCCATGGTCATATCCACACCAAATTCTATGTGGGAACCCTCAATGTACCTTGGCATGTCTGTGCAAAATTTCAGAGCCCTGAATTCAGAGGGGCAGGTTTTAGGAACTCTTAAAAGTGATCTGAGTGTATGGAGCATATCATACTGTGAGTAGCTTGATGTGCTCAACTGCATTACATATGCTTACAAATGCAATTTTACAACATTTCTTGTTGTTTCCAGGACAGAACTGACTTGGTTTCTAGAGTTTGACGAATTGTAATGTTATCATGCAAATACACATGTAAGGTCTTCACCTTTGGAACGAGACTGCCCTGAAGTATATAGTGTTGGAGCTTTTCAGGCTAAGAGAAGCATAATTTGGATGGTATTGCAATTTCTTCATTCTGTAAAGTCAGATGTGTTCAACTGCATTACATATGCTTATACTTGCAATTTTACAACATTTCTTGTTGTTTCAGGTCAGAACTGATTTGGTTTGATGAATTGTAATGTTTTCATGCAAATGCACATTTAAGGTCTTCACCAATGACAGAGATTGCCCTTAAGTATACTTTTGGAGCTTTTCAGGCTAAGAGAAGCATAATTTGGATGGTATTGCAATATCTTCATTCTGTATAGTTAGATGTGTTAAACTGCATTAGATATGCTTACACTTGCAAATTTAAAACATTTCTTGTTGTTTCCAGGACAGAACTGACTTGGTTTCTAGAGTTTGACGAATTATAATGTTTTCATGCAAATACACATGTAAGGTCTTCACCAATGACAGAGTTTGCCCTTAAGTATAGAGTGAGAGCATATCATGCTAAGAGAAGCATACTTTGGATGGTATTGCAATATCTTCATTATGTAAATTCAGATATGTTCAGCTGCATTACATATGCTTACTCTTACAATTGTACAACATTTCTTGTTGTTTCCAGGACAGAACTGACTAAGTTTCTAGAGTTTGACGAATTATAATGTTTTCATGCAAATACACATGTAAGGTCTTCACCAATGTAAGAGATTGCGAATAAGTATAGTGTTGGAGCGAATCATGCTAAGAGAAGCATAATTTGTATGGTATTGCAATATCATCATTGTGTAAAGTCAGATGTGCTCAACTGCATTAGATATGCTTTCAAATGCAATTTTACAACATTTCCTGTTGTTTCAGGTCTGAACTGATTTGGTTTGATTAATTGTAATGTTTTCATGCAAATACAGATTTAAGGTCTTCACCAACAACAGAGATTGCCCTATAGTATATAGTGTTAGAGCTTTTCAGGCTATGAGAAGCATAATTTGGATGGTATTACAAATCTTTATTCTGTAAATTTAGATGAGCTCAATTGCATTACATATGCTTACAAATGCAAAATCACAACATTTCTTGTTGTTTCAGGTCAGAACTGACTTGGTTTCTAGAGTGACGAATTGTAATGTTTTCATGCAAATACACATGTAAGGTCTTCACCAGTGACAGAGATTGCCCTTAAGAATATAGTGTTGGAGCTTTTCAGGCTAAGAGAAGCAAAATTTAGATTGTAATGCAATATCTTCATTCTGTAAAGTCAGATGTGCTCAACTGCATTACATATGCTTACAAATGCAATTTAACTACATTTCTTGTTGTTTAAGATCAGAACTGATTTGGTTTCATTAGTTTGATTAATTGTAATGTTTTCATGCAAATACACATGTAAAGTCATTACCAATGACAAAGATTGCCCTTAAGTATAGTGATGGAGCATTTCAGGCTAAGAGAAGCATAATTTGGATGGTATTGCAAAATCTTTATTCTGTAAAGTCAGATGTGCTCAACTGCATTAGATATGCTTTCAAATACAATTTTACAACATTTCTTGTTGTTTCAGGTAAGATCTGACTTGGTTTCATGAGTTTTATGAATTGTAATGTTTTCATGCAAATACACATGTAAAGTCATTACCAATGACAAAGATTGCCCTTAAGTATAGTGACGGAGCATTTCAGGCTAAGAGAAGCAAAATTTAGATGGTATTGCAATATCTTCATTATGTAAATTCAGATATGTTCAGCTGCATTACATATGCTTACACTTACAATTTTATAACATTTCTTGTTGTTTCCAGGACAGAACTGACTTGGTTTCTAGAGTTTGACGAATTGTAATGTTTTCAAGCAAATACACATGTAAGGTCTTCACCAATGACAGAGATTGCCAATAAGTATAGTGTTGGAGCTTTTCAGGCTAAGAGAAGCATAATTTGGATGGTATTGCAAATCTTCATTTTGTAAAGTTAGATGAGCTCAATTGCATTACATATGCTTACAAATGCAATTTTACAACATTTCTATTTGTTTCAGGTCCAAAATGATTTGGTTTGATTAATTGTAATGTTTTCATACAAATACACATATAAGGTCTTCACCAATGAAAGAGATTGCCCTTAAGTATAGTGTTGGAGCTAATCATGCTAAGAGAAGCATAATTTGTATGGTATTGCAATATCTTCATTCTGTAAAGTCAGATGTGCTCAACTGCATTAGATATGCTTACATATGCAATTTTACAACATTTCCTGTTGTTTCAGGTCTGAACTGATTTGGTTTGATTAATTGAAATGTTTTCATGCAAATGCAGATTTAAGGTCTTCACCAATAACAGAGATTGCCCTATACTATATAGTGTTGGAGCTTTTCAGGCTATGAGAAGCATAATTTGGATGGTATTACAAATCTTTATACTGTAAATTTAGATGAGCTCAATTGCATTACATATGCTTACAAATGCAATATCACAACATTTCTTGTTGTTTCAGGTCAGAACTGATTTGGTTTGATTAATTGTAATGTTTTCATGCAAATGCACATGTAAGGACTTCACCAATGATAGAAATTGCCTTAAGTATATAGTGTTGGAGCTTTTCAGGCTAGAAGAAGCATAATTTGGATGGGATTGCAATATCTTCATTCTGTAAAGTCGGATGTGCTCAACTGCATTACATATGCTTACAAATGCAATTTAACTACATTTCTTGTTGTTTCCAGAACAGAACTGACTTGGTTTCTAGAGTGTGACGAATTGTAATGTTTTCATGCAAATGCACATGTAAGGACTTCACCAATGACAGAGATTGCCCTTAAGTATAGTGATGGAGCATTTCAGGCTAAGAGAAGCAAAATTGAGATGGTATTGCAATATCTTCATTATGTAAATTCAGATATGTTCAGCTGCATTACATATGCTTACACTTACAATTTTACAACATTTCTTGTTGTTTCCAGGACAGAACTGACTTGGTTTCTAGAGTGTGACGAATTGTAATGTTTTCATGCAAATACATATGTAAGGTCTTCACCAATGACAGAGATTGCCCTGAAGAATAGTGTTGGAGCTTTTCAGGCTAAGAGAAGCAAAATTTAGATTGTAATGCAATATCTTCATTCTGTAAAGTCAGATGTGCTCAACTGCATTACATATGCTTACAAATGCAATTTAACTACATTTCTTGATGTTTCAGGTCAGAACTGACTTGGTTACACGAGTTTGATGAATTGTAATGTTTTCATGCAATTGCACATGTAAGGACTTCACCAATGATAGAAATTGCCCTTAAGTATAGTGTTGGAGCTTATCAGGCTAGGAGAAGCATAATTTGGATGGTATTGCAATATCTTCATTCCGTACAGTCTGAAGTTCTCAACTGCATTACATATGCTTACAAATGCAATTTAACTACATTTCATGTTGTTTCAGATCAGAACTGATTTGGTTTCATTAGTTTGATTAATTGTAATGTTTTCATGCAAATACACATGTAAAGTCATTACCAATGACAAAGATTGCCCTTAAGTATAGTGATGGAGCATTTCAGGCTAAGAGAAGCAAAATTTAGATGGTATTGCAATATCTTCATTATGTAAATTCACATATGTTCAGCTGCATTACATATGCTTACACTTACAATTTTACAACATTTCTTGTTGTTTCAGATCAGAACTGACTTGGTTTCTAGAGTTTGACGAATTATAATGTTTTCATGCAAATACACATGTAAGGTCTTCACCAATGAAAGAGATTGCCCTTAAGTATAGTGTTGGAGCTAATCATGCTAAGAGAAGCATAATTTGTATGGTATTGCAATATCTTTATTCTGTAAAGTCAGATGTGCTTATCTGCATTACATATGCTTACAAATGCAATTTTACAACATTTCCTGTTGTTTCAGGTCTGAACTGATTTGGTTTGACTAATTGTAATGTTTTCATGCAAATACAGATTTAAGGTCTTCACCAATGACAGAGATTGCCCTATAGTATATAGTGTTAGAGCTTTTCAGGCTATGAGAAGCATAATTTGGATGGTATTACAAATCTTTATACTGTAAATTTAGATGTGTTCAACTGCAGTACATATACCTACATTTGCAATTTTACAACATTTCTTGTTGTTTCCAGGTCATAACTGACTTGGTTTCTAGAGTTTGTCGAAATCAAATGTTTCTTGCAAATACACAGGTAAGGTCTTCACCTTTGGAACGAGACTGCCCTGAAGTTTGATGTGGGAGAATTTCAGGATAAGAAATGAATAATTTGGATGTTTTTGCAATGTCTTCATTCTGTAAAGTCAGACTTGTTCAACTGCATTCCATATGCTTACACTTGCAATTTTTCAACATTTCATGATGTTTCCAGGACAAAACTGACTTGGTTTCTAGAGTTTGACGAATTGTAATGTTTTCAAGCAAATACACATGTAAGGTCTTCACCAATGACAGAGATTGCCCTTAAGAATATAGTGTTGGAGCTTTTCAGGCTAAGAGAAGCATAATTTGGATGGTATTGCAATATCTTCATTCTGTAAGGTTAGTTAAATTCAATTGCATTACATATGCTTACAAATGCAATTTTTCAACATTTCTTGTTGCTTCCAGGACATAACTGACTTGGTCTCTAGAGTTTGACGAATTGAGATGTTTTCATGCAAATACACATGTATGGTCTTCACCAATGACAGAGATTGCCCTTAAGTATATAGTGAGAGCATATTATGCTAAGAGAAGCATAATTTGTATTGTATTGCAAAATCATCATTCTTTAAAGTCAGATGTGCTCAACTGCATTACATATGCTTACAAATGCAATTTTACAACATTTCTTGTTGTTTCAGGTCAGAACTGTTTTGGTTTGATTAATTTAAATGTTTTCATGCAAATACACAAGTATGGTCTTCACCAATATCAGAGATTGCCCTAAATTATATAGTGTTAGATCTTTTCAGGATATGAGAAGCATAATTTGGATGGTATTGCAATATCTTCATTCTGTAAAATCAGATATACTCAACTGCATTACATATGCTTACAAATGCAATTTTACAACATTTCTTGTTGATTCCAGAGCAGAACTGACTTGGTTTCTAGAGTGTGACGAATTGTAATGTTTTCATGCAAATACATATGTAAGGTCTTCACCAATGACAGAGATTGCCCTTAAGTATAGAGTGAGAGCATATTATGCTAAGAGAAGCATTATTTGGATGGTATTGCAATATGTTCATTCTGTAAAGTCAGATGTGCTCAACTGCATTACATATGCTTACAAATGCAATTTCACAACATTTCTTGTTGTTTCAGGTCAGAACTGATTTGGTTTGATTAATTGAAATGTTTTCATGCAAATACAGATTTAAGGTCTTCACCAATAACAGAGATTGCCCTATACTATATAGTGTTAGAGCTTTTCAGGCTATGAGAAGCATAATTTGGATGGTATTACAAATCTTTATTCTGTAAATTTAGATGAGCTCAATTGCATTACATATGCTTACAAATGCAATATCACAACATTTCTTGTTGTTTCAGGTCAGAACTGATTTGGTTTGATTAATTGTAATGTTTTCATGCAAATGCACATGTAAGGACTTCACCAATGATAGAAATTGCCTTAAGTATATAGTGTTGGAGCTTTTCAGGCTAAAAGAAGCATAATTTGGATGGTATTGCAATATCTTCATTCTGTAAAGTCGGATGTGCTCAACTGCATTACATATGCTTACAAATGCAATTTAAATACATTTCTTGTTGTTTCAGATCAGAACTGATTTGGTTTCATTAGTTTGATTAATTGTAATGTTTTCATGCAAATACACATGTAAAGTCATTACCAATGACAGAGATTGCCCTTAAGTATAGTGATGGAGCATTTCAGGCTAAGAGAAGCAAAATTTAGATGGTATTGCAATATCTTCATTATGTAAATTCAGATATGTTCAGCTGCATTACATATGCTTACACTTACAATTTTACAACATTTCTTGTTGTTTCCAGGACAGAACTGACTTGGTTTCTAGAGTTTGACGAATTATAATGTTTTCATGCAAATACACATGTAAGGTCTTCACCAATGTAAGAGATTGCCAATAAGTATAGTGTTGGAGCTTTTCAGGCTAAGAGAAGCATAATTTGGATGGTATTGCAAATCTTCATTCTGTAAAGTTAGATGAGCTCAATTGCATTACATATGCTTACAAATGCAATTTTACAACATTTCTATTTGTTTCAGGTCCAAAATGATTTGGTTTGATTAATTGTAATGTTTTCATGCAAATGCACATGTAAGGACTTCACCAATGACAGAGATTGCCCTTAAGTATAGTGATGGAGCATTTCAGGCTAAGAGAAGCAAAATTTAGATGGTATTGCAATATCTTCATTATGTAAATTCAGATATGTTCAGCTGCATTACATATGCTTACACTTACAATTTTACAACATTTCTTGTTGTTTCCAGGACAGAACTGACTTGGTTTCTAGAGTGTGACGAATTGTAATGTTTTCATGCAAATACATATGTAAGGTCTTCACCAATGACAGAGATTGCCCTTAAGAATAGTGTTGGAGCTTTTCAGGCTAAGAGAAGCAAAATTTAGATTGTATTGCAATATGTTCATTCTGTAAAATCAGATATACTCAACTGCATTACATATGCTTACAAATGCAATTTAACTACATTTCTTGATGTTTCAGGTCAGAACTGACTTGGTTTCATTAGTTTGATTAATTGTAATGTTTTCATGCAAATACACATGTAAGGTCATTACCAATGACAAAGATTGCCCTTAAGTATAGTGATGGAGCATTTCAGGCTAAGAGAAGCATAATTTGTATGGTATTGCAATATCTTCATTCTGTAAAGTCAGATGTGCTCAACTGCATTAGATATGCTTACAAATGCAATTTTACAACATTTCCTGTTGTTTCAGGTCTGAACTGATGTGGTTTGATTTATTGTAATGTTTTCATGCAAATAGAAATTTAAGGTCTTCACCAATAACAGAGATTGCCCTATAGTATATAGTGTTAGAGCTTTTCAGGCTATGAGAAGCATAATTTGGATGGTATTACAAATCTTTATTCTGTAAATTTAGATGAGCTCAATTGCATTACATATGCTTACAAATGCAATTTTACAACATTTCTATTTGTTTCAGGTCCAAAATGATTTGGTTTGATTAATTGTAATGTTTTCATGCAAATGCACATGAAGGTCTTCACCAATGAAAGAGATTGCCCTTAAGTACAGTATTGGAGCTAATCATGCTAAGAGAAGCATAATTTGTATGGTATTGCAATATCTTTATTCTGTAAAGTCAGATGTGCTTATCTGCATTACATATGCTTACAAATGCAATTTTACAACATTTCCTGTTGCTTCAGGTCTGAACTGATTTGGTTTGATTAATTGTAATGTTTTCATGCAAATACAGATTTAAGGTCTTCACCAATGACAGAGATTGCCCTATAGTATATAGTGTTAGAGCTTTTCAGGCTATGAGAAGCATAATTTGGATGGTATTACAAATCTTTATACAGTAAATTTAGATGTGTTCAACTGCAGTACATATGCTTACACTTGCAATTTTTCAACATTTTATGATGTTTCCAGGACAAAACTGACTTGGTTTCTAGAGTTTGACGAATTGTAATGTTTTCAAGCAAATACACATGTAAGGTCTTCACCAATGACAGAGATTGCCCTTAAGAATATAGTGTTGGAGCTTTTCAGGCTAAGAGAAGCATAATTTGGATGGTATTGCAATATCTTCATTCTGTAAAGTTAGTTAAATTCAATTGCATTAAATATGCTTACAAATGCAATTTTTCAACATTTCTTGTTGTTTCCAGGACAGAACTGACTTGGTTTCTAGAGTTTGACGAATTATAATGTTTTCATGCAAATACACATGTAAGGTCTTCACCAATGTAAGAGATTGCCAATAAGTATAGTGTTGGAGCTTTTCAGGCTAAGAGAAGCATAATTTGGATGGTATTGCAAATCTTCATTCTGTAAAGTTAGATGAGCTCAATTGCATTACATATGCTTACAAATGCAATTTTACAACATTTCTATTTGTTTCAGGTCCAAAATGATTTGGTTTGATTAATTGTAATGTTTTCATACAAATACACATGTAAGGTCTTCACCAATGAAAGAGATTGCCCTTAAGTACAGTGTTGGAGCGAATCATGCTAAGAGAAGCATAATTTGTATGGTATTGCAATATCCTCATTCTGTAAAGTCAGGTGTGCTCAACTGCATTAGATATGCTTACAAATGCAATTTTACAACATTTCCTGTTGTTTCAGGTCTGAACTGATTTGGTTTGATTAATTGTAATGTTTTCATGCAAATAGAAATTTAAGGTCTTCACCAATAACAGAGATTACCCTATACTATATAGTGTTGTAGCTTTTCAGGCTAAGAGAAGCATCATTTGGATGGTATTGCAGATCTTCATTCTGTAAAGTTAGATGAGCTCAATTGCATTACATATGCTTACAAATGCAATTTTACAACATTTCTATTTGTTTCAGGTCCGACATGATTTGGTTTGATTAATTGTAATGTTTTCATTCAAATACACATGTAAGGTCTTCACCTTTGGAACGAGACTGCCCTGAAGTATGATGTGGGAGAATTTCAGGATAAGAAATGAATAATTTGGATATTTTTGCAATGTCTTCATTCTGTAAAGTCAGACGTGTTCGACTGCATTCCATATGCCTACACTTGAAAATTTTACAACATTTCATGATGTTTCCAGGACAAAACTGACTTGGTTTCTAGAGTTTGACGAATTGTAATGTTTTCAAGCAAATACACATGTAAGGTCTTTGCCAATAACCGAGATTGCCCTAAAGTATAGTGTTGGACCTTTTCAGGCTAAGAGAAGCATAATTTGGATGGTATTGCAATATCTTAATTCTGTAAAGTCAGATATGTTCAGCTGCATTACATTAGCTTACAAATGCAATTTATCTACATTTCTTGATGTTTCAGGTCAGAACTGACTTGGTTACACGAGTTTGATGAATTGTAATGTTTTCATGCAAATACAGATTTAAGGTCTTCACCAATGAAAGAGATTGCCCTTAAGTATAGTGTTGGAGCGAATCCTGCTAAGAGAAGCATAATTTGTATGGTATTGCAATATCTTAATTCTGTAAAGTCAGATGCGCTCAACTGCATTAGATATGCTTACAAATGCAATTTCACAACATTTTTTGTTGTATCAGGTCAGAACTGATTTGGTTTGATTAATTGTATGTTTTCATGCTAATACACATGTAAGGTCTTTGCCAATAACCGAGATTGCCCTAAAGTATAGTGTTGGAGCTTTTCAGGCTAAGAGAAGCATAATTTGGATGGTATTACACTATCTGCATTGTGTAAAGTCAGATATGTTCAGCTGCATTACATATGCTTACAAATGCAATGTAACTAAATTTCTTGATGTTTCAGGTCAGAACTGACTTGGTTACACGAGTTTGATGAATTGTAATGTTTTCATGCAAATGCACATGTAAGGACTTCATAAAATGACAGAGATTGCCCTTAAGTATAGAGTGAGAGCATATAATGCTAAGAGAATCATAATTTGGATGGTATTGCAATATCTTATTTCTGTAAAGTCAGATTTGTTCAACTGCATTCCATATGCTTACACTAGCAATTTTACAATAATTCTTGTTGTTTCCAGGACAGAACTGACTTGGTTTCTAAAGTGTGACGACTTGTTATGTTTTCATGCAAATGCACATGAAAGGTCTTCACCAATGATAGAAATTGCCTTAAGTATATAGTGTTGGAGCTTTTCAGGCAAAAAAAAGCATAATTTGGATAGTATTGCAACATCTTCATTCTGTAAAGTCGGATGTGCTCAACTGCTTTACATATGCTTACAAATGGAATTTTACACCATTTCATGTTGTTTCAGGTCAGAACTGACTTGGTTTCAAGAGTTTGATGAATTGTAATGTTATCTTGCAAATATACATGTAAACTCTTCACCTATGACAGAGAGTGCTCTAAAGTATAGGTGTGGGAGCATATCAGACTGAAAGAAGCTTGTTTTGGATGGTTTTGCAATATCTTCATTCTGTAAAGTCAGATGTGCTCAACTGCATTACAAATGCTTACAAATGCAACTCTATAACATTACTTGTTGTTTCAGGTCAGAACTGATTTGGTTTAATTAATTGTAATGTTTTCATACAAATTCACATGTAAGGTCTTCACCAATGACAGAGATTGCCCTATAGTAAATAGTCTTAGATCTTTTCAGGATTTGAGAAGCATAATTTGGATGGTATTGCAATATCTTCATTCTGTAAAGTCAGATGAGCTCAACTGCATTAGATATGCTTACAAATGCAATTTTACAACATTACTTGTTGTTTCAGGTCAGAACTGATTTGGTTTGATTAATTGTAATGTTTTCATGCAAATACACATGTAAGGTATTCAACAATAACAGAGTTTGCCCTTAAGTATAGTGTTGGGGCTTATCAGGCTAAGAGAAGTATAATTTGGATGGTATTGCAAAATCTTCATTCTGTAAAGTCAGATGTGCTCAACTGCATTATATATGCTTACAAATGCAATTTTAAACATTTCTTGTTGTTTCAGGTCAGAACTGCTTTGGTTTGATTAATTGGTATGTTTACATGCAAATACACATGTAAGGTCTTCACCAATAGCAGAAATTGCCCTATAGTATATATATATTGAGAGCATATCATGCTAAGAGAAGCATAATTTGGTTGGTATTGCAATATCTTCATTCTGTAAAGTCAGATATGTTTAACTGCATTACATATGCTTACACTCGCAATTTTACAACATTTCTTGTTGTTTCCAGGACAGAACTGACTTGGTTTCTAGAGTGTGACGAATTGAAATGTTGTCATGCAAATGCACATGTAAGGACTTCACCAATGATAGAAATTGCCTTAAGTAAATAGTGTTGGAGCATTTCAGGCTAAGAGAAGCATAATTTGGATGGTATTGCAATATCTTCATTCTGTAAAGTCAGATGTGCTCAACTGCATTAGATATGCTTACAAATGCAATTTTAAACATTTCTTGTTGTTTCAGGTCAGAACTGATTTGGTTTGATTAATTGTATGTTTTCATGCAAATACACATGTAAGGTCTTCACCAATGACAGAGATTGCCCTTAAGTTTAGAGTGAGAGCATATCATGCTAAGAGAAGCATAATTTGGATGGTATTGCAGTATCTTCATTCTGTAAAGTCAGATATGTTCAACTGCATTACATATGCTTACAAATGCAAATTAACGACATTTCTTGTTGTTTCAGGTCAGAACTGACTTGGTTACATAAGTTTGATGAATTGTAATGTTTTCATGCAAATGCACATGTAAGGACTTCTCCAATGATAGAAATTGCCTTAAGTATATAGTGTTGGAGCTTTTCAGGCTAAGAGAAGCATAATTTAGATGGTATTGCAATATCTTCATTCTGTAAAGTCAGATGTGCTTAACAGCATTAGATATGCTTACACATGCAATTTTACAACATTACTTGTTGTTTCAGGTCAGAACTGATTTGGTTTGATTAATTGTAATGTTTTCATGCAAATACACATGTAAGGTATTCAACAATAACAGAGATTGCCCTTAAGTATAGTGTTGGAGCTAATCAGGCTAAGAGAAGCATAATTTGCATGGTATTGCAATATCTTCATTCTGTAAAGTCAGATGTGCTCAACTGCATTACATATGGTTACAAATGCAAATTCACTACATTCTTGTTGTTTCAGGTCAGAACTGACTTGGTTACATGAGTTTGATGAATTGTAATGTTTTCATGCAAATGCACATTTAAGGACTTTATCAATGATAGAAATTGCCTTAATTATATAGTGTTGGAGCTTTTCAGGCTAAGAGAAGCATAATTTGGAAGGTATTGCAATATCTTCATTCTGTAAAGTCAGATGTGCTCAACTGCATTACAAATGCTTACAAATGCAATTTTACAACATTTCTTGATGATTCAGGTCAGAACTGATTTGGTTTGATTAATTGTAATGTTTTCATACAAATACACATGTAAGGTCTTCACCAATGACAGAGATTGCCCTATAGTAAATAGTCTTAGAGCTTTTCTGGCTATGAGAAGCATAATTTGGATGGTTTTGCAAAATCTTCATTCTGTAAAGTCAGATGTGCTCAACTGCATTACATATGCTTACAAATGCAATTTTACAACATTTCTTGTTGTTTCAGGTCAAAACTGATTTGGTTTCATGAGTTTTATAAATTGTAATGTATTCATGCAAATTCGCATGTAAGGTCTTCACCAATGACAGAGATTGCCCTTAATTATAGAGTGAGAGCATATCATGCTAAGAGAAGCATAATTTGGATGGTATTGCAATATTTTCATTCTACAAAGTCAGATGTGCTCAACTGCATTAGATCTGCTTACAAATGCAATTTTACAACATTTCTTGTTGTTTCAGGTCAGAACTGATTTGGTTTGATTAATTGTAATGTTTTCATTCAAATACACATGTAAGGTCTTCAACAATGACAGAGATTGCTCTTAAGTATAGTGTTGGAGCTCTTCAGACTAAGAGAAGCACAATTTGGATGGTATTGCAATATCTTCATTCTGTAAAGTCAGATGTGCTCAACTCCATTACATATGCTTACAAATGCAATTTTACAACATTTCTTGTTGTTTCAGGTCAGTACTGATTTGATTTGATTAATTGTAATGTTTTCATTCAAATACACATGTAAGGTCTTCAACAATGACAGAGATTGCCCTTAAGTATAGTGTTGGAGCTCTTCAGGCTAAGAGAAGCATAATTTGGAAGGTATTGCAATATCTTCATTCTGTAAAGTCAGATGTGCTCAACTGCGTTACAAGTGCTTACAAATGCAATTTTACAACATTTCTTGATGATTCAGGTCAGAACTGATTTGGTTTGCTTAATTGTTATGTTAACATGCAAATACACATGTAAGGTCTTCACCAATAGCAGAAATAGCCCTATACTATATATAGTGTTAGAGCTTTTCAGGCTATGAGAAGCATAAATTGAATGGTATTGCAATATCTTCATTCTGTAAAGTCAGATGTGCTCAACTCCATTACATATGCTTACAAATGCAATTTTACAACATTTCTTGTTGTTTCAGGTCAGAACTGATTTGGTTTCATGAGTTTTATGAATTGTAATGTTTTCATGCAAATTCACATGTAAGGTCTTCACCAATGACAGAGATTGCCCTTAAGTATAGAGTAAGAGCATATCATGCTAAGAGAAGCATAATTTGGATGGTATTGCAAAATCTTCATTCTATAAAGTCAGATGTGCTCAACTGCATTACAATTACAATAGCAATTTTATAACATTTCTTGTTGTTTCAGGTCAGAACTGATTTGGTTTGATTAATTGTAATATTTTCTTACAAATTAACATGTAAGGTCTTCACCAATGACAGAGATTGCCCTTAAGGATAGAGTGAGAGCATATTATGCTAAGAGAAGCATAATTTGGATGGTATTACAATATCTTCATTCTGTGAAGTCAGATATGTTCAACTGCATGACATATGCTTATACTAGCAATTTTACAACATTTCTTGTTGTTTCCAGGACAGAACTGACTTGATTTCCAGAGTTTGACGAATTGTAATGTTTTCATGCAAATACACATGTAAGGACTTCACCAATGACAGAGATTGCCCATAAGTATAGTGTTGGAGCTTTTCAGGCTAAGAGAAGCATAATTTGGATGGCATTGCAATATCTTCATTCTGTTAAGTCAGATGTGCTCAACTGCATTACATATGCTTACAAATGCAATTTAACTACATTTAATGTTGTTTCAGGTCAGAAGTGACTTGTTTACATGAGTTTGATAAATTGTAATGTTTTCATGCAAATGCACATGTTAGGACTTCATTATTAATAGAAATTGCCTGAACTATATAGTGTTGGAGCTTTTCAGGCTAAGAGAAGCATAATTTGGATGGTATTACAATATCTTCATTCTGTAAAGTCTGAAGTGCTCAACTGCATTACATATGCTTACAAATGCAATTTAACTACATTTCTTGTTTTTTTCAGATCAGAACTGAATTGATTTCATTAATTGTAATGTTTTCATGCAAATGCACATGTAAGGACTTCACCAATGACAGAGATTGCCCATAAGTATAGTGTTGGAGCTTTTCAGGCTAAGAGAAGCATAATTTGGATGGTATTGCAATATCTTCATTCTGTACTGTCTGAAGTGCTCAACTGCATTACATATGCTTACAAATGCAATTTTTTAACATTTCTTGTTGTTTTCAGATCAGAACTGATTTGGTATGATTAATTGTAATGTTTTCATGCAAATGCACATGTAAGGACTTCACCAATGATAGAAATTGCCCTTAAGTATACTGTTGGAGCTTATCAGGCAAAGAGAAGCATAATTTGGATGATATTGCAATATCTTAATTCTGTTAAGTCAGATGTGCTCAACTGCATTACATATGCTTTCAAATGAGATTTTTCAACATTTCTTGTTTTTTCAGGTCAGAACTAACTTGGTTTCATGAGTTTGATAAATTGTAATGTTTTCATGCAAATGCACATGTAAGGACTTCACCAATGATAGAAATTGCCCTTAAGTATAGTGTTGGATCTTTTCAGGCTAAGAGAAGCATAACTTGGATGGCATTGCAATATCTTCATTCTGTAAAGTCAGATGTGCTCAACTGCATTACATATGCTTACAAATGCAATTTAACTACATTTAATGTTGTTTCAGGTCAGAAGTGACTTGTTTACATGAGTTTGATAAATTGTAATGTTTTCATGCAAATACACGTGTAAGGTCTTCACCAATGACAGAGATTGCCCATTAGTATAGTGTTGGAGCTTTTCAGGCAAAGAGAAGCATAATTTGGATGGTATTGCAATATTTTCATTCTGTTAAGTCAGATGTGCTCAACAGCATTACATATGCTTACAAATGCAATTTATCAACATTTCTTGTTGTTTCAGGTCAGAACTGATTTGGTTTCATGAGTTTTATGAATTGTAATGTTTTCATGCAAATTCACATGTAAGGTCTTCACCAATGACAGAGATTGCCCTTAAGTATAGAGTAAGAGCATATCATGCTAAGAGAAGCATAATTTGGATGGTATTGCAAAATCTTAATTCTATAAAGTCAGATGTGCTCAACTGCATTACAATTACAATAGCAATTTTATAACATTTCTTGTTGTTTCAGGTCAGAACTGATTTGGTTTGTTTAATTGTAATGTTTTCATGCAAATACACATGTAAGGACTTCACCAATGACAGAGATTGCCCATAAGTATAGTGTTGGAGCTTTTCAGGCTAAGAGAAGCATAATTTGGATGGCATTGCAATATCTTCATTCTGTTAAGTCAGATGTGCTTAACTGCATTACATATGCTTACATATGCAATTTTTCAACATTTCTTGTTGTTTCAGATCAGAACTAACTTGGTTTCATGAGTTTGATAAATTGTAATGTTTTCATGCAAATGCACATGTTAGGACTTCATTATTGATAGAAATTGCCTGAACTATATAGTGTTGGAGCTTTTCAGGCTAAGAGAAGCATAATTTGGATGGTATTACAATATCTTCATTCTGTAAAGTCTGAAGTGCTCAACTGCATTACATATGCTTACAAATGCAATTTAACTACATTTCTTGTTTTTTTCAGATCAGAACTGAATTGATTTAATTAATTGTAATGTTTTCATGCAAATGCACATGTAAGGACTTCACCAATGACAGAGATTGCCCATAAGTATAGTGTTGGAGCTTTTCAGGCAAAGAGAAGCATAATTTGGATGGTATTGCAATATCTTCATTCTGTACAGTCTGAAGTTCTCAACTGCATTACATATGCTTACAAATGCAATTTAACTACATTTAATGTTGTTTCAGGTCAGAAGTGACTTGTTTACATGAGTTTGATAAATTGTAATGTTTTCATGCAAATACACGTGTAAGGTCTTCACCAATGACAGAGATTGCCCATTAGTATAGTGTTGGAGCTTATCAGGCTAAGAGAAGCATAATTTCGATGGTATTGCAATATCTTCATTCTGGAAAGTCAGATGTGCTCAACTGCATTACATATGCTTACACATGCAATTTTTCAACATTTCTTGTTGTATCTGGTCAGAACTAACTTGCTTTCATGAGTTTGATGAATTGTAATGTTTTCATGCAAATGCACATGTGAGGACTTCACCAATGATAGAAATTGCCCTTAAGTATAGTGTTGCAGCTTATCAGGCTAAGAGAAGCATAATTTGGATGGTATTGCAATATCTTCATTCTGTAAAGTTTGATGTGCTTAACTGCATTACACATGCTTACATATGCAATTTTTCAACATTTCTTGTTGTTTCAGATCAGAACTAACTTGGTTTCATGAGTTTGATAAATTGTAATGTTTTCATGCAAATGCACATGTTAGGACTTCATTATTGATAGAAATTGCCTTAACTATAGTGTTGGAGCTTTTCAGGCTAAGAGAAGCATAATTTGGTATTACAATATCTTCATTCTGTAAAGTCTGAAGTGCTCAACTGCATTACATATGCTTACAAATGCAATTTAACTACATTTCTTGTTTTTTTCAGATCAGAACTGAATTGGTTTGATTAATTGTAATGTTTTCATGCAAATGCACATGTAAGGACTTCACCAATGACAGAGATTGCCCATAAGTATAGTGTTGGAGCTTTTCAGGCTAAGAGAAGCATAATTTGGATGGTATTGCAATATCTCCATTCTGTACAGTCTGAAGTTCTCAACTGCACTACATATGCTTACAAATGCAATTTAACTACATTTCATGTTGTTTCAGGTCAGAACTGACTTGTTTACATGAGTTTGATGAATTGTAATGTTTTCATGCAAATACACATGTAAGGTCTTCACCAATGACAGAGATTGCCCATAAGTATAGTGTTGGAGCTTTTCAGGCAAAGAGAAGCATAATTTGGATGGTATTGCAATATCTTCATTCTGTAAAGTCTGAAGTGCTCAACTGCATTACATATGCTTACAAATGCAATTTAACTACATTTCTTGTTTTTTTCAGATCAGAACTGAATTGGTTTGAATAATTGTAATGTTTTCATGCAAATGCACATGTAAGGACTTCACCAATGACAGAGATTGCCCATAAGTATAGTGTTGGAGCTTTTCAGGCTAAGAGAAGCATAATTTGGATGGTATTGCAATATCTCCATTCTGTACAGTCTGAAATTCTCAACTGCATTACATATGCTTACAAATGCAATTTAACTACATTTAATGTTGTTTCAGGTCAGAAGTGACTTGTTTACATGACTTTGATAAATTGTAATGTTTTCATGCAAATACACATGTAAGGTCTTCACCAATGACAGAGATTGCCCATTAGTATAGTGTTGGAGCTTTTCAGGCAAAGAGAAGCATAATTTGGATGGTATAGCAATATCTCCATTCTGTACTGTCTGAAGTTCTCAACTGCACTACATATGCTTACAAATGCAATTTAACTACATTTCATGTTGTTTCAGGTCAGAACTGACTTGTTTACATGAGTTTGATGAATTGTAATGTTTTCATGCAAATACACATGTAAGGTCATCACCAATGACAGAGATTGCCCATAAGTATAGTGTTGGAGCTTTTCAGGCAAAGAGAAGCATAATTTGGATGGTATTGCAATATCTTCATTCTGTTAAGTCAGATGTGCTCAACTGCATTACATATGCTTACAAATGCAATTCATCAACATTTCTTGTTGTTTCAGGTCAGAACTAACTTGCTTTCATGAGTTTGATGAATTGTAATGTTTTCATGCAAATGCACATGTAAGGACTTCACCAATGATAGAAATTGCCCTTAAGTATAGTGTTGGAGCTTTTCAGGCTAAGAGAAGCATAATTTGGATGGTATTGCAATATCTTCATTCTGGAAAGTCAGATGTGCTCAACTGCATTACATATGCTTACAAATGCAATTTATCAACATTTCTTGTTGTATCAGGTCAGAACTAACTTGCTTTCATGAGTTTGATTAATTGTAATGTTTTCATGCAAATGCACATGTTAGGACTTCACCATAGATAGAATTTGCCCTTAAGTATAGTGTTGGAGCTTATCAGGCTAAGAGAAGCATAATTTGGATGGTATTGCAATATCTTCATTCTGTAAAGTCAGATGTGCTCAACTGCATTACATATGCTGACACATGCAATTTTTCAACATTTCTTGTTGTATCAGGTCAGAACTAACTTGCTTTCATGAGTTTGATAAATTGTAATGTTTTCATGCAAATGCACATGTTAGGACTTCATTATTGATAGAAATTGCCTTAACTATAGTGTTGGAGCTTTTCAGGCTAAGAGAAGCATAATTTGGATGGTATTACAATATCTTCATTCTGTAAAGTCTGAAGTGCTCAACTGCATTACATATGCTTACAAATGCAATTTAACTACATTTCTTGTTTTTTTCAGATCAGAACTGAATTGGTTTGATTAATTGTTATGTTTTCATGCAAATGCACATGTAAGGACTTCACCAATGACAGAGATTGCCCATAAGTATAGTGTTGGAGCTTTTCAGGCTAAGAGAAGCATAATTTGGATGGTATTGCAATATCTCCATTCTGTACAGTCTGAAGTTCTCAACTGCACTACATATGCTTACAAATGCAATTTAACTACATTTCATGTTGTTTCAGGTCAGAACTGACTTGTTTACATGAGTTTGATGAATTGTAATGTTTTCATGCAAATACACATGTAAGGTCTTCACCAATGACAGAGATTGCCCATAAGTATAGTGTTGGAGCTTTTCAGGCAAAGAGAAGCATAATTTGGATGGTATTGCAATATCTTCATTCTGTAAAGTCTGAAGTGCTCAACTGCATTACATATGCTTACAAATGCAATTTAACTACATTTCTTGTTTTTTTCAGATCAGAACTGAATTGGTTTGATTAATTGTAATGTTTTCATGCAAATGCACATGTAAGGACTTCACCAATGACAGAGATTGCCCATAAGTATAGTGTTGGAGCTTTTCAGGCTAAGAGAAGCATAATTTGGATGGTATTGCAATATCTCCATTCTGTACAGTCTGAAGTTCTCAACTGCATTACATATGCTTACAAATGCAATTTAACTACATTTAATGTTGTTTCAGGTCAGAAGTGACTTGTTTACATGACTTTGATAAATTGTAATGTTTTCATGCAAACACACATGTAAGGTCTTCACCAATGACAGAGATTGCCCATTAGTATAGTGTTGGAGCTTTTCAGGCAAAGAGAAGCATAATTTGGATGGTATTGCAATTTCTTCATTCTGTAAAGTCAGATGTGCTCAACTGCATTACATATGCTTACACATGCAATTTTTCAACATTTCTTGTTGTATCAGGTCAGAACTAACTTGCTTTCATGAGTTTGATGAATTGTAATGTTTTTATGCAAATGCACATGTGAGGACTTCACCAATGATAGAAATTGCCCTTAAGTATAGTGTTGGAGCTTATCAGCCTAAGAGAAGCATAATTTGGATGGTATTGCAATATCTTCATTCTGTAAAGTTTGATGTGCTTAACTGCATTACACATGCTTACATATGCAATTTTTCAACATTTCTTGTTGTTTCAGATCAGAACTAACTTGGTTTCATGAGTTTGATAAATTGTAATGTTTTCATGCAAATGCACATGTTAGGACTTCATTATTGATAGAAATTGCCTTAACTATATAGTGTTGGAGCTTTTCAGGCTAAGAGAAGCATAATTTGGATGGTATTACAATATCTTCATTCTGTAAAGTCTGAAGTGCTCAACTGCATTACATATGCTTACAAATGCAATTTAACTACATTTCTTGTTTTTTTCAGATCAGAACTGAATTGGTTTGATTAATTGTAATGTTTTCATGCAAATGCACATGTAAGGACTTCACCAATGACAGAGATTGCCCATACTATAGTGTTGGAGCATTTCAGGCTAAGAGAAGCATAATTTGGATGGTATTGCAATATCTTCATTCTGTTAAGTCAGATGTGCTCAACTGCATTACATATGCTTACAAATGCAATTTAACTACATTTCATGTTGTTTCAGGTCAGAACTGACTTGTTTACATGAGTTTGATGAATTGTAATGTTTTCATGCAAATACACATGTAAGGTCTTCACCAATGACAGAGATTGCCAATAAGTATAGTGTTGGAGCTTTTTAGGCAAAGAGAAGCATAATTTGGATGGTATTGCAATATCTTCATTCTGTTAAGTCAGATGTGCTCAACTGCATTACATATGCTTACAAATGCAATTTATCAACCTTTCTTGTTGTTTCAGGTCAGAACTAACTTGATTTCATGAGTTTGATGAATTGTAATGTTTTCATGCAAATGCACATGTAAGAACTTCACCAATGATAGAAATTGCCCATTAGTATAGTGTTGGAGCTTTTCAGGCAAAGAGAAGCATAATTTGGATGGTATTGCAATATCTTCATTCTGTTAAGTCAGATGTGCTCAACTGCATTACATATGCTTACAAATGCAATTTATCAACATTTATTGTTGTTTCAGGTCAGAACTAACTTGCTTTCATGAGTTTGATGAATTGTAATGTTTTCATGCAAATGCACATGTAAGGACTTCACCAATGATAGAAATTGCCCTTAAGTATAGTGTTGGAGCTTTTCAGGCTAAGAGATGCATAATTTGGATGGTATTCTAATATCTTCATTCTGGAAAGTCAGATGTGCTCAACTGCATTACATATGCTTACAAATGCAATTTATCAACCTTTCTTGTTGTTTCAGGTCAGAACTAACTTGATTTCATGAGTTTGATGAATTGTAATGTTTTCATGCAAATGCACATGTAAGGACTTCACCAATGACAGAGATTGCCCATTAGTATAGTGTTGGAGCTTTTCAGGCTAAGAGATGCATAATTTGGATGGTATTCTAATATCTTCATTCTGGAAAGTCAGATGTGCTCAACTGCATTACATATGCTTACAAATGCAATTTTTCAACATTTCTTGTTGTATCAGGTCAGAACTAACTTTCTTTCATGAGTTTGATTAATTGTAATGTTTTCATGCAAATGCACATGTGAGGACTTCACCAATGATAGAAATTGCCCTAAAGTATAGTGTTGGAGCTTATCAGGCTAAGAGAAGCATAATTTGGATGGTATTGCAATATCTTCATTCTGTAAAGTCAGATGTGCTCAACTGCATTACATATGCTTACACATGCAATTTTTCAACATTTCTTGTTGTATCAGGTCAGAACTAACTTGCTTTCATGAGTTTGATAAATTGTAATGTTTTCATGCAAATGCACATGTTAGGACTTCATTATTGATAGAAATTGCCTTAACTATATAGTGTTGGAGCTTTTCAGGCTAAGAGAAGCATAATTTGGATGGTATTACAATATCTTCATTCTGTAAAGTCTGAAGTGCTCAACTGCATTACATATGCTTACAAATGCAATTTAACTACATTTCTTGTTTTTTTCAGATCAGAACTGAATTGGTTTGATTAATTGTAATGTTTTCATACAAATGCACATGTAAGGACTTCACCAATGACAGAGATTGCCCATACTATAGTGTTGGAGCATTTCAGGCTAAGAGAAGCATAATTTGGATGGTATTGCAATATCTTCATTCTGTAAAGTCAGATTTGCTCAACTGCATTCCTTATGCTTACAAATGCAATTTATCAACATTTCTTGTTGTTTCAGGTCAGAACTAACTTGCTTTCATGAGTTTGATTAATTGTAATGTTTTCATGCAAATGCACATGTGAGGACTTCACCAATGATAGAAATTGCCCTTAAGTATAGTGTTGGAGCTTATCAGGCTAAGAGAAGCATAATTTGGATGGTATTGCAATATCTTCAATCTGTAAAGTTTGATGTGCTTAACTGCATTACACATGCTTACATATGCAATTTTTCAACATTTCTTGTTGTTTCAGATCAGAACTAACTTGGTTTCATGAGTTTGATAAATTGTAATGTTTTCATGCAAATGCACATGTTAGGACTTCATTATTGATAGAAATTACCTTAACTATATAGTGTTGGAGCTTTTCAGGCTAAGAGAAGCATAATTTGGATGGTATTACAATATCTTCATTCTGTAAAGTCTGAAGTGCTCAACTGCATTACATATGCTTACAAATGCAATTTAACTACATTTCATGTTGTTTCAGGTCAGAACTGACTTGTTTACATCAGTTTGATAAATTGTAATGTTTTCATGCAAATACACATGTAAACTCTTCACCTATGACCAGAGAGTGCTCTAAAGTATAGTGTGGGAGCATATCAGACTGAAAGAAGCTTGTTTTGGATGGTTTTGCAATATCTTCATTCTGTACAGTCTGAAGTTTTCAACTGCATTACATATGCTTACAAATGCAATTTAATAACATTTCATGTTGTTTCAGGTCAGAACTGACTTGTTTACATGAGTTTGATAAATTTTAATGTTTTCATGCAAATACACATGTAAGGTCTTCACCAATGACAGAGATTGCCCATTAGTATAGTGTTGGAGCTTTTCAGGCAAAGAGAAGCATAATTTGGATGGTATTGCAATATCTTCATTCTGTTAAGTCAGATGTGCTCAACTGCATTACATATGCTTACAAATGCAATTTTTCAACATTCCTTGTTGTGTCAGGTCAGAACTAACTTGCTATCATGAGTTTGATGAATTGTAATGTTTTCATGCAAATGCACATGTGAGGTCTTCACCAATGACAGAGATTGCCAATTAGTATAGTGTTGGAGCTTTTCAGGCAAAGAGAAGCATAATTTGGATGGTATTGCAATATCTTCATTCTGTTAAGTCAGATGTGCTCAACTGCATTACATATGCTTAGAAATGCAATTTTTCAACATTTCTTGTTGTATCAGGTCAGAACAAACTTGCTTTCATGAGTTTGATGAATTGTAATGTTTTCATGCAAATGCACATGTAAGGTCTTCACCAATGACAGAGATTGCCCATTAGTATAGTGTTGGAGCTTTACTGGCAAAGAGAAGCATAATTTGGATGGTATTGCAATATCTTCATTCTGTTAAGTCAGATGTGCTCAACTGCATTACATATGCTTTCAAATGCAATTTTTCAACATTTCATGTTTTTTCAGGTCAGAACTAACTTGGTTTCATGAGTTTGATAAATTGTAAAGTTTTCATGCAAATACACATGTAAGGTCTTCACCAATGACAGAGATTGCCCATAAGTATAGTGTTGGAGCTTTTCAGGCTAAGAGAAGCATAATTTGGATGGTATTGCAATATCTTCATTTTGTACAGTCTGAAGAGCTCAACTGCATTACATATGCTTACAGATGCAATTTTTCAACATTTCTTGTTGTTTTTAGATCAGATCTGATTTGGTATGATTAATTGTAATGTATTCATGCAAATGCACATGTAAGGACTTCACCAATGATAGAAATTGCCCTTAAGTATAGTTCTGGAGCTTTTCAGGCTAAGAGAAGCATAATTTGGATGGTATTGCAATATCTTCATTCTGTAAAGTCAGATGTGCTCAACTGCATTACATATGCTTACAAATGCAATTTAACTACATTTCATATTGTTTCAGGTCAGAACTGAATTGGTTTGATTAATTGTAATGTTTTCATGCAAATGCACATGTAAGGACTTCACCAATGACAGAGATTGCCCATAAGTATAGTGTTGGAGCTTTTCAGGCTAAGAGAAGCATAATTTGGATGGTATTCCAATATCTTCATTCTGTTAAGTCAGATGTGCTCAATTGCAATACATATGCTTACAAATGGAATTTTACACCATTTCATGTTGTTTCAGGTCAGAACTGACTTGGTTTCAAGAGTTTGATGAATTGTAATGTTATCTTGCAAATATACATGTAAACTCTTCACCTATGACAGAGAGTGCTCTAAAGTATAGTGTGGGAGCATATCAGACTCAAAGAAGCTTGTTTTGGATGGTTTTGCAATATCTTCATTCTGTACAGTCTGAAGTTTTCAACTGCATTACATATGCTTACAAATGCAATTTAAATACATTTCATGTTGTTTCAGGTCAGAACTGACTTGTTTACATGAGTTTGATAAATTTTAATGTTTTCATGCAAATACACATGTAAGGTCTTCACCAATGACAGAGATTGCCCATTAGTATAGTGTTGGAGCTTTTCAGGCAAAGAGAAGCATAATTTGGATGGTATTGCAATATCTTCATTCTGTTAAGTCAGATGTGCTAAACTGCATTACATATGCTTACAAATGCAATTTTTCAACATTCCTTGTTGTGTCAGGTCAGAACTAACTTGCTATCATGAGTTTGATGAATTGTAATGTTTTCATGCAAATGCACATGTAAGGTCTTCACCAATGACAGAGATTGCCCATTAGTATAGTGTTGGAGCTTTTCAGGCAAAGAGAAGCATAATTTGGATGGTATTGCAATATCTTCATTCTGTTAAGTCAGATGTGCTCAACTGCATTACATATGCTTAGAAATGCAATTTTTCAACATTTCTTGTTGTATTAGGTCAGAACAAACTTGCTTTCATGAGTTTGATAAATTGTAATGTTTTCATGCAAATGCACATGTAAGGTCTTCACCAATGACAGAGATTGCCCATTAGTATAGTGTTGGAGCTTTACTGGCAAAGAGAAGCATAATTTGGATGGTATTGCAATATCTTCATTCTGTTAAGTCAGATGTGCTCAACTGCATTACATATGCTTTCAAATGCAATTTTTCAACATTTCTTGTTTTTTCAGGTCAGAACTAACTTGGTTTCATGAGTTTGATAAATTGTAAAGTTTTCATGCAAATACACATGTAAGGTCTTCACCAATGACAGAGATTGCCCATAAGTATAGTGTTGGAGCTTTTCAGGCTAAGAGAAGCATAATTTGGATGGTATTGCAATATCTTCATTTTGTACAGTCTGAAGAGCTCAACTGCATTACATATGCTTACAGATGCAATTTTTCAACATTTCTTGTTGTTTTTAGATCAGATCTGATTTGGTATGATTAATTGTAATGTATTCATGCAAATGCACATGTAAGGACTTCACCAATGATAGAAACTGCCCTTAAGTATAGTTCTGGAGCTTTTCAGGCTAAGAGAAGCATAATTTGGATGGTATTGCAATATTTTCATTCTGTAAAGTCAGATGTGCTCAACTGCATTACATATGCTTACAAATGCAATTTAACTACATTTCATATTGTTTCAGTTCAGAACTGACTTTTTTACATGAGTTTGATGAATTGTAATGTTTTCATGCAAATGCACATGTAAGGACTTCACCAATGACAGAGATTGCCCATGAGTATAGTGTTGGAGCTTTTCAGGCTAAGAGATGCATAATTTGGATGGTATTGCAATATCTTCATTCTGTTAAGTCAGATGTACCCAACTGCATTACATATGCTTACAAATGCAATTTTTCAACATTTCTTGTTGTTTCAGATCAGAACTGACTTGTTTACATGAGTTTGATGAATTGTAATGTTTTCATGCAAATGCATATGTAAGGTCTTCACCAATGACAGAGATTGCCCATTAGTATAGTGTTGGAGCTTTACTGGCAAAGAGAAGCATAATTTGGATGGTATTGCAATATCTTCATTCTGTAAAGTCAGATGTGCTCAACTGCATTACATATGCTTTCAAATGCAATTTAACTACATTTTATGTTGTTTCAGGTCAGAACTGACTTGTTTACATGAGTTTGATGAATTGTAATGTTATCTTGCAAATATACATGTAAACTCTTCACCTATGACAGAGAGTGCCCTAAAGTATAGTGTGGGAGCATATCAGACTGAAAGAAGCTTGTTTTGGATGGTTTTGCAATAACTTCATTCTGTAAAGTTTGATGTGCTCAATTCCAATACATATGCTTACAAATGGAATTTTACACCATTTCATGTTGTTTCAGGTCAGAACTGACTTGGTTTCAAGAGTTTGATGAATTGTAATGTTATCTTGCAAATATACATGTAAACTCTTCACCTATGACAGAGAGTGCTCTAAAGTATAGTGTGGGAGCATATCAGACTGAAAGATGCTTGTTTTGGATGGTTTTGCAATAACTTCATTCTGTAAAGTTTGATGTGCTCAATTGCAATACATATGCTTACAAATGGAATTTTACAACATTTCATGTTGTTTCAGGTCAGAACTGACTTGGTTTCAAGAGTTTGAGGAATTGTAATGTTATCTTGCAAACATACATGTAAACTCTTCACCTATGACAGAGAGTGCTCTAAAGTATAGTGTGGGAGCATATCAGACTGAAAGAAGCTTGTTTTGGATGGTTTTGCAATAACTTCATTCTGTAAAGTTTGATGTGCTCAATTGCAATACATATGCTTACAAATGGAATTTTACACCATTTCATGTTGTTTCAGGTCAGAACTGACTTGGTTTCTAGAGTTTGATGAATTGTAATATCTTGAAAATATACATGTAAACTCTTCACCTATGTCAGAGAGTGCTCTAAAGTATAGTGTGGGAGCATATCAGACTGAAAGAAGCTTGTTTTGGATGGTTTTGCAATAACTTCATTCTGTAAAGTTTGATGTGCTCAATTGCAATACATATGCTTACAAATGGAATTTTACAACATTTCATGTTGTTTCAGGTCAGAACTGACTTGGTTTCAAGAGTTTGATGAATTGTAATGTTATCTTGCAAATATACATGTAAACACTTCACCTATGACAGAGAGTCCTCTAAAGTATAGTGTGGGAGCATATCAGACTGAAAGAAGCTTGTTTTGGATGGTTTTGCAATAACTTCATTCTGTAAAGTTTGATGTGCTCAATTGCAATACATATGCTTACAAATGGAATTTTACAACATTTCATGTTGTTTCAGGTCAGAACTGACTTGGTTTCAAGAGTTTGATGAATTGTAATGTTATCTTGCAAATATACATGTAAACTCTTCACCTATGACAGAGAGTGCTCTAAAGTATAGTGTGGGAGCATATCAGACTGAAAGAAGCTTGTTTTGGATGGTTTTGCAATAACTTCATTCTGTAAAGTTTGATGTGCTCAATTGCAATACATTTGCTTACAAATGGAATTTTACACCATTTCATGTTGTTTCAGGTCAGAACTGACTTGGTTTCAAGAGTTTGATGAATTGTAATGTTATCTTGCAAACATACATGTAAACTCTTCACCTATGACAGAGAGTGCTCTAAAGTATAGTGTGGAAGCATATCAGACTGAAAGAAGCTTGTTTTGGATGGTTTTGCCATAACTTCATTCTGTAAAGTTTGATGTGCTCAATTCCAATACATATGCTTACAAATGGAATTTTACACCATTTCATGTTGTTTCAGGTCAGAACTGACTTGGTTTCAAGAGTTTGATGAATTGTAATGTTATCTTGCAAATATACATGTAAACTCTTCACCTATGACAGAGAGTGCTCTAAAGTATAGTGTGGGAGCATATCAGACTGAAAGAAGCTTGTTTTGGATGGTTTTGCAATAACTTCATTCTGTAAAGTTTGATGTGCTCAATTCCAATACATATGCTTACAAATGGAATTTTACACCATTTCATGTTGTTTCAGGTCAGAACTGACTTGGTTTCAAGAGTTTGATTAATTGTAATGTTATCTTGCAAATATACATGTAAACTCTTCACCTATGACAGAGAGTGCTCTAAAGTATAGTGTGGGAGCATATCAGACTGAAAGAAGCTTGTTTTGGATGGTTTTTCAATAACTTCATTCTGTAAAGTTTGATGTGCTCAATTCCAATACATATGCTTACAAATGGAATTTTACACCATTTCATGTTGTTTCAGGTCAGAACTGACTTGGTTTCAAGAGTTTGATGAATTGTAATGTTATCTTGCAAATATACATGTAAACTCTTCACCTATGACAGAGAGTGCTCTAAAGTATAGTGTGGGAGCATATCAGACTGAAAGAAGCTTGTTTTGGATGGTTTTGCAATAACTTCATTCTGTAAAGTTTGATGTGCTCAATTGCAATACATATGCTTACAAATGGAATTTTACACCATTTCATGTTGTTTCAGGTCAGAACTGACTTGGTTTCAAGAGTTTGATGAATTGTAATATCTTGCAAATATACATGTAAACTCTTCACCTATGTCAGAGAGTGCTCTAAAGTATAGTGTGGGAGCATATCAGACTGAAAGAAGCTTGTTTTGGATGGTTTTGCAATAACTTCATTCTGTAAAGTTTGATGTGCTCAATTGCAATACATATGCTTACAAATGGAATTTTACAACATTTCCTGTTGTTTCAGGTCAGAACTGACTTGGTTTCAAGAGTTTGATGAATTGTAATGTTATCTTGCAAATATACATGTAAACTCTTCACCTATGACAGAGAGTGCTCTAAAGTATAGTGTGGGAGCATATCAGACTGAAAGAAGCTTGTTTTGGATGGTTTTGCAATAACTTCATTCTGTAAAGTTTGATGTGCTCAATTGCAATACATATGCTTACAAATGGAATTTTACAACATTTCCTGTTGTTTCAGGTCAGAACTGACTTGGTTTCAAGAGTTTGATGAATTGTAATATCTTGCAAATATACATGTAAACTCTTCACCTATGACAGAGAGTGCTCTAAAGTATAGTGTGGGAGCATATCAGACTGAAAGAAGCTTGTTTTGGATGGTTTTGCAATAACTTCATTCTGTAAAGTTTGATGTGCTCAATTCCAATACATATGCTTACAAATGGAATTTTACACCATTTCATGTTGTTTCAGGTCAGAACTGACTTGGTTTCAAGAGTTTGATGAATTGTAATGTTATCTTGCAAATATACATGTAAACTCTTCACCTATGACAGAGAGTGCTCTAAAGTATAGTGTGGGAGCATATCAGACTGAAAGAAGCTTGTTTTGGATGGTTTTGCAATAACTTCATTCTGTAAAGTTTGATGTGCTCAATTGCAATACATATGCTTACAAATGGAATTTTACAACATTTCATGTTGTTTCAGGTCAGAACTGACTTGGTTTCAAGAGTTTGATGAATTGTAATGTTATCTTGCAAATATACATGTAAACTCTTCACCTATGACAGAGAGTGCTCTAAAGTATAGTGTGGGAGCATATCAGACTGAAAGAAGCTTGTTTTGGATGGTTTTGCAATAACTTCATTCTGTAAAGTTTGATGTGCTCAATTCCAATACATATGCTTACAAATGGAATTTTACACCATTTCAGGTTGTTTCAGGTCAGAACTGACTTGGTTTCAAGAGTTTGATGAATTGTAATGTTATCTTGCAAATATACATGTAAACTCTTCACCTATGACAGAGAGTGCTCTAAAGTATAGTGTGGGAGCATATCAGACTGAAAGAAGCTTGTTTTGGATGGTTTTGCAATAACTTCATTCTGTAAAGTTTGATGTGCTCAATTGCAATACATATGCTTACAAATGGAATTTTACAACATTTCTTGTTGTTTCAGGTCAGAACTGACTTGGTTTCAAGAGTTTGATGAATTGTAATGTTATCTTGCAAATATACATGTAAACTCTTCACCTATGACAGAGAGTGCTCTAAAGTATAGTGTGGGAGCATATCAGACTGAAAGAAGCTTGTTTTGGATGGTTTTGCAATAACTTCATTCTGTAAAGTTTGATGTGCTCAATTCCAATACATATGCTTACAAATGGAATTTTACACCATTTCATGTTGTTTCAGGTCAGAAGTGACTTGTTTACATGAGTTTGATAAATTGTAATGTTTTCATGCAAATACACGTGTAAGGTCTTCACCAATGACAGAGATTGCCCATTAGTATAGTGTTGGAGCTTTTCAGGCAAAGAGAAGCATAATTTGGATGGTATTGCAATATTTTCATTCTGTTAAGTCAGATGTGCTCAACAGCATTACATATGCTTACAAATGCAATTTATCAACATTTCTTGTTGTTTCAGGTCAGAACTGATTTGGTTTCATGAGTTTTATGAATTGTAATGTTTTCATGCAAATTCACATGTAAGGTCTTCACCAATGACAGAGATTGCCCTTAAGTATAGAGTAAGAGCATATCATGCTAAGAGAAGCATAATTTGGATGGAATTGCAAAATCTTAATTCTATAAAGTCAGATGTGCTCAACTGCATTACAATTACAATAGCAATTTTTATTACATTTCTTGTTGTTTCAGGTCAGAACTGATTTGGTTTGTTTAATTGTAATGTTTTCATGCAAATACACATGTAAGGACTTCACCAATGACAGAGATTGCCCATAAGTATAGTGTTGGAGCTTTTCAGGCTAAGAGAAGCATAATTTGGATGGCATTGCAATATCTTCATTCTGTTAAGTCAGATGTGCTTAACTGCATTACATATGCTTACATATGCAATTTTTCAACATTTCTTGTTGTTTCAGATCAGAACTAACTTGGTTTCATGAGTTTGATAAATTGTAATGTTTTCATGCAAATGCACATGTTAGGACTTCATTATTGATAGAAATTGCCTGAACTATATAGTGTTGGAGCTTTTCAGGCTAAGAGAAGCATAATTTGGATGGTATTACAATATCTTCATTCTGTAAAGTCTGAAGTGCTCAACTGCATTACATATGCTTACAAATGCAATTTAACTACATTTCTTGTTTTTTTCAGATCAGAACTGAATTGATTTAATTAATTGTAATGTTTTCATGCAAATGCACATGTAAGGACTTCACCAATGACAGAGATTGCCCATAAGTATAGTGTTGGAGCTTTTCAGGCAAAGAGAAGCATAATTTGGATGGTATTGCAATATCTTCATTCTGTACAGTCTGAAGTTCTCAACTGCATTACATATGCTTACAAATGCAATTTAACTACATTTAATGTTGTTTCAGGTCAGAAGTGACTTGTTTACATGAGTTTGATAAATTGTAATGTTTTCATGCAAATACACGTGTAAGGTCTTCACCAATGACAGAGATTGCCCATTAGTATAGTGTTGGAGCTTATCAGGCTAAGAGAAGCATAATTTCGATGGTATTGCAATATCTTCATTCTGGAAAGTCAGATGTGCTCAACTGCATTACATATGCTTACACATGCAATTTTTCAACATTTCTTGTTGTATCTGGTCAGAACTAACTTGCTTTCATGAGTTTGATGAATTGTAATGTTTTCATGCAAATGCACATGTGAGGACTTCACCAATGATAGAAATTGCCCTTAAGTATAGTGTTGCAGCTTATCAGGCTAAGAGAAGCATAATTTGGATGGTATTGCAATATCTTCATTCTGTAAAGTTTGATGTGCTTAACTGCATTACACATGCTTACATATGCAATTTTTCAACATTTCTTGTTGTTTCAGATCAGAACTAACTTGGTTTCATGAGTTTGATAAATTGTAATGTTTTCATGCAAATGCACATGTTAGGACTTCATTATTGATAGAAATTGCCTTAACTATAGTGTTGGAGCTTTTCAGGCTAAGAGAAGCATAATTTGGTATTACAATATCTTCATTCTGTAAAGTCTGAAGTGCTCAACTGCATTACATATGCTTACAAATGCAATTTAACTACATTTCTTGTTTTTTTCAGATCAGAACTGAATTGGTTTGATTAATTGTAATGTTTTCATGCAAATGCACATGTAAGGACTTCACCAATGACAGAGATTGCCCATAAGTATAGTGTTGGAGCTTTTCAGGCTAAGAGAAGCATAATTTGGATGGTATTGCAATATCTCCATTCTGTACAGTCTGAAGTTCTCAACTGCACTACATATGCTTACAAATGCAATTTAACTACATTTCATGTTGTTTCAGGTCAGAACTGACTTGTTTACATGAGTTTGATGAATTGTAATGTTTTCATGCAAATACACATGTAAGGTCTTCACCAATGACAGAGATTGCCCATAAGTATAGTGTTGGAGCTTTTCAGGCAAAGAGAAGCATAATTTGGATGGTATTGCAATATCTTCATTCTGTAAAGTCTGAAGTGCTCAACTGCATTACATATGCTTACAAATGCAATTTAACTACATTTCTTGTTTTTTTCAGATCAGAACTGAATTGGTTTGAATAATTGTAATGTTTTCATGCAAATGCACATGTAAGGACTTCACCAATGACAGAGATTGCCCATAAGTATAGTGTTGGAGCTTTTCAGGCTAAGAGAAGCATAATTTGGATGGTATTGCAATATCTCCATTCTGTACAGTCTGAAATTCTCAACTGCATTACATATGCTTACAAATGCAATTTAACTACATTTAATGTTGTTTCAGGTCAGAAGTGACTTGTTTACATGACTTTGATAAATTGTAATGTTTTCATGCAAATACACATGTAAGGTCTTCACCAATGACAGAGATTGCCCATTAGTATAGTGTTGGAGCTTTTCAGGCAAAGAGAAGCATAATTTGGATGGTATAGCAATATCTCCATTCTGTACTGTCTGAAGTTCTCAACTGCACTACATATGCTTACAAATGCAATTTAACTACATTTCATGTTGTTTCAGGTCAGAACTGACTTGTTTACATGAGTTTGATGAATTGTAATGTTTTCATGCAAATACACATGTAAGGTCATCACCAATGACAGAGATTGCCCATAAGTATAGTGTTGGAGCTTTTCAGGCAAAGAGAAGTATAATTTGGATGGTATTGCAATATCTTCATTCTGTTAAGTCAGATGTGCTCAACTGCATTACATATGCTTACAAATGCAATTCATCAACATTTCTTGTTGTTTCAGGTCAGAACTAACTTGCTTTCATGAGTTTGATGAATTGTAATGTTTTCATGCAAATGCACATGTAAGGACTTCACCAATGATAGAAATTGCCCTTAAGTATAGTGTTGGAGCTTTTCAGGCTAAGAGAAGCATAATTTGGATGGTATTGCAATATCTTCATTCTGGAAAGTCAGATGTGCTCAACTGCATTACATATGCTTACAAATGCAATTTATCAACATTTCTTGTTGTATCAGGTCAGAACTAACTTGCTTTCATGAGTTTGATTAATTGTAATGTTTTCATGCAAATGCACATGTTAGGACTTCACCATAGATAGAATTTGCCCTTAAGTATAGTGTTGGAGCTTATCAGGCTAAGAGAAGCATAATTTGGATGGTATTGCAATATCTTCATTCTGTAAAGTCAGATGTGCTCAACTGCATTACATATGCTGACACATGCAATTTTTCAACATTTCTTGTTGTATCAGGTCAGAACTAACTTGCTTTCATGAGTTTGATAAATTGTAATGTTTTCATGCAAATGCACATGTTAGGACTTCATTATTGATAGAAATTGCCTTAACTATAGTGTTGGAGCTTTTCAGGCTAAGAGAAGCATAATTTGGATGGTATTACAATATCTTCATTCTGTAAAGTCTGAAGTGCTCAACTGCATTACATATGCTTACAAATGCAATTTAACTACATTTCTTGTTTTTTTCAGATCAGAACTGAATTGGTTTGATTAATTGTTATGTTTTCATGCAAATGCACATGTAAGGACTTCACCAATGACAGAGATTGCCCATAAGTATAGTGTTGGAGCTTTTCAGGCTAAGAGAAGCATAATTTGGATGGTATTGCAATATCTCCATTCTGTACAGTCTGAAGTTCTCAACTGCACTACATATGCTTACAAATGCAATTTAACTACATTTCATGTTGTTTCAGGTCAGAACTGACTTGTTTACATGAGTTTGATGAATTGTAATGTTTTCATGCAAATACACATGTAAGGTCTTCACCAATGACAGAGATTGCCCATAAGTATAGTGTTGGAGCTTTTCAGGCAAAGAGAAGCATAATTTGGATGGTATTGCAATATCTTCATTCTGTAAAGTCTGAAGTGCTCAACTGCATTACATATGCTTACAAATGCAATTTAACTACATTTCTTGTTTTTTTCAGATCAGAACTGAATTGGTTTGATTAATTGTAATGTTTTCATGCAAATGCACATGTAAGGACTTCACCAATGACAGAGATTGCCCATAAGTATAGTGTTGGAGCTTTTCAGGCTAAGAGAAGCATAATTTGGATGGTATTGCAATATCTCCATTCTGTACAGTCTGAAGTTCTCAACTGCATTACATATGCTTACAAATGCAATTTAACTACATTTAATGTTGTTTCAGGTCAGAAGTGACTTGTTTACATGACTTTGATAAATTGTAATGTTTTCATGCAAACACACATGTAAGGTCTTCACCAATGACAGAGATTGCCCATTAGTATAGTGTTGGAGCTTTTCAGGCAAAGAGAAGCATAATTTGGATGGTAT
The DNA here is from genome assembly GCF_036373705.1 of Amia ocellicauda. Classification (NCBI taxonomy): domain Eukaryota; kingdom Metazoa; phylum Chordata; class Actinopteri; order Amiiformes; family Amiidae; genus Amia; species Amia ocellicauda. The sequence goes on along the minus strand of NC_089855.1, from coordinate 38,165,027 downwards.
TGCAATTTCTTCATTCTGTAAAGTCAGATGTGCTCAACTGCATTACATATGCTTACACATGCAATTTTTCAACATTTCTTGTTGTATCAGGTCAGAACTAACTTGCTTTCATGAGTTTGATGAATTGTAATGTTTTTATGCAAATGCACATGTGAGGACTTCACCAATGATAGAAATTGCCCTTAAGTATAGTGTTGGAGCTTATCAGCCTAAGAGAAGCATAATTTGGATGGTATTGCAATATCTTCATTCTGTAAAGTTTGATGTGCTTAACTGCATTACACATGCTTACATATGCAATTTTTCAACATTTCTTGTTGTTTCAGATCAGAACTAACTTGGTTTCATGAGTTTGATAAATTGTAATGTTTTCATGCAAATGCACATGTTAGGACTTCATTATTGATAGAAATTGCCTTAACTATATAGTGTTGGAGCTTTTCAGGCTAAGAGAAGCATAATTTGGATGGTATTACAATATCTTCATTCTGTAAAGTCTGAAGTGCTCAACTGCATTACATATGCTTACAAATGCAATTTAACTACATTTCTTGTTTTTTTCAGATCAGAACTGAATTGGTTTGATTAATTGTAATGTTTTCATGCAAATGCACATGTAAGGACTTCACCAATGACAGAGATTGCCCATACTATAGTGTTGGAGCATTTCAGGCTAAGAGAAGCATAATTTGGATGGTATTGCAATATCTTCATTCTGTTAAGTCAGATGTGCTCAACTGCATTACATATGCTTACAAATGCAATTTAACTACATTTCATGTTGTTTCAGGTCAGAACTGACTTGTTTACATGAGTTTGATGAATTGTAATGTTTTCATGCAAATACACATGTAAGGTCTTCACCAATGACAGAGATTGCCAATAAGTATAGTGTTGGAGCTTTTTAGGCAAAGAGAAGCATAATTTGGATGGTATTGCAATATCTTCATTCTGTTAAGTCAGATGTGCTCAACTGCATTACATATGCTTACAAATGCAATTTATCAACCTTTCTTGTTGTTTCAGGTCAGAACTAACTTGATTTCATGAGTTTGATGAATTGTAATGTTTTCATGCAAATGCACATGTAAGAACTTCACCAATGATAGAAATTGCCCATTAGTATAGTGTTGGAGCTTTTCAGGCAAAGAGAAGCATAATTTGGATGGTATTGCAATATCTTCATTCTGTTAAGTCAGATGTGCTCAACTGCATTACATATGCTTACAAATGCAATTTATCAACATTTATTGTTGTTTCAGGTCAGAACTAACTTGCTTTCATGAGTTTGATGAATTGTAATGTTTTCATGCAAATGCACATGTAAGGACTTCACCAATGATAGAAATTGCCCTTAAGTATAGTGTTGGAGCTTTTCAGGCTAAGAGATGCATAATTTGGATGGTATTCTAATATCTTCATTCTGGAAAGTCAGATGTGCTCAACTGCATTACATATGCTTACAAATGCAATTTATCAACCTTTCTTGTTGTTTCAGGTCAGAACTAACTTGATTTCATGAGTTTGATGAATTGTAATGTTTTCATGCAAATGCACATGTAAGGACTTCACCAATGACAGAGATTGCCCATTAGTATAGTGTTGGAGCTTTTCAGGCTAAGAGATGCATAATTTGGATGGTATTCTAATATCTTCATTCTGGAAAGTCAGATGTGCTCAACTGCATTACATATGCTTACAAATGCAATTTTTCAACATTTCTTGTTGTATCAGGTCAGAACTAACTTTCTTTCATGAGTTTGATTAATTGTAATGTTTTCATGCAAATGCACATGTGAGGACTTCACCAATGATAGAAATTGCCCTAAAGTATAGTGTTGGAGCTTATCAGGCTAAGAGAAGCATAATTTGGATGGTATTGCAATATCTTCATTCTGTAAAGTCAGATGTGCTCAACTGCATTACATATGCTTACACATGCAATTTTTCAACATTTCTTGTTGTATCAGGTCAGAACTAACTTGCTTTCATGAGTTTGATAAATTGTAATGTTTTCATGCAAATGCACATGTTAGGACTTCATTATTGATAGAAATTGCCTTAACTATATAGTGTTGGAGCTTTTCAGGCTAAGAGAAGCATAATTTGGATGGTATTACAATATCTTCATTCTGTAAAGTCTGAAGTGCTCAACTGCATTACATATGCTTACAAATGCAATTTAACTACATTTCTTGTTTTTTTCAGATCAGAACTGAATTGGTTTGATTAATTGTAATGTTTTCATACAAATGCACATGTAAGGACTTCACCAATGACAGAGATTGCCCATACTATAGTGTTGGAGCATTTCAGGCTAAGAGAAGCATAATTTGGATGGTATTGCAATATCTTCATTCTGTAAAGTCAGATTTGCTCAACTGCATTCCTTATGCTTACAAATGCAATTTATCAACATTTCTTGTTGTTTCAGGTCAGAACTAACTTGCTTTCATGAGTTTGATTAATTGTAATGTTTTCATGCAAATGCACATGTGAGGACTTCACCAATGATAGAAATTGCCCTTAAGTATAGTGTTGGAGCTTATCAGGCTAAGAGAAGCATAATTTGGATGGTATTGCAATATCTTCAATCTGTAAAGTTTGATGTGCTTAACTGCATTACACATGCTTACATATGCAATTTTTCAACATTTCTTGTTGTTTCAGATCAGAACTAACTTGGTTTCATGAGTTTGATAAATTGTAATGTTTTCATGCAAATGCACATGTTAGGACTTCATTATTGATAGAAATTACCTTAACTATATAGTGTTGGAGCTTTTCAGGCTAAGAGAAGCATAATTTGGATGGTATTACAATATCTTCATTCTGTAAAGTCTGAAGTGCTCAACTGCATTACATATGCTTACAAATGCAATTTAACTACATTTCATGTTGTTTCAGGTCAGAACTGACTTGTTTACATCAGTTTGATAAATTGTAATGTTTTCATGCAAATACACATGTAAACTCTTCACCTATGACCAGAGAGTGCTCTAAAGTATAGTGTGGGAGCATATCAGACTGAAAGAAGCTTGTTTTGGATGGTTTTGCAATATCTTCATTCTGTACAGTCTGAAGTTTTCAACTGCATTACATATGCTTACAAATGCAATTTAATAACATTTCATGTTGTTTCAGGTCAGAACTGACTTGTTTACATGAGTTTGATAAATTTTAATGTTTTCATGCAAATACACATGTAAGGTCTTCACCAATGACAGAGATTGCCCATTAGTATAGTGTTGGAGCTTTTCAGGCAAAGAGAAGCATAATTTGGATGGTATTGCAATATCTTCATTCTGTTAAGTCAGATGTGCTCAACTGCATTACATATGCTTACAAATGCAATTTTTCAACATTCCTTGTTGTGTCAGGTCAGAACTAACTTGCTATCATGAGTTTGATGAATTGTAATGTTTTCATGCAAATGCACATGTGAGGTCTTCACCAATGACAGAGATTGCCAATTAGTATAGTGTTGGAGCTTTTCAGGCAAAGAGAAGCATAATTTGGATGGTATTGCAATATCTTCATTCTGTTAAGTCAGATGTGCTCAACTGCATTACATATGCTTAGAAATGCAATTTTTCAACATTTCTTGTTGTATCAGGTCAGAACAAACTTGCTTTCATGAGTTTGATGAATTGTAATGTTTTCATGCAAATGCACATGTAAGGTCTTCACCAATGACAGAGATTGCCCATTAGTATAGTGTTGGAGCTTTACTGGCAAAGAGAAGCATAATTTGGATGGTATTGCAATATCTTCATTCTGTTAAGTCAGATGTGCTCAACTGCATTACATATGCTTTCAAATGCAATTTTTCAACATTTCATGTTTTTTCAGGTCAGAACTAACTTGGTTTCATGAGTTTGATAAATTGTAAAGTTTTCATGCAAATACACATGTAAGGTCTTCACCAATGACAGAGATTGCCCATAAGTATAGTGTTGGAGCTTTTCAGGCTAAGAGAAGCATAATTTGGATGGTATTGCAATATCTTCATTTTGTACAGTCTGAAGAGCTCAACTGCATTACATATGCTTACAGATGCAATTTTTCAACATTTCTTGTTGTTTTTAGATCAGATCTGATTTGGTATGATTAATTGTAATGTATTCATGCAAATGCACATGTAAGGACTTCACCAATGATAGAAATTGCCCTTAAGTATAGTTCTGGAGCTTTTCAGGCTAAGAGAAGCATAATTTGGATGGTATTGCAATATCTTCATTCTGTAAAGTCAGATGTGCTCAACTGCATTACATATGCTTACAAATGCAATTTAACTACATTTCATATTGTTTCAGGTCAGAACTGAATTGGTTTGATTAATTGTAATGTTTTCATGCAAATGCACATGTAAGGACTTCACCAATGACAGAGATTGCCCATAAGTATAGTGTTGGAGCTTTTCAGGCTAAGAGAAGCATAATTTGGATGGTATTCCAATATCTTCATTCTGTTAAGTCAGATGTGCTCAATTGCAATACATATGCTTACAAATGGAATTTTACACCATTTCATGTTGTTTCAGGTCAGAACTGACTTGGTTTCAAGAGTTTGATGAATTGTAATGTTATCTTGCAAATATACATGTAAACTCTTCACCTATGACAGAGAGTGCTCTAAAGTATAGTGTGGGAGCATATCAGACTCAAAGAAGCTTGTTTTGGATGGTTTTGCAATATCTTCATTCTGTACAGTCTGAAGTTTTCAACTGCATTACATATGCTTACAAATGCAATTTAAATACATTTCATGTTGTTTCAGGTCAGAACTGACTTGTTTACATGAGTTTGATAAATTTTAATGTTTTCATGCAAATACACATGTAAGGTCTTCACCAATGACAGAGATTGCCCATTAGTATAGTGTTGGAGCTTTTCAGGCAAAGAGAAGCATAATTTGGATGGTATTGCAATATCTTCATTCTGTTAAGTCAGATGTGCTAAACTGCATTACATATGCTTACAAATGCAATTTTTCAACATTCCTTGTTGTGTCAGGTCAGAACTAACTTGCTATCATGAGTTTGATGAATTGTAATGTTTTCATGCAAATGCACATGTAAGGTCTTCACCAATGACAGAGATTGCCCATTAGTATAGTGTTGGAGCTTTTCAGGCAAAGAGAAGCATAATTTGGATGGTATTGCAATATCTTCATTCTGTTAAGTCAGATGTGCTCAACTGCATTACATATGCTTAGAAATGCAATTTTTCAACATTTCTTGTTGTATTAGGTCAGAACAAACTTGCTTTCATGAGTTTGATAAATTGTAATGTTTTCATGCAAATGCACATGTAAGGTCTTCACCAATGACAGAGATTGCCCATTAGTATAGTGTTGGAGCTTTACTGGCAAAGAGAAGCATAATTTGGATGGTATTGCAATATCTTCATTCTGTTAAGTCAGATGTGCTCAACTGCATTACATATGCTTTCAAATGCAATTTTTCAACATTTCTTGTTTTTTCAGGTCAGAACTAACTTGGTTTCATGAGTTTGATAAATTGTAAAGTTTTCATGCAAATACACATGTAAGGTCTTCACCAATGACAGAGATTGCCCATAAGTATAGTGTTGGAGCTTTTCAGGCTAAGAGAAGCATAATTTGGATGGTATTGCAATATCTTCATTTTGTACAGTCTGAAGAGCTCAACTGCATTACATATGCTTACAGATGCAATTTTTCAACATTTCTTGTTGTTTTTAGATCAGATCTGATTTGGTATGATTAATTGTAATGTATTCATGCAAATGCACATGTAAGGACTTCACCAATGATAGAAACTGCCCTTAAGTATAGTTCTGGAGCTTTTCAGGCTAAGAGAAGCATAATTTGGATGGTATTGCAATATTTTCATTCTGTAAAGTCAGATGTGCTCAACTGCATTACATATGCTTACAAATGCAATTTAACTACATTTCATATTGTTTCAGTTCAGAACTGACTTTTTTACATGAGTTTGATGAATTGTAATGTTTTCATGCAAATGCACATGTAAGGACTTCACCAATGACAGAGATTGCCCATGAGTATAGTGTTGGAGCTTTTCAGGCTAAGAGATGCATAATTTGGATGGTATTGCAATATCTTCATTCTGTTAAGTCAGATGTACCCAACTGCATTACATATGCTTACAAATGCAATTTTTCAACATTTCTTGTTGTTTCAGATCAGAACTGACTTGTTTACATGAGTTTGATGAATTGTAATGTTTTCATGCAAATGCATATGTAAGGTCTTCACCAATGACAGAGATTGCCCATTAGTATAGTGTTGGAGCTTTACTGGCAAAGAGAAGCATAATTTGGATGGTATTGCAATATCTTCATTCTGTAAAGTCAGATGTGCTCAACTGCATTACATATGCTTTCAAATGCAATTTAACTACATTTTATGTTGTTTCAGGTCAGAACTGACTTGTTTACATGAGTTTGATGAATTGTAATGTTATCTTGCAAATATACATGTAAACTCTTCACCTATGACAGAGAGTGCCCTAAAGTATAGTGTGGGAGCATATCAGACTGAAAGAAGCTTGTTTTGGATGGTTTTGCAATAACTTCATTCTGTAAAGTTTGATGTGCTCAATTCCAATACATATGCTTACAAATGGAATTTTACACCATTTCATGTTGTTTCAGGTCAGAACTGACTTGGTTTCAAGAGTTTGATGAATTGTAATGTTATCTTGCAAATATACATGTAAACTCTTCACCTATGACAGAGAGTGCTCTAAAGTATAGTGTGGGAGCATATCAGACTGAAAGATGCTTGTTTTGGATGGTTTTGCAATAACTTCATTCTGTAAAGTTTGATGTGCTCAATTGCAATACATATGCTTACAAATGGAATTTTACAACATTTCATGTTGTTTCAGGTCAGAACTGACTTGGTTTCAAGAGTTTGAGGAATTGTAATGTTATCTTGCAAACATACATGTAAACTCTTCACCTATGACAGAGAGTGCTCTAAAGTATAGTGTGGGAGCATATCAGACTGAAAGAAGCTTGTTTTGGATGGTTTTGCAATAACTTCATTCTGTAAAGTTTGATGTGCTCAATTGCAATACATATGCTTACAAATGGAATTTTACACCATTTCATGTTGTTTCAGGTCAGAACTGACTTGGTTTCTAGAGTTTGATGAATTGTAATATCTTGAAAATATACATGTAAACTCTTCACCTATGTCAGAGAGTGCTCTAAAGTATAGTGTGGGAGCATATCAGACTGAAAGAAGCTTGTTTTGGATGGTTTTGCAATAACTTCATTCTGTAAAGTTTGATGTGCTCAATTGCAATACATATGCTTACAAATGGAATTTTACAACATTTCATGTTGTTTCAGGTCAGAACTGACTTGGTTTCAAGAGTTTGATGAATTGTAATGTTATCTTGCAAATATACATGTAAACTCTTCACCTATGACAGAGAGTCCTCTAAAGTATAGTGTGGGAGCATATCAGACTGAAAGAAGCTTGTTTTGGATGGTTTTGCAATAACTTCATTCTGTAAAGTTTGATGTGCTCAATTGCAATACATATGCTTACAAATGGAATTTTACAACATTTCATGTTGTTTCAGGTCAGAACTGACTTGGTTTCAAGAGTTTGATGAATTGTAATGTTATCTTGCAAATATACATGTAAACTCTTCACCTATGACAGAGAGTGCTCTAAAGTATAGTGTGGGAGCATATCAGACTGAAAGAAGCTTGTTTTGGATGGTTTTGCAATAACTTCATTCTGTAAAGTTTGATGTGCTCAATTGCAATACATTTGCTTACAAATGGAATTTTACACCATTTCATGTTGTTTCAGGTCAGAACTGACTTGGTTTCAAGAGTTTGATGAATTGTAATGTTATCTTGCAAACATACATGTAAACTCTTCACCTATGACAGAGAGTGCTCTAAAGTATAGTGTGGAAGCATATCAGACTGAAAGAAGCTTGTTTTGGATGGTTTTGCCATAACTTCATTCTGTAAAGTTTGATGTGCTCAATTCCAATACATATGCTTACAAATGGAATTTTACACCATTTCATGTTGTTTCAGGTCAGAACTGACTTGGTTTCAAGAGTTTGATGAATTGTAATGTTATCTTGCAAATATACATGTAAACTCTTCACCTATGACAGAGAGTGCTCTAAAGTATAGTGTGGGAGCATATCAGACTGAAAGAAGCTTGTTTTGGATGGTTTTGCAATAACTTCATTCTGTAAAGTTTGATGTGCTCAATTCCAATACATATGCTTACAAATGGAATTTTACACCATTTCATGTTGTTTCAGGTCAGAACTGACTTGGTTTCAAGAGTTTGATTAATTGTAATGTTATCTTGCAAATATACATGTAAACTCTTCACCTATGACAGAGAGTGCTCTAAAGTATAGTGTGGGAGCATATCAGACTGAAAGAAGCTTGTTTTGGATGGTTTTTCAATAACTTCATTCTGTAAAGTTTGATGTGCTCAATTCCAATACATATGCTTACAAATGGAATTTTACACCATTTCATGTTGTTTCAGGTCAGAACTGACTTGGTTTCAAGAGTTTGATGAATTGTAATGTTATCTTGCAAATATACATGTAAACTCTTCACCTATGACAGAGAGTGCTCTAAAGTATAGTGTGGGAGCATATCAGACTGAAAGAAGCTTGTTTTGGATGGTTTTGCAATAACTTCATTCTGTAAAGTTTGATGTGCTCAATTGCAATACATATGCTTACAAATGGAATTTTACACCATTTCATGTTGTTTCAGGTCAGAACTGACTTGGTTTCAAGAGTTTGATGAATTGTAATATCTTGCAAATATACATGTAAACTCTTCACCTATGTCAGAGAGTGCTCTAAAGTATAGTGTGGGAGCATATCAGACTGAAAGAAGCTTGTTTTGGATGGTTTTGCAATAACTTCATTCTGTAAAGTTTGATGTGCTCAATTGCAATACATATGCTTACAAATGGAATTTTACAACATTTCCTGTTGTTTCAGGTCAGAACTGACTTGGTTTCAAGAGTTTGATGAATTGTAATGTTATCTTGCAAATATACATGTAAACTCTTCACCTATGACAGAGAGTGCTCTAAAGTATAGTGTGGGAGCATATCAGACTGAAAGAAGCTTGTTTTGGATGGTTTTGCAATAACTTCATTCTGTAAAGTTTGATGTGCTCAATTGCAATACATATGCTTACAAATGGAATTTTACAACATTTCCTGTTGTTTCAGGTCAGAACTGACTTGGTTTCAAGAGTTTGATGAATTGTAATATCTTGCAAATATACATGTAAACTCTTCACCTATGACAGAGAGTGCTCTAAAGTATAGTGTGGGAGCATATCAGACTGAAAGAAGCTTGTTTTGGATGGTTTTGCAATAACTTCATTCTGTAAAGTTTGATGTGCTCAATTCCAATACATATGCTTACAAATGGAATTTTACACCATTTCATGTTGTTTCAGGTCAGAACTGACTTGGTTTCAAGAGTTTGATGAATTGTAATGTTATCTTGCAAATATACATGTAAACTCTTCACCTATGACAGAGAGTGCTCTAAAGTATAGTGTGGGAGCATATCAGACTGAAAGAAGCTTGTTTTGGATGGTTTTGCAATAACTTCATTCTGTAAAGTTTGATGTGCTCAATTGCAATACATATGCTTACAAATGGAATTTTACAACATTTCATGTTGTTTCAGGTCAGAACTGACTTGGTTTCAAGAGTTTGATGAATTGTAATGTTATCTTGCAAATATACATGTAAACTCTTCACCTATGACAGAGAGTGCTCTAAAGTATAGTGTGGGAGCATATCAGACTGAAAGAAGCTTGTTTTGGATGGTTTTGCAATAACTTCATTCTGTAAAGTTTGATGTGCTCAATTCCAATACATATGCTTACAAATGGAATTTTACACCATTTCATGTTGTTTCAGGTCAGAACTGACTTGGTTTCAAGAGTTTGATGAATTGTAATGTTATCTTGCAAATATACATGTAAACTCTTCACCTATGACAGAGAGTGCTCTAAAGTATAGTGTGGGAGCATATCAGACTGAAAGAAGCTTGTTTTGGATGGTTTTGCAATAACTTCATTCTGTAAAGTTTGATGTGCTCAATTGCAATACATATGCTTACAAATGGAATTTTACAACATTTCTTGTTGTTTCAGGTCAGAACTGACTTGGTTTCAAGAGTTTGATGAATTGTAATGTTATCTTGCAAATATACATGTAAACTCTTCACCTATGACAGAGAGTGCTCTAAAGTATAGTGTGGGAGCATATCAGACTGAAAGAAGCTTGTTTTGGATGGTTTTGCAATAACTTCATTCTGTAAAGTTTGATGTGCTCAATTCCAATACATATGCTTACAAATGGAATTTTACACCATTTCATGTTGTTTCAGGTCAGAACTGACTTGGTTTCAAGAGTTTGATGAATTGTAATGTTATCTTGCAAATATACATGTAAACTCTTCACCTATGACAGAGAGTGCTCTAAAGTATAGTGTGGGAGCATATCAGACTGAAAGAAGCTTGTTTTGGATGGTTTTGCAATAACTTCATTCTGTAAAGTTTGATGTGCTCAATTGCAATACATATGCTTACAAATGGAATTTTACAACATTTCCTGTTGTTTCAGGTCAGAACTGACTTGGTTTCAAGAGTTTGATGAATTGTAATGTTATCTTGCAAATATACATGTAAACTCTTCACCTATGACAGAGAGTGCTCTAAAGTATAGTGTGGGAGCATATCAGACTGAAAGAAGCTTGTTTTGGATGGTTTTGCAATAACTTCATTCTGTAAAGTTTGATGTGCTCAATTGCAATACATATGCTTACAAATGGAATTTTACAACATTTCCTGTTGTTTCAGGTCAGAACTGACTTGGTTTCAAGAGTTTGATGAATTGTAATGTTATCTTGCAAATATACATGTAAACTCTTCACCTATGACAGAGAGTGCTCTAAAGTATAGTGTGGGAGCATATCAGACTGAAAGAAGCTTGTTTTGGATGGTTTTGCAATAACTTCATTCTGTAAAGTTTGATGTGCTCAATTGCAATACATATGCTTACAAATGGAATTTTACAACATTTCATGTTGTTTCAGTTCAGAACTGACTTGGTTTCAAGAGTTTGATGAATTGTAATGTTATCTTGCAAATATACATGTAAACTCTTCACCTATGACAGAGAGTGCTCTAAAGTATAGTGTGGGAGCATATCAGACTGAAAGAAGCTTGTTTTGGATGGTTTTGCAATAACTTCATTCTGTAAAGTTTGATGTGCTCAATTGCAATACATATGCTTACAAATGGAATTTTACAACATTTCATGTTGTTTCAGTTCAGAACTGACTTGGTTTCAAGAGTTTGATGAATTGTAATGTTATCTTGCAAATATACATGTAAACTCTTCACCTATGACAGAGAGTGCTCTAAAGTATAGTGTGGGAGCATATCAGACTGAAAGAAGCTTGTTTTGGATGGTTTTGCAATAACTTCATTCTGTAAAGTTTGATGTGCTCAATTGCAATACATATGCTTACAAATGGAATTTTACAACATTTCATGTTGTTTCAGTTCAGAACTGACTTGGTTTCAAGAGTTTGATGAATTGTAATGTTATCTTGCAAATATACATGTAAACTCTTCACCTATGACAGAGAGTGCTCTAAAGTATAGTGTGGGAGCATATCAGACTGAAAGAAGCTTGTTTTGGATGGTTTTGCAATAACTTCATTCTGTAAAGTTTGATGTGCTCAATTGCAATACATATGCTTACAAATGGAATTTTACAACATTTCTTGTTGTTTCAGGTCAGAACTGACTTGGTTTCAAGAGTTTGATGAATTGTAATGTTATCTTGCAAATATACATGTAAACTCTTCACCTATGACAGAGAGTGCTCTAAAGTATAGTGTGGGAGCATATCAGACTGAAAGAAGCTTGTTTTGGATGGTTTTGCAATAACTTCATTCTGTAAAGTTTGATGTGCTCAATTCCAATACATATGCTTACAAATGGAATTTTACACGATTTCATGTTGTTTCAGGTCAGAACTGACTTGGTTTCAAGAGTTTGATGAATTGTAATGTTATCTTGCAAATATACATGTAAACTCTTCACCTATGACAGAGAGTGCTCTAAAGTATAGTGTGGGAGCATATCAGACTGAAAGAAGCTTGTTTTGGATGGTTTTGCAATAACTTCATTCTGTAAAGTTTGATGTGCTCAATTGCAATACATATGCTTACAAATGGAATTTTACAACATTTCATGTTGTTTCAGTTCAGAACTGACTTGGTTTCAAGAGTTTGATGAATTGTAATGTTATCTTGCAAATATACATGTAAACTCTTCACCTATGACAGAGAGTGCTCTAAAGTATAGTGTGGGAGCATATCAGACTGAAAGAAGCTTGTTTTGGATGGTTTTGCAATAACTTCATTCTGTAAAGTTTGATGTGCTCAATTCCAATACATATGCTTACAAATGGAATTTTACACCATTTCATGTTGTTTCAGGTCAGAACTGACTTGGTTTCAAGAGTTTGATGAATTGTAATGTTATCTTGCAAATATACATGTAAACTCTTCACCTATGACAGAGAGTGCTCTAAAGTATAGTGTGGGAGCATATCAGACTGAAAGAAGCTTGTTTTGGATGGTTTTGCAATAACTTCATTCTGTAAAGTTTGATGTGCTCAATTGCAATACATATGCTTACAAATGGAATTTTACACCATTTCATGTTGTTTCAGGTCAGAACTGACTTGGTTTCAAGAGTTTGATGAATTGTAATGTTATCTTGCAAATATACATGTAAACTCTTCACCTATGACAGAGAGTGCTCTAAAGTATAGTGTGGGAGCATATCAGACTGAAAGAAGCTTGTTTTGGATGGTTTTGCAATAACTTCATTCTGTAAAGTTTGATGTGCTCAATTGCAATACATATGCTTACAAATGGAATTTTACAACATTTCATGTTGTTTCAGGTCAGAACTGACTTGGTTTCAAGAGTTTGATGAATTGTAATGTTATCTTGCAAATATACATGTAAACTCTTCACCTATGACAGAGAGTGCTCTAAAGTATAGTGTGGGAGCATATCAGACTGAAAGAAGCTTGTTTTGGATGGTTTTGCAATAACTTCATTCTGTAAAGTTTGATGTGCTCAATTCCAATACATATGCTTACAAATGGAATTTTACACCATTTCATGTTGTTTCAGGTCAGAACTGACTTGGTTTCAAGAGTTTGATGAATTGTAATGTTATCTTGCAAATATACATGTAAACTCTTCACCTATGACAGAGAGTGCTCTAAAGTATAGTGTGGGAGCATATCAGACTGAAAGAAGCTTGTTTTGGATGGTTTTGCAATAACTTCATTCTGTAAAGTTTGATGTGCTCAATTGCAATACATATGCTTACAAATGGAATTTTACAACATTTCATGTTGTTTCACGTCAGAACTGACTTGGTTTCAAGAGTTTGATGAATTGTAATGTTATCTTGCAAATATACATGTAAACTCCTCACCTATGACAGAGAGTGCTCTAAAGTATAGTGTGGGAGCATATCAGACTGAAAGAAGCTTGTTTTGGATGGTTTTGCAATAACTTCATTCTGTAAAGTTTGATGTGCTCAATTGCAATACATATGCTTACAAATGGAATTTTACAACATTTCTTGTTGTTTCAGGTCAGAACTGACTTGGTTTCAAGAGTTTGATGAATTGTAATGTTATCTTGCAAATATACATGTAAACTCTTCACCTATGACAGAGAGTGCTCTAAAGTATAGTGTGGGAGCATATCAGACTGAAAGAAGCTTGTTTTGGATGGTTTTGCAATAACTTCATTCTGTAAAGTTTGATGTGCTCAATTCCAATACATATGCTTACAAATGGAATTTTACACCATTTCATGTTGTTTCAGGTCAGAACTGACTTGGTTTCAAGAGTTTGATGAATTGTAATGTTATCTTGCAAATATACATGTAAACTCTTCACCTATGACAGAGAGTGCTCTAAAGTATAGTGTGGGAGCATATCAGACTGAAAGAAGCTTGTTTTGGATGGTTTTGCAATAACTTCATTCTGTAAAGTTTGATGTGCTCAATTGCAATACATATGCTTACAAATGGAATTTTACAACATTTCATGTTGTTTCAGTTCAGAACTGACTTGGTTTCAAGAGTTTGATGAATTGTAATGTTATCTTGCAAATATACATGTAAACTCTTCACCTATGACAGAGAGTGCTCTAAAGTATAGTGTGGGAGCATATCAGACTGAAAGAAGCTTGTTTTGGATGGTTTTGCAATAACTTCATTCTGTAAAGTTTGATGTGCTCAATTGCAATACATATGCTTACAAATGGAATTTTACAACATTTCATGTTGTTTCAGTTCAGAACTGACTTGGTTTCAAGAGTTTGATGAATTGTAATGTTATCTTGCAAATATACATGTAAACTCTTCACCTATGACAGAGAGTGCTCTAAAGTATAGTGTGGGAGCATATCAGACTGAAAGAAGCTTGTTTTGGATGGTTTTGCAATAACTTCATTCTGTAAAGTTTGATGTGCTCAATTGCAATACATATGCTTACAAATGGAATTTTACAACATTTCATGTTGTTTCATTTCAGAACTGACTTGGTTTCAAGAGTTTGATGAATTGTAATGTTATCTTGCAAATATACATGTAAACTCTTCACCTATGACAGAGAGTGCTCTAAAGTATAGTGTGGGAGCATATCAGACTGAAAGAAGCTTGTTTTGGATGGTTTTGCAATAACTTCATTCTGTAAAGTTTGATGTGCTCAATTGCAATACATATGCTTACAAATGGAATTTTACAACATTTCATGTTGTTTCAGGTCAGAACTGACTTGGTTTCAAGAGTTTGATGAATTGTAATGTTATCTTGCAAATATACATGTAAACTCTTCACCTATGACAGAGAGTGCTCTAAAGTATAGTGTGGGAGCATATCAGACTGAAAGAAGCTTGTTTTGGATGGTTTTGCAATAACTTCATTCTGTAAAGTTTGATGTGCTCAATTGCAATACATATGCTTACAAATGGAATTTTACAACATTTCATGTTGTTTCAGTTCAGAACTGACTTGGTTTCAAGAGTTTGATGAATTGTAATGTTATCTTGCAAATATACATGTAAACTCTTCACCTATGACAGAGAGTGCTCTAAAGTATAGTGTGGGAGCATATCAGACTGAAAGAAGCTTGTTTTGGATGGTTTTGCAATAACTTCATTCTGTAAAGTTTGATGTGCTCAATTGCAATACATATGCTTACAAATGGAATTTTACAACATTTCATGTTGTTTCAGTTCAGAACTGACTTGGTTTCAAGAGTTTGATGAATTGTAATGTTATCTTGCAAATATACATGTAAACTCTTCACCTATGACAGAGAGTGCTCTAAAGTATAGTGTGGGAGCATATCAGACTGAAAGAAGCTTGTTTTGGATGGTTTTGCAATAACTTCATTCTGTAAAGTTTGATGTGCTCAATTGCAATACATATGCTTACAAATGGAATTTTACAACATTTCATGTTGTTTCAGGTCAGAACTGACTTGGTTTCAAGAGTTTGATGAATTGTAATGTTATCTTGCAAATATACATGTAAACTCTTCACCTATGACAGAGAGTGCTCTAAAGTATAGTGTGGGAGCATATCAGACTGAAAGAAGCTTGTTTTGGATGGTTTTGCAATAACTTCATTCTGTAAAGTTTGATGTGCTCAATTCCAATACATATGCTTACAAATGGAATTTTACACCATTTCATGTTGTTTCAGGTCAGAACTGACTTGGTTTCAAGAGTTTGATGAATTGTAATGTTATCTTGCAAATATACATGTAAACTCTTCACCTATGACAGAGAGTGCTCTAAAGTATAGTGTGGGAGCATATCAGACTGAAAGAAGCTTGTTTTGGATGGTTTTGCAATAACTTCATTCTGTAAAGTTTGATGTGCTCAATTGCAATACATATGCTTACAAATGGAATTTTACAACATTTCATGTTGTTTCAGTTCAGAACTGACTTGGTTTCAAGAGTTTGATGAATTGTAATGTTATCTTGCAAATATACATGTAAACTTTTCACCTATGACAGAGAGTGCTCTAAAGTATAGTGTGGGA
The DNA here is from genome assembly GCF_036373705.1 of Amia ocellicauda. Taxonomy (NCBI): domain Eukaryota; kingdom Metazoa; phylum Chordata; class Actinopteri; order Amiiformes; family Amiidae; genus Amia; species Amia ocellicauda. The sequence goes on along the minus strand of NC_089855.1, from coordinate 38,148,828 downwards.
GCATATCAGACTGAAAGAAGCTTGTTTTGGATGGTTTTGCAATAACTTCATTCTGTAAAGTTTGATGTGCTCAATTGCAATACATATGCTTACAAATGGAATTTTACACCATTTCATGTTGTTTCAGGTCAGAACTGACTTGGTTTCAAGAGTTTGATGAATTGTAATGTTATCTTGCAAATATACATGTAAACTCTTCACCTATGACAGAGAGTGCTCTAAAGTATAGTGTGGGAGCATATCAGACTGAAAGAAGCTTGTTTTGGATGGTTTTGCAATAACTTCATTCTGTAAAGTTTGATGTGCTCAATTGCAATACATATGCTTACAAATGGAATTTTACAACATTTCATGTTGTTTCAGTTCAGAACTGACTTGGTTTCAAGAGTTTGATGAATTGTAATGTTATCTTGCAAATATACATGTAAACTCTTCACCTATGACAGAGAGTGCTCTAAAGTATAGTGTGGGAGCATATCAGACTGAAAGAAGCTTGTTTTGGATGGTTTTGCAATAACTTCATTCTGTAAAGTTTGATGTGCTCAATTCCAATACATATGCTTACAAATGGAATTTTACACCATTTCATGTTGTTTCAGGTCAGAACTGACTTGGTTTCAAGAGTTTGATGAATTGTAATGTTATCTTGCAAATATACATGTAAACTCTTCACCTATGACAGAGAGTGCTCTAAAGTATAGTGTGGGAGCATATCAGACTGAAAGAAGCTTGTTTTGGATGGTTTTTGCAATAACTTCATTCTGTAAAGTTTGATGTGCTCAATTGCAATACATATGCTTACAAATGGAATTTTACAACATTTCATGTTGTTTCAGTTCAGAACTGACTTGGTTTCAAGAGTTTGATGAATTGTAATGTTATCTTGCAAAATATACATGTAAACTCTTCACCTATGGACAGAGAGTGCTCTAAAGTATAGTGTGGGAGCATATCAGACTGAAAGAAGCTTGTTTTGGATGGTTTTGCAATAACTTCATTCTGTAAAGTTTGATGTGCTCAATTCCAATACATATGCTTACAAATGGAATTTTACACCATTTCATGTTGTTTCAGGTCAGAACTGACTTGGTTTCAAGAGTTTGATGAATTGTAATGTTATCTTGCAAATATACATGTAAACTCTTCACCTATGACAGAGAGTGCTCTAAAGTATAGTGTGGGAGCATATCAGACTGAAAGAAGCTTGTTTTGGATGGTTTTGCAATAACTTCATTCTGTAAAGTTTGATGTGCTCAATTGCAATACATATGCTTAGAAATGGAATTTTACACCATTTCATGTTGTTTCAGGTCAGAACTGACTTGGTTTCAAGAGTTTGATGAATTGTAATGTTATCTTGCAAATATACATGTAAACTCTTCACCTATGACAGAGAGTGCTCTAAAGTATAGTGTGGGAGCATATCAGACTGAAAGAAGCTTGTTTTGGATGGTTTTGCAATAACTTCATTCTGTAAAGTTTGATGTGCTCAATTCCAATACATATGCTTACAAATGGAATTTTACACCATTTCATGTTGTTTCAGGTCAGAACTGACTTGGTTTCAAGAGTTTGATGAATTGTAATGTTATCTTGCAAATATACATGTAAACTCTTCACCTATGACAGAGAGTGCTCTAAAGTATAGTGTGGGAGCATATCAGACTGAAAGAAGCTTGTTTTGGATGGTTTTGCAATAACTTCATTCTGTAAAGTTTGATGTGCTCAATTGCAATACATATGCTTACAAATGGAATTTTACAACATTTCATGTTGTTTCACGTCAGAACTGACTTGGTTTCAAGAGTTTGATGAATTGTAATGTTATCTTGCAAATATACATGTAAACTCTTCACCTATGACAGAGAGTGCTCTAAAGTATAGTGTGGGAGCATATCAGACTGAAAGAAGCTTGTTTTGGATGGTTTTGCAATAACTTCATTCTGTAAAGTTTGATGTGCTCAATTGCAATACATATGCTTACAAATGGAATTTTACACCATTTCATGTTGTTTCAGGTCAGAACTGACTTGGTTTCAAGAGTTTGATGAATTGTAATGTTATCTTGCAAATATACATGTAAACTCTTCACCTATGACAGAGAGTGCTCTAAAGTATAGTGTGGGAGCATATCAGACTGAAAGAAGCTTGTTTTGGATGGTTTTGCAATAACTTCATTCTGTAAAGTTTGATGTGCTCAATTGCAATACATATGCTTACAAATGGAATTTTACAACTTTTCATGTTGTTTCAGTTCAGAACTGACTTGGTTTCAAGAGTTTGATGAATTGTAATGTTATCTTGCAAATATACATGTAAACTCTTCACCTATGACAGAGAGTGCTCTAAAGTATAGTGTGGGAGCATATCAGACTGAAAGAAGCTTGTTTTGGATGGTTTTGCAATAACTTCATTCTGTAAAGTTTGATGTGCTCAATTCCAATACATATGCTTACAAATGGAATTTTACACCATTTCATGTTGTTTCAGGTCAGAACTGACTTGGTTTCAAGAGTTTGATGAATTGTAATGTTATCTTGCAAATATACATGTAAACTCTTCACCTATGACAGAGAGTGCTCTAAAGTATAGTGTGGGAGCATATCAGACTGAAAGAAGCTTGTTTTGGATGGTTTTGCAATAACTTCATTCTGTAAAGTTTGATGTGCTCAATTGCAATACATATGCTTACAAATGGAATTTTACAACATTTCATGTTGTTTCAGTTCAGAACTGACTTGGTTTCAAGAGTTTGATGAATTGTAATGTTATCTTGCAAATATACATGTAAACTCTTCACCTATGACAGAGAGTGCTCTAAAGTATAGTGTGGGAGCATATCAGACTGAAAGAAGCTTGTTTTGGATGGTTTTGCAATAACTTCATTCTGTAAAGTTTGATGTGCTCAATTCCAATACATATGCTTACAAATGGAATTTTACACCATTTCATGTTGTTTCAGGTCAGAACTGACTTGGTTTCAAGAGTTTGATGAATTGTAATGTTATCTTGCAAATATACATGTAAACTCTTCACCTATGACAGAGAGTGCTCTAAAGTATAGTGTGGGAGCATATCAGACTGAAAGAAGCTTGTTTTGGATGGTTTTGCAATAACTTCATTCTGTAAAGTTTGATGTGCTCAATTGCAATACATATGCTTAGAAATGGAATTTTACACCATTTCATGTTGTTTCAGGTCAGAACTGACTTGGTTTCAAGAGTTTGATGAATTGTAATGTTATCTTGCAAATATACATGTAAACTCTTCACCTATGACAGAGAGTGCTCTAAAGTATAGTGTGGGAGCATATCAGACTGAAAGAAGCTTGTTTTGGATGGTTTTGCAATAACTTCATTCTGTAAAGTTTGATGTGCTCAATTCCAATACATATGCTTACAAATGGAATTTTACACCATTTCATGTTGTTTCAGGTCAGAACTGACTTGGTTTCAAGAGTTTGATGAATTGTAATGTTATCTTGCAAATATACATGTAAACTCTTCACCTATGACAGAGAGTGCTCTAAAGTATAGTGTGGGAGCATATCAGACTGAAAGAAGCTTGTTTTGGATGGTTTTGCAATAACTTCATTCTGTAAAGTTTGATGTGCTCAATTGCAATACATATGCTTACAAATGGAATTTTACAACATTTCATGTTGTTTCACGTCAGAACTGACTTGGTTTCAAGAGTTTGATGAATTGTAATGTTATCTTGCAAATATACATGTAAACTCTTCACCTATGACAGAGAGTGCTCTAAAGTATAGTGTGGGAGCATATCAGACTGAAAGAAGCTTGTTTTGGATGGTTTTGCAATAACTTCATTCTGTAAAGTTTGATGTGCTCAATTGCAATACATATGCTTACAAATGGAATTTTACAACATTTCTTGTTGTTTCAGGTCAGAACTGACTTGGTTTCAAGAGTTTGATGAATTGTAATGTTATCTTGCAAATATACATGTAAACTCTTCACCTATGACAGAGAGTGCTCTAAAGTATAGTGTGGGAGCATATCAGACTGAAAGAAGCTTGTTTTGGATGGTTTTGCAATAACTTCATTCTGTAAAGTTTGATGTGCTCAATTCCAATACATATGCTTACAAATGGAATTTTACACCATTTCATGTTGTTTCAGGTCAGAACTGACTTGGTTTCAAGAGTTTGATGAATTGTAATGTTATCTTGCAAATATACATGTAAACTCTTCACCTATGACAGAGAGTGCTCTAAAGTATAGTGTGGGGGCATATCAGACTGAAAGAAGCTTGTTTTGGATGGTTTTGCAATAACTTCATTCTGTAAAGTTTGATGTGCTCAATTGCAATGCATATGCTTACAAATGGAATTTTACAACATTTCATGTTGTTTCAGTTCAGAACTGACTTGGTTTCAAGAGTTTGATGAATTGTAATGTTATCTTGCAAATATACATGTAAACTCTTCACCTATGACAGAGAGTGCTCTAAAGTATAGTGTGGGAGCATATCAGACTGAAAGAAGCTTGTTTTGGATGGTTTTGCAATAACTTCATTAAGTAAAGTTTGATGTGCTCAATTCCAATACATATGCTTACAAATGGAATTTTACACCATTTCATGTTGTTTCAGGTCAGAACTGACTTGGTTTCAAGAGTTTGATGAATTGTAGTTATCTTGCAAATATACATGTAAACTCTTCACCTATGACAGAGAGTGCTCTAAAGTATAGTGTGGGAGCATATCAGACTGAAAGAAGCTTGTTTTGGATGGTTTTGCAATAACTTCATTCTGTAAAGTTTGATGTGCTCAATTCCAATACATATGCTTACAAATGGAATTTTACACCATTTCATGTTGTTTCAGGTCAGAACTGACTTGGTTTCAAGAGTTTGATGAATTGTAATGTTATCTTGCAAATATACATGTAAACTCTTCACCTATGACAGAGAGTGCTCTAAAGTATAGTGTGGGAGCATATCAGACTGAAAGAAGCTTGTTTTGGATGGTTTTGCAATAACTTCATTCTGTAAAGTTTGATGTGCTCAATTGCAATACATATGCTTACAAATGGAATTTTACACCATTTCATGTTGTTTCAGGTCAGAACTGACTTGGTTTCAAGAGTTTGATGAATTGTAATGTTATCTTGCAAATATACATGTAAACTCTTCACCTATGACAGAGAGTGCTCTAAAGTATAGTGTGGGAGCATATCAGACTGAAAGAAGCTTGTTTTCGATGGTTTTGCAATAACTTCATTCTGTAAAGTTTGATGTGCTCAATTGCAATACATATGCTTACAAATGGAATTTTACACCATTTCATGTTGTTTCAGGTCAGAACTGACTTGGTTTCAAGAGTTTGATGAATTGTAATGTTATCTTGCAAATATACATGTAAACTCTTCACCTATGACAGAGAGTGCTCTAAAGTATAGTGTGGGAGCATATCAGACTGAAAGAAGCTTGTTTTGGATGGTTTTGCAATAACTTCATTCTGTAAAGTTTGATGTGCTCAATTCCAATACATATGCTTACAAATGGAATTTTACACCATTTCATGTTGTTTCAGGTCAGAACTGACTTGGTTTCAAGAGTTTGATGAATTGTAATGTTATCTTGCAAATATACATGTAAACTCTTCACCTATGACAGAGAGTGCTCTAAAGTATAGTGTGGGAGCATATCAGACTGAAAGAAGCCTGTTTTGGATGGTTTTGCAATAACTTCATTCTGTAAAGTTTGATGTGCTCAATTGCAATACATATGCTTACAAATGGAATTTTACAACATTTCATGTTGTTTCAGTTCAGAACTGACTTGGTTTCAAGAGTTTGATGAATTGTAATGTTATCTTGCAAATATACATGTAAACTCTTCACCTATGACAGAGAGTGCTCTAAAGTATAGTGTGGGAGCATATCAGACTGAAAGAAGCTTGTTTTGGATGGTTTTGCAATAACTTCATTCTGTAAAGTTTGATGTGCTCAATTCCAATACATATGCTTACAAATGGAATTTTACACCATTTCATGTTGTTTCAGGTCAGAACTGACTTGGTTTCAAGAGTTTGATGAATTGTAGTTATCTTGCAAATATACATGTAAACTCTTCACCTATGACAGAGAGTGCTCTAAAGTATAGTGTGGGAGCATATCAGACTGAAAGAAGCTTGTTTTGGATGGTTTTGCAATAACTTCATTCTGTAAAGTTTGATGTGCTCAATTCCAATACATATGCTTACAAATGGAATTTTACACCATTTCATGTTGTTTCAGGTCAGAACTGACTTGGTTTCAAGAGTTTGATGAATTGTAATGTTATCTTGCAAATATACATGTAAACTCTTCACCTATGACAGAGAGTGCTCTAAAGTATAGTGTGGGAGCATATCAGACTGAAAGAAGCTTGTTTTGGATTGTTTTGCAATAACTTCATTCTGTAAAGTTTGATGTGCTCAATTGCAATACATATGCTTACAAATGGAATTTTACACCATTTCATGTTGTTTCAGGTCAGAACTGACTTGGTTTCAAGAGTTTGATGAATTGTAATGTTATCTTGCAAATATACATGTAAACTCTTCACCTATGACAGAGAGTGCTCTAAAGTATAGTGTAGGAGCATATCAGACTGAAAGAAGCTTGTTTTGGATGGTTTTGCAATAACTTCATTCTGTAAAGTTTGATGTGCTCAATTGCAATACATATGCTTACAAATGGAATTTTACACCATTTCATGTTGTTTCAGGTCAGAACTGACTTGGTTTCAAGAGTTTGATGAATTGTAATGTTATCTTGCAAATATACATGTAAACTCTTCACCTATGACAGAGAGTGCTCTAAAGTATAGTGTGGGAGCATATCAGACTGAAAGAAGCTTGTTTTGGATGGTTTTGCAATAACTTCATTCTGTAAAGTTTGATGTGCTCAATTCCAATACATATGCTTACAAATGGAATTTTACACCATTTCATGTTGTTTCAGGTCAGAACTGACTTGGTTTCAAGAGTTTGATGAATTGTAATGTTATCTTGCAAATATACATGTAAACTCTTCACCTATGACAGAGAGTGCTCTAAAGTATAGTGTGGGAGCATATCAGACTGAAAGAAGCCTGTATTGGATGGTTTTGCAATAACTTCATTCTGTAAAGTTTGATGTGCTCAATTGCAATACATATGCTTACAAATGGAATTTTACAACATTTCATGTTGTTTCAGTTCAGAACTGACTTGGTTTCAAGAGTTTGATGAATTGTAATGTTATCTTGCAAATATACATGTAAACTCTTCACCTATGACAGAGAGTGCTCTAAAGTATAGTGTGGGAGCATATCAGACTGAAAGAAGCTTGTTTTGGATGGTTTTGCAATAACTTCATTCTGTAAAGTTTGATGTGCTCAATTCCAATACATATGCTTACAAATGGAATTTTACACCATTTCATGTTGTTTCAGGTCAGAACTGACTTGGTTTCAAGAGTTTGATGAATTGTAGTTATCTTGCAAATATACATGTAAACTCTTCACCTATGACAGAGAGTGCTCTAAAGTATAGTGTGGGAGCATATCAGACTGAAAGAAGCTTGTTTTGGATGGTTTTGCAATAACTTCATTCTGTAAAGTTTGATGTGCTCAATTCCAATACATATGCTTACAAATGGAATTTTACACCATTTCATGTTGTTTCAGGTCAGAACTGACTTGGTTTCAAGAGTTTGATGAATTGTAATGTTATCTTGCAAATATACATGTAAACTCTTCACCTATGACAGAGAGTGCTCTAAAGTATAGTGTGGGAGCATATCAGACTGAAAGAAGCTTGTTTTGGATGGTTTTGCAATAACTTCATTCTGTAAAGTTTGATGTGCTCAATTGCAATACATATGCTTACAAATGGAATTTTACAACATTTCATGTTGTTTCAGGTCAGAACTGACTTGGTTTCAAGAGTTTGATGAATTGTAATGTTATCTTGCAAATATACATGTAAACTCTTCACCTATGACAGAGAGTGCTCTAAAGTATAGTGTGGGAGCATATCAGACTGAAAGAAGCTTGTTTTGGATGGTTTTGCAATAACTTCATTCTGTAAAGTTTGATGTGCTCAATTCCAATACATATGCTTACAAATGGTATTTTACACCATTTCATGTTGTTTCAGGTCAGAACTGACTTGGTTTCAAGAGTTTGATGAATTGTAATGTTATCTTGCAAATATACATGTAAACTCTTCACCTATGACAGAGAGTGCTCTAAAGTATAGTGTGGGAGCATATCAGACTGAAAGAAGCTTGTTTTGGATGGTTTTGCAATAACTTCATTCTGTAAAGTTTGATGTGCTCAATTGCAATACATATGCTTACAAATGGAATTTTACAACATTTCATGTTGTTTCAGGTCAGAACTGACTTGGTTTCAAGAGTTTGATGAATTGTAATGTTATCTTGCAAATATACATGTAAACTCTTCACCTATGACAGAGAGTGCTCTAAAGTATAGTGTGGGAGCATATCAGACTGAAAGAAGCTTGTTTTGGATGGTTTTGCAATAACTTCATTCTGTAACGTTTGATGTGCTCAATTCCAATACATATGCTTACAAATGGAATTTTACAACATTTCATGTTATTTCAGGTCAGAACTGACTTGGTTTCTAGAGTTTGATGAATTGTAATGTTATCTTGCAAATATACATGTAAACTCTTCACCTATGACAGAGAGTGCTCTAAAGTATAGTGTGGGAGCATATCGGACTGAAAGAAGTTTGTCTTGGATGGTTTTGCAATATCTTCATTCTGTAAAGTTTGATGGGCTCAATTGCAATACATATGCTTACAAATGGAATTTTACACCATTTCATGTTGTTTCAGGTCAGAACTGACTTGGTTTCAAGAGTTTGATGAATTGTAATGTTATCTTGCAAATATACATGTAAACTCTTCACCTATGACATAGAGTCCTCTAAAGTATAGTGTGGGAGCATATCAGACTGAAAGAAGCTTGTTTTGGATGGTTTTGCAATATCTTCATTCTGTAAAGTTTGATGTGCTCAATTGCAATACATATTCTTACAAATGGAATTTTACACCATTTCATGTTGTTTCAGGTCAGAACTGACTTGGTTTCAAGAGTTTGATGAATTGTAATGTTATCTTGCAAATATACATGTAAACTCTTCACCTATGACAGAGAGTGCTCTAAAGTATAGTGTGGGAGCATATCAGACTGAAAGAAGCTTGTTTTGGATGGTTTCGCAATAACTTCATTCTGTAAAGTTTGATGTGCTCAATTGCAATACATATGCTTACAAATGGAATTTAACAACATTTCATGTTGTTTCAGGTCAGAACTGACTTGGTTTCAAGAGTTTGATGAATTGTAATGTTATCTTGCAAATATACATGTAAACTCTTCACCTATGACAGAGAGTGCTCTAAAGTATAGTGTGGGAGCATATCAGACTGAAAGAAGCTTGTTTTGGATGGTTTTGCAATAACTTCATTCTGTAAAGTTTGATGTGCTCAATTCCAATACATATGCTTACAAATGGAATTTTACACCATTTCATGTTGTTTCAGGTCAGAACTGACTTGGTTTCAAGAGTTTGATGAATTGTAATGTTATCTTGCAAATATACATGTAAACTCTTCACCTATGACAGAGAGTGCTCTAAAGTATAGTGTGGGAGCATATCAGACTGAAAGAAGCTTGTTTTGGATGGTTTTGCAATAACTTCATTCTGTAAAGTTTGATGTGCTCAATTCCAATACATATGCTTACAAATGGAATTTTACAACATTTCATGTTGTTTCAGGTCAGAACTGACTTGGTTTCAAGAGTTTGATGAATTGTAATGTTATCTTGCAAATATACATGTAAACTCTTCACCTATGACAGAGAGTGCTCTAAAGTATAGTGTGGGAGCATTTCAGACTGAAAGAAGCTTGTTTTGGATGGTTTTGCAATAACTTCATTCTGTAAAGTTTGATGTGCTCAATTGCAATACATATGCTTACAAATGGAATTTTACAACATTTCATGTTGTTTCAGGTCAGAACTGACTTGGTTTCAAGAGTTTGATGAATTGTAATGTTATCTTGCAAATATACATGTAAACTCTTCACCTATGACATAGAGTCCTCTAAAGTATAGTGTGGGAGCATATCAGACTGAAAGAAGCTTGTTTTGGATGGTTTTGCAATATCTTCATTCTGTAAAGTTTGATGTGCTCAATTGCAATACATATTCTTACAAATGGAATTTTACACCATTTCATGTTGTTTCAGGTCAGAACTGACTTGGTTTCAAGAGTTTGATGAATTGTAATGTTATCTTGCAAATATACATGTAAACTCTTCACCTATGACAGAGAGTGCTCTAAAGTATAGTGTGGGAGCATATCAGACTGAAAGAAGCTTGTTATGGATGGTTTCGCAATAACTTCATTCTGTAAAGTTTGATGTGCTCAATTGCAATACATATGCTTACAAATGCAATTTTACAACATTTCATGTTGTTTCAGGTCAGAACTGACTTGGTTTCAAGAGTTTGATGAATTGTAATGTTATCTTGCAAATATACATGTAAACTCTTCACCTATGACAGAGAGTGCTCTAAAGTATAGTGTGGGAGCATATCAGACTGAAAGAAGCTTGTTTTGGATGGTTTTGCAATAACTTCATTCTGTAAAGTTTGATGTGCTCAATTCCAATACATATGCTTACAAATGGAATTTTACAACATTTCATGTTGTTTCAGGTCAGAACTGACTTGGTTTCAAGAGTTTGATGAATTGTAATGTTATCTTGCAAATATACATGTAAACTCTTCACCTATGACAGAGAGTGCTCTAAAGTATAGTGTGGGAGCATATCAGACTGAAAGAAGCTTGTTTTGGATGGTTTTGCAATAACTTCATTCTGTAAAGTTTGATGTGCTCAATTCCAATACATATGCTTACAAATGGAATTTTACAACATTTCATGTTGTTTCAGGTCAGAACTGACTTGGTTTCAAGAGTTTGATGAATTGTAATGTTATCTTGCAAATATACATGTAAACTCTTCACCTATGACAGAGAGTGCTCTAAAGTATAGTGTGGGAGCATATCAGACTGAAAGAAGCTTGTTTTGGATGGTTTTGCAATATCTTCATTCTGTAAAGTTTGATGTGCTCAATTGCAATACATATTCTTACAAATGGAATTTTACACCATTTCATGTTGTTTCAGGTCAGAACTGACTTGGTTTCAAGAGTTTGATGAATTGTAATGTTATCTTGCAAATATACATGTAAACTCTTCACCTATGACAGAGAGTGCTCTAAAGTATAGTGTGGGAGCATATCAGACTGAAAGAAGCTTGTTTTGGATGGTTTCGCAATAACTTCATTCTGTAAAGTTTGATGTGCTCAATTGCAATACATATGCTTACAAATGGAATTTTACAACATTTCATGTTGTTTCAGGTCAGAACTGACTTGGTTTCTAGAGTTTGATGAATTGTAATGTTATCTTGCAAATATACATGTAAACTCTTCACCTATGACAGAGAGTGCTCTAAAGTATAGTGTGGGAGCATATCAGACTGAAAGAAGCTTGTTTTGGATGGTTTTGCAATAACTTCATTCTGTAAAGTTTGATGTGCTCAATTCCAATACATATGCTTACAAATGGAATTTTACAACATTTCATGTTGTTTCAGGTCAGAACTGACTTGGTTTCAAGAGTTTGATGAATTGTAATGTTATCTTGCAAATATACATGTAAACTCTTCACCTATGACAGAGAGTGCTCTAAAGTATAGTGTGGGAGCATTTCAGACTGAAAGAAGCTTGTTTTGGATGGTTTTGCAATAACTTCATTCTGTAAAGTTTGATGTGCTCAATTGCAATACATATTCTTACAAATGGAATTTTACACCATTTCATGTTGTTTCAGGTCAGAACTGACTTGGTTTCAAGAGTTTGATGAATTGTAATGTTATCTTGCAAATATACATGTAAACTCTTCACCTATGACAGAGAGTGCTCTAAAGTATAGTGTGGGAGCATATCAGACTGAAAGAAGCTTGTTTTGGATGGTTTTGCAATAACTTCATTCTGTAAAGTTTGATGTGCTCAATTCCAATACATATGCTTACAAATGGAATTTTACACCATTTCATGTTGTTTCAGGTCAGAACTGACTTGGTTTCAAGAGTTTGATGAATTGTAATGTTATCTTGCAAATATACATGTAAACTCTTCACCTATGACAGAGAGTGCTCTAAAGTATAGTGTGGGAGCATATCAGACTGAAAGAAGCTTGTTTTGGATGGTTTCGCAATAACTTCATTCTGTAAAGTTTGATGTGCTCAATTCCAATACATATGCTTACAAATGGAATTTTACACCATTTCATGTTGTTTCAGGTCAGAACTGACTTGGTTTCAAGAGTTTGATGAATTGTAATGTTATCTTGCATATATACATGTAAACTCTTCACCTATGACAGAGAGTGCTCTAAAGTATAGTGTGGGAGCATATCAGACTGAAAGAAGCTTGTTTTGGATGGTTTCGCAATATCTTCATTCTGTAAAGTTTGATGTGCTCAATTGCAATACATATGCTTACAAATGGAATTTTACAACATTTCATGTTGTTTCAGGTCAGAACTGACTTGGTTTCAAGAGTTTGATGAATTGTAATGTTATCTTGCAAATATACATGTAAACTCTTCACCTATGACAGAGAGTGCTTCAAAGTATAGTGTGGGAGCATATCAGACTGAAAGAAACTTGTTTTGGATGGTTTTGCAATAACTTCATTCTCTAAAGTTTGATGTGCTCAATTCCAATACATATGCTTACAAATGGAATTTTACACCATTTCATGTTGTTTCAGGTCAGAACTGACTTGGTTTCAAGAGTTTGATGAATTGTAATGTTATCTTGCAAATATACAAGTAAACTCTTCACCTATGACAGAGAGTGCTCTAAAGTATAGTGTGGGAGCATATCAGACTGAAAGAAGCTTGTTTTGGATGGTTTTGCAATAACTTCATTCTGTAAAGTTTGATGTGCTCAATTGCAATACATATTCTTACAAATGGAATTTTACACCATTTCATGTTGTTTCAGGTCAGAACTGACTTGGTTTCAAGAGTTTGATGAATTGTAATGTTATCTTGCAAATATACATGTAAACTCTTCACCTATGACAGAGAGTGCTCTAAAGTATAGTGTGGGAGCATATCAGACTGAAAGAAGCTTGTTTTGGATGGTTTCGCAATAACTTCATTCTGTAAAGTTTGATGTGCTCAATTGCAATACATATGCTTACAAATGGAATTTTACAACATTTCATGTTGTTTCAGGTCAGAACTGACTTGGTTTCAAGAGTTTGATGAATTGTAATGTTATCTTGCAAATATACATGTAAACTCTTCACCTATGACAGAGAGTGCTCTAAAGTATAGTGTGGGAGCATATCAGACTGAAAGAAGCTTGTTTTGGATGGTTTTGCAATAACTTCATTCTGTAAAGTTTGATGTGCTCAATTCCAATACATATGCTTACAAATGGAATTTTACACCATTTCATGTTGTTTCAGGTCAGAACTGACTTGGTTTCAAGAGTTTGATGAATTGTAATGTTATCTTGCAAATATACATGTAAACTCTTCACCTATGACAGAGAGTGCTCTAAAGTATAGTGTGGGAGCATATCAGACTGAAAGAAGCTTGTTTTGGATGGTTTTGCAATAACTTCATTCTGTAAAGTTTGATGTGCTCAATTCCAATACATATGCTTACAAATGGAATTTTACAACATTTCATGTTGTTTCAGGTCAGAACTGACTTGGTTTCAAGAGTTTGATGAATTGTAATGTTATCTTGCAAATATACATGTAAACTCTTCACCTATGACAGAGAGTGCTCTAAAGTATAGTGTGGGAGCATTTCAGACTGAAAGAAGCTTGTTTTGGATGGTTTTGCAATAACTTCATTCTGTAAAGTTTGATGTGCTCAATTGCAATACATATGCTTACAAATGGAATTTTACAACATTTCATGTTGTTTCAGGTCAGAACTGACTTGGTTTCAAGAGTTTGATGAATTGTAATGTTATCTTGCAAATATACATGTAAACTCTTCACCTATGACATAGAGTCCTCTAAAGTATAGTGTGGGAGCATATCAGACTGAAAGAAGCTTGTTTTGGATGGTTTTGCAATATCTTCATTCTGTAAAGTTTGATGTGCTCAATTGCAATACATATTCTTACAAATGGAATTTTACACCATTTAATGTTGTTTCAGGTCAGAACTGACTTGGTTTCAAGAGTTTGATGAATTGTAATGTTATCTTGCAAATATACATGTAAACTCTTCACCTATGACAGAGAGTGCTCTAAAGTATAGTGTGGGAGCATATCAGACTGAAAGAAGCTTGTTTTGGATGGTTTCGCAATAACTTCATTCTGTAAAGTTTGATGTGCTCAATTGCAATACATATGCTTACAAATGGAATTTTACACCATTTCATGTTGTTTCAGGTCAGAACTGACTTGGTTTCAAGAGTTTGATGAATTGTAATGTTATCTTGCAAATATACATGTAAACTCTTCACCTATGACAGAGAGTCCTCTAAAGTATAGTGTGGGAGCATATCAGACTGAAAGAAGCTTGTTTTGGATGGTTTTGCAATATCTTCATTCTGTAAAGTTTGATGTGCTCAATTGCAATACATATTCTTACAAATGGAATTTTACACCATTTCATGTTGTTTCAGGTCAGAACTGACTTGGTTTCAAGAGTTTGATGAATTGTAATGTTATCTTGCAAATATACATGTAAACTCTTCACCTATGACAGAGAGTGCTCTAAAGTATAGTGTGGGAGCATATCAGACTGAAAGAAGCTTGTTTTGGATGGTTTTGCAATAACTTCATTCTGTAAAGTTTGATGTGCTCAATTCCAATACATATGCTTACAAATGGAATTTTACACCATTTCATGTTGTTTCAGGTCAGAACTGACTTGGTTTCAAGAGTTTGATGAATTGTAATGTTATCTTGCAAATATACATGTAAACTCTTCACCTATGACAGAGAGTGCTCTAAAGTATAGTGTGGGAGCATATCAGACTGAAAGAAGCTTGTTTTGGATGGTTTCGCAATAACTTCATTCTGTAAAGTTTGATGTGCTCAATTCCAATACATATGCTTACAAATGGAATTTTACACCATTTCATGTTGTTTCAGGTCAGAACTGACTTGGTTTCAAGAGTTTGATGAATTGTAATGTTATCTTGCATATATACATGTAAACTCTTCACCTATGACAGAGAGTGCTCTAAAGTATAGTGTGGGAGCATATCAGACTGAAAGAAGCTTGTTTTGGATGGTTTCGCAATATCTTCATTCTGTAAAGTTTGATGTGCTCAATTGCAATACATATGCTTACAAATGGAATTTTACAACATTTCATGTTGTTTCAGGTCAGAACTGACTTGGTTTCAAGAGTTTGATGAATTGTAATGTTATCTTGCAAATATACATGTAAACTCTTCACCTATGACAGAGAGTGCTTCAAAGTATAGTGTGGGAGCATATCAGACTGAAAGAAACTTGTTTTGGATGGTTTTGCAATAACTTCATTCTCTAAAGTTTGATGTGCTCAATTCCAATACATATGCTTACAAATGGAATTTTACACCATTTCATGTTGTTTCAGGTCAGAACTGACTTGGTTTCAAGAGTTTGATGAATTGTAATGTTATCTTGCAAATATACAAGTAAACTCTTCACCTATGACAGAGAGTGCTCTAAAGTATAGTGTGGGAGCATATCAGACTGAAAGAAGCTTGTTTTGGATGGTTTTGCAATAACTTAATTCTGTAAAGTTTGATGTGCTCAATTCCAATACATATGCTTACAAATGGAATTTTACACCATTTCATGTTGTTTCAGGTCATAACTGACTTGGATTCAAGAGTTTGATGAATTGTAATATCTTGCAAATATACATGTAAACTCTTCACCTATGACAGAGAGTGCTCTAAAGTATAGTGTGGGAGTATATCAGACTGAAAGAAGCTTGTTTTGGATGGTTTTGCAATAACTTCATTCTGTAAAGCTTGATGTGCTCAATTCCAATACATATGCTTACAAATGGAATTTTACACCATTTCATGTTGTTTCAGGTCAGAACTGACTTGGTTTCAAGAGTTTGATGAGTTGTAATATCTTGCAAATATACATGTAAACTCTTCACTTATGACAGAGAGTGCTCTAAAGTATAGTGTGGGAGCATATCAGACTGAAAGAAGCTTGTTTTGGATGGTTTTGCAATAACTTCATTCTGTAAAGTTTGATGTGCTCAATTGCAATACATATGCTTACAAATGGAATTTTACACCATTTCATGTTGTTTCAGGTCAGAACTGACTTGGTTTCAAGAGTTTGATGAATTGTAATATCTTGCAAATATACATGTAAACTCTTCACCTATGACAGAGAGTGCTCTAAAGTATAGTGTGGGAGCATATCAGACTGAAAGAAGCTTGTTTTGGATGGTTTTGCAATAACTTCATTCTGTAAAGTTTGATGTGCTCAATTCCAATACATATGCTTACAAATGGAATTTTACACCATTTCATGTTGTTTCAGGTCAGAACTGACTTGGTTTCAAGAGTTTGATGAATTGTAATGTTATCTTGCAAATATACATGTAAACTCTTCACCTATGACAGAGAGTGCTCTAAAGTATAGTGTGGGAGCATATCAGACTGAAAGAAGCTTGTTTTGGATGGTTTTGCAATAACTTCATTCTGTAAAGTTTGATGTGCTCAATTGCAATACATATGCTTACAAATGGAATTTTACACCATTTCATGTTGTTTCAGGTCAGAACTGACTTGGTTTCAAGAGTTTGATGAATTGTAATGTTATCTTGCAAATATACATGTAAACTCTTCACCTATGACAGAGAGTCCTCTAAAGTATAGTGTGGGAGCATATCAGACTGAAATAAGCTTGTTTTGGATGGTTTTGCAATAACTTCATTCTGTAAAGTTTGATGTGCTCAATTGCAATACATATGCTTACAAATGGAATTTTACACCATTTCATGTTGTTTCAGGTCAGAACTGACTTGGTTTCAAGAGTTTGATGAATTGTAATGTTATCTTGCAAATATACATGTAAACTCTTCACCTATGACAGAGAGTGCTCTAAAGTATAGTGTGGGAGCATATCAGACTGAAAGAAGCTTGTTTTGGATGGTTTTGCAATAACTTCATTCTGTAAAGTTTGATGTGCTCAATTCCAATACATATGCTTACAAATGGAATTTTACACCATTTCATGTTGTTTCAGGTCAGAACTGACTTGGTTTCAAGAGTTTGATGAATTGTAATGTTATCTTGCAAATATACATGTAAACTCTTCACCTATGACAGAGAGTGCTCTAAAGTATAGTGTGGGAGCATATCAGACTGAAAGAAGCTTGTTTTGGATGGTTTTGCAATAACTTCATTCTGTAAAGTTTGATGTACTCAATTGCAATACATATGCTTACAAATGGAATTTTACACCATTTCATGTTGTTTCAGGTCAGAACTGACTTGGTTTCAAGAGTTTGATGAATTGTAATGTTATCTTGCAAATATACATGTAAACTCTTCACCTATGACAGAGAGTGCTCTAAAGTATAGTGTGGGAGCATATCAGACTGAAAGAAGCTTGTTTTGGATGGTTTTGCAATAACTTCATTCTGTAAAGTTTGATGTGCTCAATTGCAATACATATGCTTACAAATGGAATTTTACAACTTTTCATGTTGTTTCAGGTCAGAACTGACTTGGTTTCAAGAGTTTGATGAATTGTAATGTTATCTTGCAAATATACATGTAAGCTCTTCACCTATGACAGAGAGTGCTCTAAAGTATAGTGTGGGAGCATATCAGACTGAAAGAAGCTTGTTTTGGATGGTTTTGCAATAACTTCATTCTGTAAAGTTTGATGTGCTCAATTCCAATACATATGCTTACAAATGGAATTTTACACCATTTCATGTTGTTTCAGGTCAGAACTGACTTGGTTTCAAGAGTTTGATGAATTGTAATGTTATCTTGCAAATATACATGTAAACTCTTCACCTATGACAGAGAGTGCTCTAAAGTATAGTGTGGGAGCATATCAGACTGAAAGAAGCTTGTTTTGGATGGTTTTGCAATAACTTCATTCTGTAAAGTTTGATGTGCTCAATTCCAATACATATGCTTACAAATGGAATTTTACACCATTTCATGTTGTTTCAGGTCAGAACTGACTTGGTTTCAAGAGTTTGATGAATTGTAATGTTATCTTGCAAATATACATGTAAACTCTTCACCTATGACAGAGAGTGCTCTAAAGTATAGTGTGGGAGCATATCAGACTGAAAGAAGCTTGTTTTGGATGGTTTTGCAATAACTTCATTCTGTAAAGTTTGATGTGCTCAATTCCAATACATATGCTTACAAATGGAATTTTACACCATTTCATGTTGTTTCAGGTCAGAACTGACTTGGTTTCAAGAGTTTGATGAATTGTAATGTTATCTTGCAAATATACATGTAAACTCTTCACCTATGACAGAGAGTGCTCTAAAGTATAGTGTGGGAGCATATCAGACTGAAAGAAGCTTGTTTTGGATGGTTTTGCAATAACTTCATTCTGTAAAGTTTGATGTGCTCAATTCCAATACATATGCTTACAAATGGAATTTTACACCATTTCATGTTGTTTCAGGTCAGAACTGACTTGGTTTCAAGAGTTTGATGAATTGTAATGTTATCTTGCAAATATACATGTAAACTCTTCACCTATGACAGAGAGTGCTCTAAAGTATAGTGTGGGAGCATATCAGACTGAAAGAAGCTTGTTTTGGATGGTTTTGCAATAACTTCATTCTGTAAAGTTTGATGTGCTCAATTCCAATACATATGCTTACAAATGGAATTTTACACCATTTCATGTTGTTTCAGGTCAGAACTGACTTGGTTTCAAGAGTTTGATGAATTGTAATGTTATCTTGCAAATATACATGTAAACTCTTCACCTATGACAGAGAGTGCTCTAAAGTATAGTGTGGGAGCATATCAGACTGAAAGAAGCTTGTTTTGGATGGTTTTGCAATAACTTCATTCTGTAAAGTTTGATGTGCTCAATTGCAATACATATGCTTACAAATGGAATTTTACAACTTTTCATGTTGTTTCAGGTCAGAACTGACTTGGTTTCAAGAGTTTGATGAATTGTAATGTTATCTTGCAAATATACATGTAAACTCTTCACCTATGACAGAGAGTGCTCTAAAGTATAGTGTGGGAGCATATCAGACTGAAAGAAGCTTGTTTTGGATGGTTTTGCAATAACTTCATTCTGTAAAGTTTGATGTGCTCAATTGCAATACATATGCTTACAAATGGAATTTTACAACTTTTCATGTTGTTTCAGGTCAGAACTGACTTGGTTTCAAGAGTTTGATGAATTGTAATGTTATCTTGCAAATATACATGTAAACTCTTCACCTATGACAGAGAGTGCTCTAAAGTATAGTGTGGGAGCATATCAGACTGAAAGAAGCTTGTTTTGGATGGTTTTGCAATAACTTCATTCTGTAAAGTTTGATGTGCTCAATTCCAATACATATGCTTACAAATGGAATTTTACACCATTTCATGTTGTTTCAGGTCAGAACTGACTTGGTTTCAAGAGTTTGATGAATTGTAATGTTATCTTGCAAATATACATGTAAACTCTTCACCTATGACAGAGAGTGCTCTAAAGTATAGTGTGGGAGCATATCAGACTGAAAGAAGCTTGTTTTGGATGGTTTTGCAATAACTTCATTCTGTAAAGTTTGATGTGCTCAATTGCAATACATATGCTTACAAATGGAATTTTACAACTTTTCATGTTGTTTCAGGTCAGAACTGACTTGGTTTCAAGAGTTTGATGAATTGTAATGTTATCTTGCAAATATACATGTAAACTCTTCACCTATGACAGAGAGTGCTCTAAAGTATAGTGTGGGAGCATATCAGACTGAAAGAAGCTTGTTTTGGATGGTTTTGCAATAACTTCATTCTGTAAAGTTTGATGTGCTCAATTGCAATACATATGCTTACAAATGGAATTTTACACCATTTCATGTTGTTTCAGGTCAGAACTGACTTGGTTTCAAGAGTTTGATGAATTGTAATGTTATCTTGCAAATATACATGTAAACTCTTCACCTATGACAGAGAGTGCTCTAAAGTATAGTGTGGGAGCATATCAGACTGAAAGAAGCTTGTTTTGGATGGTTTTGCAATAACTTCATTCTGTAAAGTTTGATGTGCTCAATTCCAATACATATGCTTACAAATGGAATTTTACACCATTTCATGTTGTTTCAGGTCAGAACTGACTTGGTTTCAAGAGTTTGATGAATTGTAATGTTATCTTGCAAATATACATGTAAACTCTTCACCTATGACAGAGAGTGCTCTAAAGTATAGTGTGGGAGCATATCAGACTGAAAGAAGCTTGTTTTGGATGGTTTTGCAATAACTTCATTCTGTAAAGTTTGATGTGCTCAATTGCAATACATATGCTTACAAATGGAATTTTACAACTTTTCATGTTGTTTCAGGTCAGAACTGACTTGGTTTCAAGAGTTTGATGAATTGTAATGTTATCTTGCAAATATACATGTAAACTCTTCACCTATGACAGAGAGTGCTCTAAAGTATAGTGTGGGAGCATATCAGACTGAAAGAAGCTTGTTTTGGATGATTTTGCAATAACTTCATTCTGTAAAGTTTGATGTGCTCAATTGCAATACATATGCTTACAAATGGAATTTTACAACATTTCATGTTGTTTCAGGTCAGAACTGACTTGGTTTCAAGAGTTTGATGAATTGTAATGTTATCTTGCAAATATACATGTAAACTCTTCACCTATGACAGAGAGTCCTCTAAAGTATAGTGTGGGAGCATATCAGACTGAAAGACGCTTGTTTTGGATGGTTTTGCAATAACTTCATTCTGTAAAGTTTGATGTGCTCAATTGCAATACATATGCTTACAAATGGAATTTTACAACTTTTCATGTTGTTTCAGGTCAGAACTGACTTGGTTTCAAGAGTTTGATGAATTGTAATGTTATCTTGCAAATATACATGTAAACTCTTCACCTATGACAGAGAGTGCTCTAAAGTATAGTGTGGGAGCATATCAGACTGAAAGAAGCTTGTTTTGGATGGTTTTGCAATAACTTCATTCTGTAAAGTTTGATGTGCTCAATTCCAATACATATGCTTACAAATGGAATTGTACACCATTTCATGTTGTTTCAGGTCAGAACTGACTTGGTTTCAAGAGTTTGATGAATTGTAATGTTATCTTGCAAATATACATGTAAACTCTTCACCTATGACAGAGAGTGCTCTAAAGTATAGTGTGGGAGCATATCAGACTGAAAGAAGCTTGTTTTGGATGGTTTTGCAATAACTTCATTCTGTAAAGTTTGATGTGCTCAATTCCAATACATATGCTTACAAATGGAATTTTACACCATTTCATGTTGTTTCAGGTCAGAACTGACTTGGTTTCAAGAGTTTGATGAATTGTAATGTTATCTTGCAAATATACATGTAAACTCTTCACCTATGACAGAGAGTGCTCTAAAATATAGTGTGGGAGCATATCAGACTGAAAGAAGCTTGTTTTGGATGGTTTTGCAATAACTTCATTCTGTAAAGTTTGATGTGCTCAATTCCAATACATATGCTTACAAATGGAATTTTACACCATTTCATGTTGTTTCAGGTCAGAACTGACTTGGTTTCAAGAGTTTGATGAATTGTAATGTTATCTTGCAAATATACATGTAAACTCTTCACCTATGACAGAGAGTGCTCTAAAGTATAGTGTGGGAGCATATCAGACTGAAAGAAGCTTGTTTTGGATGGTTTTGCAATAACTTCATTCTGTAAAGTTTGATGTGCTCAATTCCAATACATATGCTTACAAATGGAATTGTACACCATTTCATGTTGTTTCAGGTCAGAACTGACTTGGTTTCAAGAGTTTGATGAATTGTAATGTTATCTTGCAAATATACATGTAAACTCTTCACCTATGACAGAGAGTGCTCTAAAATATAGTGTGGAGCATATCAGACTGAAAGAAGCTTGTTTTGGATGGTTTTGCAATAACTTCATTCTGTAAAGTTTGATGTGCTCAATTCCAATACATATGCTTACAAATGGAATTTTACACCATTTCATGTTGTTTCAGGTCAGAACTGACTTGGTTTCAAGAGTTTGATGAATTGTAATGTTATCTTGCAAATATACATGTAAACTCTTCACCTTTGACAGAGAGTGCTCTAAAGTATAGTGTGGGAGCATATCAGACTGAAAGAAGCTTGTTTTGGATGGTTTTGCAATAACTTCATTCTGTAAAGTTTGATGTGCTCAATTCCAATACATATGCTTACAAATGGAATTTTACACCATTTCATGTTGTTTCAGGTCAGAACTGACTTGGTTTCAAGAGTTTGATGAATTGTAATGTTATCTTGCAAATATACATGTAAACTCTTCACCTATGACAGAGAGTGCTCTAAAGTATAGTGTGGGAGCAAATCAGACTGAAAGAAGCTTGTTTTGGATGGTTTTGCAATAACTTCATTCTGTAAAGTTTGATGTGCTCAATTCCAATACATATGCTTACAAATGGAATTTTACACCATTTCATGTTGTTTCAGGTCAGAACTGACTTGGTTTCATGAGTTTGATGAATTGTAATGTTATCTTGCAAATGTACATGTAAACTCTTCACCTATGACAGAGAGTGCTCTAAAGTATAGTGTGGGAGCATATCAGACTGAAAGAAGCTTGTTTTGGATGGTTTTGCAATAACTTCATTCTGTAAAGTTTGATGTACTCAATTGCAATACATATGCTTACAAATGGAATTTTACACCATTTCATGTTGTTTCAGGTCAGAACTGACTTGGTTTCAAGAGTTTGATGAATTGTAATGTTATCTTGCAAATGTACATGTAAACTCTTCACCTATGACAGAGAGTCCTCTAAAGTATAGTGTGGGAGCATATCAGACTGAAAGAAGCTTGTTTTGGATGGTTTTGCAATAACTTCATTCTGTAAAGTTTGATGTGCTCAATTCCAATACATATGCTTACAAATGGAATTGTACACCATTTCATGTTGTTTCAGGTCAGAACTGACTTGGTTTCAAGAGTTTGATGAATTGTAATGTTATCTTGCAAATATACATGTAAACTCTTCACCTATGACAGAGAGTGCTCTAAAGTATAGTGTGGGAGCATATCAGACTGAAAGAAGCTTGTTTTGGATGGTTTTGCAATAACTTCATTCTGTAAAGTTTGATGTGCTCAATTCCAATACATATGCTTACAAATGGAATTTTACACCATTTCATGTTGTTTCAGGTCAGAACTGACTTGGTTTCAAGAGTTTGATGAATTGTAATGTTATCTTGCAAATATACATGTAAACTCTTCACCTATGACAGAGAGTGCTCTAAAGTATAGTGTGGGAGCATATCAGACTGAAAGAAGCTTGTTTTGGATGGTTTTGCAATAACTTCATTCTGTAAAGTTTGATGTGCTCAATTCCAATACATATGCTTACAAATGGAATTTTACACCATTTCATGTTGTTTCAGGTCAGAACTGACTTGGTTTCAAGAGTTTGATGAATTGTAATGTTATCTTGCAAATATACATGTAAACTCTTCACCTATGACAGAGAGTGCTCTAAAGTATAGTGTGGGAGCATATCAGACTGAAAGAAGCTTGTTTTGGATGGTTTTGCAATAACTTCATTCTGTAAAGTTTGATGTGCTCAATTGCAATACATATGCTTACAAATGGAATTTTACAACTTTTCATGTTGTTTCAGGTCAGAACTGACTTGGTTTCAAGAGTTTGATGAATTGTAATGTTATCTTGCAAATATACATGTAAACTCTTCACCTATGACAGAGAGTGCTCTAAAGTATAGTGTGGGAGCATATCAGACTGAAAGAAGCTTGTTTTGGATGGTTTTGCAATAACTTCATTCTGTAAAGTTTGATGTGCTCAATTGCAATACATATGCTTACAAATGGAATTTTACAACATTTCACGTTGTTTCAGGTCAGAACTGACTTGGTTTCAAGAGTTTGATGAATTGTAATGTTATCTTGCAAATATACATGTAAACTCTTCACCTATGACAGAGAGTCCTCTAAAGTATAGTGTGGGAGCATATCAGACTGAAAGAAGCTTGTTTTGGATGGTTTTGCAATAACTTCATTCTGTAAAGTTTGATGTGCTCAATTGCAATACATATGCTTACAAATGGAATTTTACAACTTTTCATGTTGTTTCAGGTCAGAACTGACTTGGTTTCAAGAGTTTGATGAATTGTAATGTTATCTTGCAAATATACATGTAAACTCTTCACCTATGACAGAGAGTGCTCTAAAGTATAGTGTGGGAGCATATCAGACTGAAAGAAGCTTGTTTTGGATGGTTTTGCAATAACTTCATTCTGTAAAGTTTGATGTACTCAATTGCAATACATATGCTTACAAATGGAATTTTACACCATTTCATGTTGTTTCAGGTCAGAACTGACTTGGTTTCAAGAGTTTGATGAATTGTAATGTTATCTTGCAAATGTACATGTAAACTCTTCACCTATGACAGAGAGTCCTCTAAAGTAAAGTGTGGGAGCATATCAGACTGAAAGAAGCTTGTTTTGGATGGTTTTGCAATAACTTCATTCTGTAAAGTTTGATGTGCTCAATTCCAATACATATTCTTACAAATGGAATTGTACACCATTTCATGTTGTTTCAGGTCAGAACTGACTTGGTTTCAAGAGTTTGATGAATTGTAATGTTATCTTGCAAATATACATGTAAACTCTTCACCTATGACAGAGAGTGCTCTAAAGTATAGTGTGGGAGCACATCAGACTGAAAGAAGCTTGTTTTGGATGGTTTTGCAATAACTTCATTCTGTAAAGTTTGATGTGCTCAATTCCAATACATATGCTTACAAATGGAATTTTACACCATTTCATGTTGTTTCAGGTCAGAACTGACTTGGTTTCAAGAGTTTGATGAATTGTAATGTTATCTTGCAAATATACATGTAAACTCTTCACCTATGACAGAGAGTGCTCTAAAGTATAGTGTGGGAGCATATCAGACTGAAAGAAGCTTGTTTTGGATGGTTTTGCAATAACTTCATTCTGTAAAGTTTGATGTGCTCAATTCCAATACATATGCTTACAAATGGAATTTTACACCATTTCATGTTGTTTCAGGTCAGAACTGACTTGGTTTCAAGAGTTTGATGAATTGTAATGTTATCTTGCAAATATACATGTAAACTCTTCACCTATGACAGAGAGTCCTCTAAAGTATAGTGTGGGAGAATATCAGACTGAAAGAAGCTTGTTTTGGATGGTTTTGCAATAACTTCATTCTGTAAAGTTTGATGTGCTCAATTGCAATACATATGCTTACAAATGGAATTTTATACCATTTCATGTTGTTTCAGGTCAGAACTGACTTGGTTTCAAGAGTTTGATGAATTGTAATGTTATCTTGCAAATATACATGTAAACTCTTCACCTATGACAGAGAGTGCTCTAAAGTATAGTGTGGGAGCATATCAGACTGAAAGAAGCTTGTTTTGGATGGTTTTGCAATAACTTCATTCTGTAAAGTTTGATGTGCTCAATTGCAATACATATGCTTACAAATGGAATTTTACAACTTTTCATGTTGTTTCAGGTCAGAACTGACTTGGTTTCAAGAGTTTGATGAATTGTAATGTTATCTTGCAAATATACATGTAAACTCTTCACCTATGACAGAGAGTGCTCTAAAGTATAGTGTGGGAGCATATCAGACTGAAAGAAGCTTGTTTTGGATGGTTTTGCAATAACTTCATTCTGTAAAGTTTGATGTACTCAATTGCAATACATATGCTTACAAATGGAATTTTACACCATTTCATGTTGTTTCAGGTCAGAACTGACTTGGTTTCAAGAGTTTGATGAATTGTAATGTTATCTTGCAAATGTACATGTAAACTCTTCACCTATGACAGAGAGTCCTCTAAAGTATAGTGTGGGAGCATATCAGACTGAAAGAAGCTTGTTTTGGATGGTTTTGCAATAACTTCATTCTGTAAAGTTTGATGTGCTCAATTCCAATACATATGCTTACAAATGGAATTGTACACCATTTCATGTTGTTTCAGGTCAGAACTGACTTGGTTTCAAGAGTTTGATGAATTGTAATGTTATCTTGCAAATATACATGTAAACTCTTCACCTATGACAGAGAGTGCTCTAAAGTATAGTGTGGGAGCACATCAGACTGAAAGAAGCTTGTTTTGGATGGTTTTGCAATAACTTCATTCTGTAAAGTTTGATGTGCTCAATTCCAATACATATGCTTACAAATGGAATTTTACACCATTTCATGTTGTTTCAGGTCAGAACTGACTTGGTTTCAAGAGTTTGATGAATTGTAATGTTATCTTGCAAATATACATGTAAACTCTTCACCTATGACAGAGAGTGCTCTAAAGTATAGTGTGGGAGCATATCAGACTGAAAGAAGCTTGTTTTGGATGGTTTTGCAATAACTTCATTCTGTAAAGTTTGATGTGCTCAATTCCAATACATATGCTTACAAATGGAATTTTACACCATTTCATGTTGTTTCAGGTCAGAACTGACTTGGTTTCAAGAGTTTGATGAATTGTAATGTTATCTTGCAAATATACATGTAAACTCTTCACCTATGACAGAGAGTGCTCTAAAGTATAGTGTGGGAGCATATCAGACTGAAAGAAGCTTGTTTTGGATGGTTTTGCAATAACTTCATTCTGTAAAGTTTGATGTGCTCAATTCCAATACATATGCTTACAAATGGAATTTTACACCATTTCATGTTGTTTCAGGTCAGAACTGACTTGGTTTCAAGAGTTTGATGAATTGTAATGTTATCTTGCAAATATACATGTAAACTCTTCACCTATGACAGAGAGTGCTCTAAAGTATAGTGTGGGAGCATATCAGACTGAAAGAAGCTTGTTTTGGATGGTTTTGCAATAACTTCATTCTGTAAAGTTTGATGTGCTCAATTGCAATACATATGCTTACAAATGGAATTTTACAACTTTTCATGTTGTTTCAGGTCAGAACTGACTTGGTTTCAAGAGTTTGATGAATTGTAATGTTATCTTGCAAATATACATGTAAACTCTTCACCTATGACAGAGAGTGCTCTAAAGTATAGTGTGGGAGCATATCAGACTGAAAGAAGCTTGTTTTGGATGGTTTTGCAATAACTTCATTCTGTAAAGTTTGATGTGCTCAATTCCAATACATATGCTTAGAAATGGAATTTTACACCATTTCATGTTGTTTCAGGTCAGAACTGACTTGGTTTCAAGAGTTTGATGAATTGTAATGTTATCTTGCAAATATACATGTAAACTCTTCACCTATGACAGAGAGTGCTCTAAAGTATAGTGTGGGAGCATATCAGACTGAAAGAAGCTTGTTTTGGATGGTTTTGCAATAACTTCATTCTGTAAAGTTTGATGTGCTCAATTCCAATACATATGCTTTCAACTGGAATTTTACAACTTTTCATGTTGTTTCAGGTCAGAACTGACTTGGTTTCAAGAGTTTGATGAATTGTAATGTTATCTTGCAAATATACATGTAAACTCTTCACCTATGACAGAGAGTGCTCTAAAGTATAGTGTGGGAGCATATCAGACTGAAAGAAGCTTGTTTTGGATGGTTTTGCAATAACTTCATTCTGTAAAGTTTGATGTGCTCAATTCCAATACATATGCTTACAAATGGAATTTTACACCATTTCATGTTGTTTCAGGTCAGAACTGACTTGGTTTCAAGAGTTTGATGAATTGTAATGTTATCTTGCAAATATACATGTAAACTCTTCACCTATGACAGAGAGTGCTCTAAAGTATAGTGTGGGAGCATATCAGACTGAAAGAAGCTTGTTTTGGATGGTTTTGCAATAACTTCATTCTGTAAAGTTTGATGTGCTCAATTCCAATACATATGCTTACGAATGGAATTTTACACCATTTCATGTTGTTTCAGGTCAGAACTGACTTGGTTTCAAGAGTTTGATGAATTGTAATGTTATCTTGCAAATATACATGTAAACTCTTCACCTATGACAGAGAGTGCTCTAAAGTATAGTGTGGGAGCATATCAGACTGAAAGAAGCTTGTTTTGGATGGTTTTGCAATAACTTCATTCTGTAAAGTTTGATGTGCTCAATTCCAATACATATGCTTACAAATGGAATTTTACACCATTTCATGTTGTTTCAGGTCAGAACTGACTTGGTTTCAAGAGTTTGATGAATTGTAATGTTATCTTGCAAATATACATGTAAACTCTTCACCTATGACAGAGAGTGCTCTAAAGTATAGTGTGGGAGCATATCAGACTGAAAGAAGCTTGTTTTGGATGGTTTTGCAATAACTTCATTCTGTAAAGTTTGATGTGCTCAATTCCAATACATATGCTTACAAATGGAATTTTACACCATTTCATGTTGTTTCAGGTCAGAACTGACTTGGTTTCAAGAGTTTGATGAATTGTAATGTTATCTTGCAAATATACATGTAAACTCTTCACCTATGACAGAGAGTGCTCTAAAGTATAGTGTGGGAGCATATCAGACTGAAAGAAGCTTGTTTTGGATGGTTTTGCAATAACTTCATTCTGTAAAGTTTGATGTGCTCAATTGCAATACATATGCTTACAAATGGAATTTTACAACTTTTCATGTTGTTTCAGGTCAGAACTGACTTGGTTTCAAGAGTTTGATGAATTGTAATGTTATCTTGCAAATATACATGTAAACTCTTCACCTATGACAGAGAGTGCTCTAAAGTATAGTGTGGGAGCATATCAGACTGAAAGAAGCTTGTTTTGGATGGTTTTGCAATAACTTCATTCTGTAAAGTTTGATGTGCTCAATTCCAATACATATGCTTAGAAATGGAATTTTACACCATTTCATGTTGTTTCAGGTCAGAACTGACTTGGTTTCAAGAGTTTGATGAATTGTAATGTTATCTTGCAAATATACATGTAAACTCTTCACCTATGACAGAGAGTGCTCTAAAGTATAGTGTGGGAGCATATCAGACTGAAAGAAGCTTGTTTTGGATGGTTTTGCAATAACTTCATTCTGTAAAGTTTGATGTGCTCAATTCCAATACATATGCTTTCAACTGGAATTTTACAACTTTTCATGTTGTTTCAGGTCAGAACTGACTTGGTTTCAAGAGTTTGATGAATTGTAATGTTATCTTGCAAATATACATGTAAACTCTTCACCTATGACAGAGAGTGCTCTAAAGTATAGTGTGGGAGCATATCAGACTGAAAGAAGCTTGTTTTGGATGGTTTTGCAATAACTTCATTCTGTAAAGTTTGATGTGCTCAATTCCAATACATATGCTTACAAATGGAATTTTACACCATTTCATGTTGTTTCAGGTCAGAACTGACTTGGTTTCAAGAGTTTGATGAATTGTAATGTTATCTTGCAAATATACATGTAAACTCTTCACCTATGACAGAGAGTCCTCTAAAGTATAGTGTGGGAGAATATCAGACTGAAAGAAGCTTGTTTTGGATGGTTTTGCAATAACTTCATTCTGTAAAGTTTGATGTGCTCAATTGCAATACATATGCTTACAAATGGAATTTTATACCATTTCATGTTGTTTCAGGTCAGAACTGACTTGGTTTCAAGAGTTTGATGAATTGTAATGTTATCTTGCAAATATACATGTAAACTCTTCACCTATGACAGAGAGTGCTCTAAAGTATAGTGTGGGAGCATATCAGACTGAAAGAAGCTTGTTTTGGATGGTTTTGCAATAACTTCATTCTGTAAAGTTTGATGTGCTCAATTCCAATACATATGCTTACAAATGGAATTGTACACCATTTCATGTTGTTTCAGGTCAGAACTGACTTGGTTTCAAGAGTTTGATGAATTGTAATGTTATCTTGCAAATATACATGTAAACTCTTCACCTATGACAGAGAGTGCTCTAAAGTATAGTGTGGGAGCATATCAGACTGAAAGAAGCTTGTTTTGGATGGTTTTGCAATAACTTCATTCTGTAAAGTTTGATGTGCTCAATTCCAATACATATGCTTACAAATGGAATTGTACACCATTTCATGTTGTTTCAGGTCAGAACTGACTTGGTTTCAAGAGTTTGATGAATTGTAATGTTATCTTGCAAATATACATGTAAACTCTTCACCTATGACAGAGAGTGCTCTAAAGTATAGTGTGGGAGCATATCAGACTGAAAGAAGCTTGTTTTGGATGGTTTTGCAATAACTTCATTCTGTAAAGTTTGATGTGCTCAATTGCAATACATGTGCTTACAAATGGAATTTTACAACATTTCATGTTGTTTCAGGTCAGAACTGACTTGGTTTCAAGAGTTTGATGAATTGTAATATCTTGCAAATATACATGTAAACTCTTCACCTATGACAGAGAGTGCTCTAAAGTATAGTGTGGGAGCATATCAGACTGAAAGAAGCTTGTTTTGGATGGTTTTGCAATAACTTCATTCTGTAAAGTTTGATGTGCTCAATTCCAATACATATGCTTACAAATGGAATTTTACACCATTTCATGTTGTTTCAGGTCAGAACTGACTTGGTTTCAAGAGTTTGATGAATTGTAATATCTTGCAAATATACATGTAAACTCTTCACCTATGACAGAGAGTGCTCTAGAGTATAGTGTGGGAGCATATCAGACTGAAAGAAACTTGTTTTGGATGGTTTTGCAATAACTTCATTCTGTAAAGTTTGATGTGCTCAATTGCAATACATATGCTTACAAATGGAATTGTACAACATTTCATGTTGTTTCAGGTCAGAACTGACTTGGTTTCAAGAGTTTGATGAATTGTAATGTTATCTTGCAAATATACATGTAAACTCTTCACCTATGACAGAGAGTGCTCTAAAGTATAGTGTGGGAGCATATCAGACTGAAAGAAGCTTGTTTTGGATGGTTTTGCAATAACTTCATACTGTAAAGTTTGATGTGCTCAATTCCAATACATATGCTTACAAATGGAATTTTACACCAATTCATGTTGTTTCAGGTCAGAACTGACTTGGTTTCTAGAGTTTGATGAATTGTAATGTTATCTTGCAAATATACTTGTAAACTCTTCACCTATGACAGAGAGTGCTCTAAAGTATAGTGTGGGAGCATATCAGACTGAAAGAAGCTTGTTTTGGATGTTTTTGCAATAACTTCATTCTGTAAAGTTTGATGTGCTCAATTGCAATACATATGCTTACAAATGGAATTTTACACCATTTCATGTTGTTTCAGGTCAGAACTGACTTGGTTTCAAGAGTTTGATGAATTGTAATGTTATCTTGCAAATATACATGTAAACTCTTCACCTATGACAGAGAGTGCTCTAAAGTATAGTGTGGGAGCATATCAGACCGAAAGAAGCTTGTTTTGGATGGTTTTGCAATAACTTAATTCTGTAAAGTCTGATGTGCTCAATTCCAATACATATGCTTACAAATGGAATTTTACACCATTTCAGGTTGTTTCAGGTCAGAACTGACTTGGTTTGTAGAGTTTGATGAATTGTAATGTTATCTTGCAAATATACATGTAAACTCTTCACCTATGACAGAGAGTGCTCTAAAGTATAGTGTGGGAGCATATCAGACTGAAAGAAGCTTGTTTTGGATGGTTTTGCAATAACTTCATTCTGTAAAGTTTGATGTGCTCAATTGCAATACATATGCTTACAAATGGAATTGTACAACATTTCATGTTGTTTCAGGTCAGAACTGACTTGGTTTCAAGAATTTGATGAATTGTAATGTTATCTTGCAAATATACATGTAAACTCTTCACCTATGACAGAGAGTGCTCTAAAGTATAGTGTGGGAGCATATCAGACTGAAAGAAGCTTGTTTTGGATGGTTTTGCAATAACTTCATACTGTAAAGTTTGATGTGCTCAATTCCAATACATATGCTTACAAATGGAATTTTACACCAATTCATGTTGTTTCAGGTCAGAACTGACTTGGTTTCTAGAGTTTGATGAATTGTAATGTTATCTTGCAAATATACTTGTAAACTCTTCACCTATGACAGAGAGTGCTCTAAAGTATAGTGTGGGAGCATATCAGACTGAAAGAAGCTTGTTTTGGATGTTTTTGCAATAACTTCATTCTGTAAAGTTTGATGTGCTCAATTGCAATACATATGCTTACAAATGGAATTCTACACCATTTCATGTTGTTTCAGGTCAGAACTGACTTGGATTCAAGAGTTTGATGAATTGTAATGTTATCTTGCAAATATACATGTAAACTCTTCACCTATGACAGAGAGTGCTCTAAAGTATAGTGTGGGAGCATATCAGACCGAAAGAAGCTTGTTTTGGATGGTTTTGCAATAACTTCATTCTGTAAAGTTTGATGTGCTCAATTCCAATACATATGCTTACAAATGGAATTTTACACCATTTCAGGTTGTTTCAGGTCAGAACTGACTTGGTTTGTAGAGTTTGATGAATTGTAATGTTATCTTGCAAATATACATGTAAACTCTTCACCTATGACAGAGAGTGCTCTAAAGTATAGTGTGGGAGCATATCAGACTGAAAGAAGCTTGTTTTGGATGGTTTTGCAATAACTTCATTCTGTAAAGTTTGATGTGCTCAATTGCAATACATATGCTTACAAATGGAATTGTACAACATTTCATGTTGTTTCAGGTCAGAACTGACTTGGTTTCAAGAGTTTGATGAATTGTAATGTTATCTTGCAAATATACATGTAAACTCTTCACCTATGACAGAGAGTGCTCTAAAGTATAGTGTGGGAGCATATCAGACTGAAAGAAACTTGTTTTGGATGGTTTTGCAATAACTTCATTCTGTAAAGTTTGATGTGCTCAATTCCAATATATATGCTTACAAAAGGATTTTACACCATTTCATGTTGTTTCAGGTCAGAACTGACTTGGTTTCTAGAGTTTGATGAATTGTAATGTTATCTTGCAAATATACATGTAAACTCTTCACCTATGACAGAGAGTGCTCTAAAGTATAGTGTGGGAGCATATCAGACTGAAAGAAGCTTGTTTTGGATGGTTTTGCAATAACTTCATTCTGTAAAGTTTGATGTGCTCAATTGCAATACATATGCTTACAAATGGAATTTTACACCATTTCATGTTGTTTCAGGTCAGAACTGACTTGGTTTCAAGAGTTTGATGAATTGTAATGTTATCTTGCAAATGTACATGTAAACTCTTCACCTATGACAGAGAGTCCTCTAAAGTATAGTGTGGGAGCATATCAGACTGAAAGAAGCTTGTTTTGGATGGTTTTGCAATAACTTCATTCTGTAAAGTTTGATGTGCTCAATTCCAATACATATGCTTACAAATGGAATTTTACACCATTTCATGTTGTTTCAGGTCAGAACTGACTTGGTTTCAAGAGTTTGATGAATTGTAATGTTATCTTGCAAATATACATGTAAACTCTTCACCTATGACAGAGAGTGCTCTAAAGTATAGTGTGGGAGCATATCAGACTGAAAGAAGCTTGTTTTGGATGGTTTTGCAATAACTTCATTCTG
This sequence comes from Amia ocellicauda, assembly GCF_036373705.1. Lineage (NCBI taxonomy): Eukaryota > Metazoa > Chordata > Actinopteri > Amiiformes > Amiidae > Amia > Amia ocellicauda. Next base: position 38,115,045 of record NC_089855.1, on the reverse strand, counting down.
TAAAGTTTGATGTGCTCAATTCCAATACATATGCTTACAAATGGAATTTTACACCATTTCATGTTGTTTCAGGTCAGAACTGACTTGGTTTCAAGAGTTTGATGAATTGTAATGTTATCTTGCAAATATACATGTAAACTCTTCACCTATGACAGAGAGTGCTCTAAAGTATAGTGTGGGAGCATATCAGACTGAAAGAAGCTTGTTTTGGATGGTTTTGCAATAACTTCATTCTGTAAAGTTTGATGTGCTCAATTCCAATACATATGCTTACAAATGGAATTTTACACCATTTCATGTTGTTTCAGGTCAGAACTGACTTGGTTTCAAGAGTTTGATGAATTGTAATGTTATCTTGCAAATATACATGTAAACTCTTCACCTATGACAGAGAGTGCTCTAAAGTATAGTGTGGGAGCATATCAGACTGAAAGAAGCTTGTTTTGGATGGTTTTGCAATAACTTCATTCTGTAAAGTTTGATGTGCTCAATTCCAATACATATGCTTACAAATGGAATTTTACACCATTTCATGTTGTTTCAGGTCAGAACTGACTTGGTTTCAAGAGTTTGATGAATTGTAATGTTATCTTGCAAATATACATGTAAACTCTTCACCTATGACAGAGAGTGCTCTAAAGTATAGTGTGGGAGCATATCGGATTGAAAGAAGCTTGTTTTGGATGGTTTTGCAATAACTTCATTCTGTAAAGTTTGATGTGCTCAATTGCAATACATATGCTTACAAATGGAATTTTACACCATTTCATGTTGTTTCAGGTCAGAACTGACTTGGTTTCAAGAGTTTGATGAATTGTAATGTTATCTTGCAAATATACATGTAAACTCTTCACCTATGACAGAGAGTGCTCTAAAGTATAGTGTGGGAGCATATCAGACTGAAAGAAGCTTGTTTTGGATGGTTTTGCAATAACTTCATTCTGTAAAGTTTGATGTGCTCAATTCCAATACATATGCTTACAAATGGAATTTTACACCATTTCATGTTGTTTCAGGTCAGAACTGACTTGGTTTCAAGAGTTTGATGAATTGTAATGTTATCTTGCAAATATACATGTAAACTCTTCACCTATGACAGAGAGTGCTCTAAAGTATAGTGTGGGTGCATATCAGACTGAAAGAAGCTTGTTTTGGATGGTTTTGCAATAACTTCATTCTGTAAAGTTTGATGTGCTCAATTCCAATACATATGCTTACAAATGGAATTTTACACCATTTCATGTTGTTTCAGGTCAGAACTGACTTGGTTTTAAGAGTTTGATGAATTGTAATGTTATCTTGCAAATATACATGTAAACTCTTCACCTATGACAGAGAGTGCTCTAAAGTATAGTGTGGGAGCATATCAGACTGAAAGAAGCTTGTTTTGGATGGTTTTGCAATAACTTCATTCTGTAAAGTTTGATGTGCTCAATTCCAATACATATGCTTACAAATGGAATTTTACACCATTTCATGTTGTTTCAGGTCAGAACTGACTTGGTTTCAAGAGTTTGATGAATTGTAATGTTATCTTGCAAATATACATGTAAACTCTTCACCTATGACAGAGAGTGCTCTAAAGTATAGTGTGGGTGCATATCAGACTGAAAGAAGCTTGTTTTGGATGGTTTTGCAATAACTTCATTCTGTAAAGTTTGATGTGCTCAATTCCAATACATATGCTTACAAATGGAATTTTACACCATTTCATGTTGTTTCAGGTCAGAACTGACTTGGTTTTAAGAGTTTGATGAATTGTAATGTTATCTTGCAAATATACATGTAAACTCTTCACCTATGACAGAGAGTGCTCTAAAGTATAGTGTGGGAGCATATCAGACTGAAAGAAGCTTGTTTTGGATGGTTTTGCAATAACTTCATTCTGTAAAGTTTGATGTGCTCAATTCCAATACATATGCTTACAAATGGAATTTTACACCATTTCATGTTGTTTCAGGTCAGAACTGACTTGGTTTCTAGAGTTTGATGAATTGTAATGTTATCTTGCAAATATACATGTAAACTCTTCACCTATGACAGAGAGTGCTCTAAAGTATAGTGTGGGAGCATATCAGACTGAAAGAAGCTTGTTTTGGATGGTTTTGCAATAACTTCATTCTGTAAAGTTTGATGTGCTCAATTCCAATACATATGCTTACAAATGGAATTTTACACCATTTCATGTTGTTTCAGGTCAGAACTGACTTGGTTTCAAGAGTTTGATGAATTGTAATGTTATCTTGCAAATATACATGTAAACTCCTCACCTATGACAGAGAGTGCTCTAAAGTATAGTGTGGGAGCATATCAGACTGAAAGAAGCTTGTTTTGGATGGTTTTGCAATAACTTCATTCTGTAAAGTTTGATGTGCTCAATTGCAATACATATGCTTACAAATGGAATTTTACACCATTTCATGTTTCAGGTCAGAACTGACTTGGTTTCTAGAGTTTGATGAATTGTAATGTTATCTTGCAAATATACATGTAAACTCTTCACCTATGACAGAGAGTGCTCTAAAGTATAGTGTGGGAGCATATCAGACTGAAAGAAGCTTGTTTTGGATGGTTTTGCAATAACTTCATTCTGTAAAGTTTGATGTGCTCAATTGCAATACATATGCTTACAAATGGAATTTTACACCATTTCATGTTTCAGGTCAGAACTGACTTGGTTTCTAGAGTTTGATGAATTGTAATGTTATCTTGCAAATATACATGTAAACTCTTCACCTATGACAGAGAGTGCTCTAAAGTATAGTGTGGGAGCATATCAGACTGAAAGAAGCTTGTTTTGGATGGTTTTGCAATAACTTCATTCTGTAAAGTTTGATGTGCTCAATTGCAATACATATGCTTACAAATGGAATTTTACAACATTTCATGTTGTTTCAGGTCAGAACTGACTTGGTTTCTAGAGTTTGATGAATTGTAATGTTATCTTGCAAATATACATGTAAACTCTTCACCTATGACAGAGAGTGCTCTAAAGTATAGTGTGGGAGCATATCAGACTGAAAGAAGCTTGTTTTGGATGGTTTTGCAATAACTTCATTCTGTAAAGTTTGATGTGCTCAATTGCAATACATATGCTTACAAATGGAATTTTACACCATTTCATGTTGTTTCAGGTCAGAACTGACTTGGTTTCAAGAGTTTGATGAATTGTAATGTTATCTTGCAAATATACATGTAAACTCTTCACCTATGACAGAGAGTGCTCTAAAGTATAGTGTGGGAGCATATCAGACTGAAAGAAGCTTGTTTTGGATGGTTTTGCAATAACTTCATTCTGTAAAGTTTGATGTGCTCAATTGCAATACATATGCTTACAAATGGAATTTTACAACATTTCATGTTGTTTCAGGTCAGAACTGACTTGGTTTCAAGAGTTTGATGAATTGTAATGTTATCTTGCAAATATACATGTAAACTCTTCACCTATGACAGAGAGTGCTCTAAAGTATAGTGTGGGAGCATATCAGACTGAAAGAAGCTTGTTTTGGATGGTTTTGCAATAACTTCATTCTGTAAAGTTTGATGTGCTCAATTCCAATACATATGCTTACAAATGGAATTTTACACCATTTCATGTTGTTTCAGGTCAGAACTGACTTGGTTTCTAGAGTTTGATGAATTGTAATGTTATCTTGCAAATATACATGTAAACTCTTCACCTATGACAGAGAGTGCTCTAAAGTATAGTGTGGGAGCATATCAGACTGAAAGAAGCTTGTTTTGGATGGTTTTGCAATAACTTCATTCTGTAAAGTTTGATGTGCTCAATTGCAATACATATGCTTACAAATGGAATTTTACACCATTTCATGTTGTTTCAGGTCAGAACTGACTTGGTTTCAAGAGTTTGATGAATTGTAATGTTATCTTGCAAATGTACATGTAAACTCTTCACCTATGACAGAGAGTCCTCTAAAGTATAGTGTGTGAGCATATCAGACTGAAAGAAGCTTGTTTTGGATGGTTTTGCAATAACTTCATTCTGTAAAGTTTGATGTGCTCAATTCCAATACATATGCTTACAAATGGAATTTTACACCATTTCATGTTGTTTCAGGTCAGAACTGACTTGGTTTCAAGAGTTTGATGAATTGTAATGTTATCTTGCAAATATACATGTAAACTCTTCACCTATGACAGAGAGTGCTCTAAAGTATAGTGTGGGAGCATATCAGACTGAAAGAAGCTTGTTTTGGATGGTTTTGCAATAACTTCATTCTGTAAAGTTTGATGTGCTCAATTCCAATACATATGCTTACAAATGGAATTTTACACCATTTCATGTTGTTTCAGGTCAGAACTGACTTGGTTTCAAGAGTTTGATGAATTGTAATGTTATCTTGCAAATATACATGTAAACTCTTCACCTATGACAGAGAGTGCTCTAAAGTATAGTGTGGGAGCATATCAGACTGAAAGAAGCTTGTTTTGGATGGTTTTGCAATAACTTCATTCTGTAAAGTTTGATGTGCTCAATTCCAATACATATGCTTACAAATGGAATTTTACACCATTTCATGTTGTTTCAGGTCAGAACTGACTTGGTTTCAAGAGTTTGATGAATTGTAATGTTATCTTGCAAATATACATGTAAACTCTTCACCTATGACAGAGAGTGCTCTAAAGTATAGTGTGGGAGCATATCAGACTGAAAGAAGCTTGTTTTGGATGGTTTTGCAATAACTTCATTCTGTAAAGTTTGATGTGCTCAATTCCAATACATATGCTTACAAATGGAATTTTACACCATTTCATGTTGTTTCAGGTCAGAACTGACTTGGTTTCAAGAGTTTGATGAATTGTAATGTTATCTTGCAAATATACATGTAAACTCTTCACCTATGACAGAGAGTGCTCTAAAGTATAGTGTGGGAGCATATCAGACTGAAAGAAGCTTGTTTTGGATGGTTTTGCAATAACTTCATTCTGTAAAGTTTGATGTGCTCAATTCCAATACATATGCTTACAAATGGAATTTTACACCATTTCATGTTGTTTCAGGTCAGAACTGACTTGGTTTCAAGAGTTTGATGAATTGTAATGTTATCTTGCAAATATACATGTAAACTCTTCACCTATGACAGAGAGTGCTCTAAAGTATAGTGTGGGAGCATATCAGACTGAAAGAAGCTTGTTTTGGATGGTTTTGCAATAACTTCATTCTGTAAAGTTTGATGTGCTCAATTCCAATACATATGCTTACAAATGGAATTTTACACCATTTCATGTTGTTTCAGGTCAGAACTGACTTGGTTTCAAGAGTTTGATGAATTGTAATGTTATCTTGCAAATATACATGTAAACTCTTCACCTATGACAGAGAGTGCTCTAAAGTATAGTGTGGGAGCATATCAGACTGAAAGAAGCTTGTTTTGGATGGTTTTGCAATAACTTCATTCTGTAAAGTTTGATGTGCTCAATTCCAATACATATGCTTACAAATGGAATTTTACACCATTTCATGTTGTTTCAGGTCAGAACTGACTTGGTTTCAAGAGTTTGATGAATTGTAATGTTATCTTGCAAATATACATGTAAACTCTTCACCTATGACAGAGAGTGCTCTAAAGTATAGTGTGGGAGCATATCGGATTGAAAGAAGCTTGTTTTGGATGGTTTTGCAATAACTTCATTCTGTAAAGTTTGATGTGCTCAATTGCAATACATATGCTTACAAATGGAATTTTACACCATTTCATGTTGTTTCAGGTCAGAACTGACTTGGTTTCAAGAGTTTGATGAATTGTAATGTTATCTTGCAAATATACATGTAAACTCTTCACCTATGACAGAGAGTGCTCTAAAGTATAGTGTGGGAGCATATCAGACTGAAAGAAGCTTGTTTTGGATGGTTTTGCAATAACTTCATTCTGTAAAGTTTGATGTGCTCAATTCCAATACATATGCTTACAAATGGAATTTTACACCATTTCATGTTGTTTCAGGTCAGAACTGACTTGGTTTCAAGAGTTTGATGAATTGTAATGTTATCTTGCAAATATACATGTAAACTCTTCACCTATGACAGAGAGTGCTCTAAAGTATAGTGTGGGTGCATATCAGACTGAAAGAAGCTTGTTTTGGATGGTTTTGCAATAACTTCATTCTGTAAAGTTTGATGTGCTCAATTCCAATACATATGCTTACAAATGGAATTTTACACCATTTCATGTTGTTTCAGGTCAGAACTGACTTGGTTTTAAGAGTTTGATGAATTGTAATGTTATCTTGCAAATATACATGTAAACTCTTCACCTATGACAGAGAGTGCTCTAAAGTATAGTGTGGGAGCATATCAGACTGAAAGAAGCTTGTTTTGGATGGTTTTGCAATAACTTCATTCTGTAAAGTTTGATGTGCTCAATTCCAATACATATGCTTACAAATGGAATTTTACACCATTTCATGTTGTTTCAGGTCAGAACTGACTTGGTTTCAAGAGTTTGATGAATTGTAATGTTATCTTGCAAATATACATGTAAACTCTTCACCTATGACAGAGAGTGCTCTAAAGTATAGTGTGGGAGCATATCAGACTGAAAGAAGCTTGTTTTGGATGGTTTTGCAATAACTTCATTCTGTAAAGTTTGATGTGCTCAATTCCAATACATATGCTTACAAATGGAATTTTACACCATTTCATGTTGTTTCAGGTCAGAACTGACTTGGTTTCAAGAGTTTGATGAATTGTAATGTTATCTTGCAAATATACATGTAAACTCTTCACCTATGACAGAGAGTGCTCTAAAGTATAGTGTGGGAGCATATCAGACTGAAAGAAGCTTGTTTTGGATGGTTTTGCAATAACTTCATTCTGTAAAGTTTGATGTGCTCAATTCCAATACATATGCTTACAAATGGAATTTTACACCATTTCATGTTGTTTCAGGTCAGAACTGACTTGGTTTCAAGAGTTTGATGAATTGTAATGTTATCTTGCAAATATACATGTAAACTCTTCACCTATGACAGAGAGTGCTCTAAAGTATAGTGTGGGAGCATATCGGATTGAAAGAAGCTTGTTTTGGATGGTTTTGCAATAACTTCATTCTGTAAAGTTTGATGTGCTCAATTGCAATACATATGCTTACAAATGGAATTTTACACCATTTCATGTTGTTTCAGGTCAGAACTGACTTGGTTTCAAGAGTTTGATGAATTGTAATGTTATCTTGCAAATATACATGTAAACTCTTCACCTATGACAGAGAGTGCTCTAAAGTATAGTGTGGGAGCATATCAGACTGAAAGAAGCTTGTTTTGGATGGTTTTGCAATAACTTCATTCTGTAAAGTTTGATGTGCTCAATTCCAATACATATGCTTACAAATGGAATTTTACACCATTTCATGTTGTTTCAGGTCAGAACTGACTTGGTTTCAAGAGTTTGATGAATTGTAATGTTATCTTGCAAATATACATGTAAACTCTTCACCTATGACAGAGAGTGCTCTAAAGTATAGTGTGGGTGCATATCAGACTGAAAGAAGCTTGTTTTGGATGGTTTTGCAATAACTTCATTCTGTAAAGTTTGATGTGCTCAATTCCAATACATATGCTTACAAATGGAATTTTACACCATTTCATGTTGTTTCAGGTCAGAACTGACTTGGTTTTAAGAGTTTGATGAATTGTAATGTTATCTTGCAAATATACATGTAAACTCTTCACCTATGACAGAGAGTGCTCTAAAGTATAGTGTGGGAGCATATCAGACTGAAAGAAGCTTGTTTTGGATGGTTTTGCAATAACTTCATTCTGTAAAGTTTGATGTGCTCAATTCCAATACATATGCTTACAAATGGAATTTTAAACCATTTCATGTTGTTTCAGGTCAGAACTGACTTGGTTTCAAGAGTTTGATGAATTGTAATGTTATCTTGCAAATATACATGTAAACTCTTCACCTATGACAGAGAGTGCTCTAAAGTATAGTGTGGGTGCATATCAGACTGAAAGAAGCTTGTTTTGGATGGTTTTGCAATAACTTCATTCTGTAAAGTTTGATGTGCTCAATTCCAATACATATGCTTACAAATGGAATTTTACACCATTTCATGTTGTTTCAGGTCAGAACTGACTTGGTTTTAAGAGTTTGATGAATTGTAATGTTATCTTGCAAATATACATGTAAACTCTTCACCTATGACAGAGAGTGCTCTAAAGTATAGTGTGGGAGCATATCAGACTGAAAGAAGCTTGTTTTGGATGGTTTTGCAATAACTTCATTCTGTAAAGTTTGATGTGCTCAATTCCAATACATATGCTTACAAATGGAATTTTACACCATTTCATGTTGTTTCAGGTCAGAACTGACTTGGTTTCTAGAGTTTGATGAATTGTAATGTTATCTTGCAAATATACATGTAAACTCTTCACCTATGACAGAGAGTGCTCTAAAGTATAGTGTGGGAGCATATCAGACTGAAAGAAGCTTGTTTTGGATGGTTTTGCAATAACTTCATTCTGTAAAGTTTGATGTGCTCAATTCCAATACATATGCTTACAAATGGAATTTTACACCATTTCATGTTGTTTCAGGTCAGAACTGACTTGGTTTCAAGAGTTTGATGAATTGTAATGTTATCTTGCAAATATACATGTAAACTCCTCACCTATGACAGAGAGTGCTCTAAAGTATAGTGTGGGAGCATATCAGACTGAAAGAAGCTTGTTTTGGATGGTTTTGCAATAACTTCATTCTGTAAAGTTTGATGTGCTCAATTGCAATACATATGCTTACAAATGGAATTTTACACCATTTCATGTTTCAGGTCAGAACTGACTTGGTTTCTAGAGTTTGATGAATTGTAATGTTATCTTGCAAATATACATGTAAACTCTTCACCTATGACAGAGAGTGCTCTAAAGTATAGTGTGGGAGCATATCAGACTGAAAGAAGCTTGTTTTGGATGGTTTTGCAATAACTTCATTCTGTAAAGTTTGATGTGCTCAATTGCAATACATATGCTTACAAATGGAATTTTACACCATTTCATGTTTCAGGTCAGAACTGACTTGGTTTCTAGAGTTTGATGAATTGTAATGTTATCTTGCAAATATACATGTAAACTCTTCACCTATGACAGAGAGTGCTCTAAAGTATAGTGTGGGAGCATATCAGACTGAAAGAAGCTTGTTTTGGATGGTTTTGCAATAACTTCATTCTGTAAAGTTTGATGTGCTCAATTGCAATACATATGCTTACAAATGGAATTTTACAACATTTCATGTTGTTTCAGGTCAGAACTGACTTGGTTTCTAGAGTTTGATGAATTGTAATGTTATCTTGCAAATATACATGTAAACTCTTCACCTATGACAGAGAGTGCTCTAAAGTATAGTGTGGGAGCATATCAGACTGAAAGAAGCTTGTTTTGGATGGTTTTGCAATAACTTCATTCTGTAAAGTTTGATGTGCTCAATTGCAATACATATGCTTACAAATGGAATTTTACACCATTTCATGTTGTTTCAGGTCAGAACTGACTTGGTTTCAAGAGTTTGATGAATTGTAATGTTATCTTGCAAATATACATGTAAACTCTTCACCTATGACAGAGAGTGCTCTAAAGTATAGTGTGGGAGCATATCAGACTGAAAGAAGCTTGTTTTGGATGGTTTTGCAATAACTTCATTCTGTAAAGTTTGATGTGCTCAATTGCAATACATATGCTTACAAATGGAATTTTACAACATTTCATGTTGTTTCAGGTCAGAACTGACTTGGTTTCAAGAGTTTGATGAATTGTAATGTTATCTTGCAAATATACATGTAAACTCTTCACCTATGACAGAGAGTGCTCTAAAGTATAGTGTGGGAGCATATCAGACTGAAAGAAGCTTGTTTTGGATGGTTTTGCAATAACTTCATTCTGTAAAGTTTGATGTGCTCAATTCCAATACATATGCTTACAAATGGAATTTTACACCATTTCATGTTGTTTCAGGTCAGAACTGACTTGGTTTCTAGAGTTTGATGAATTGTAATGTTATCTTGCAAATATACATGTAAACTCTTCACCTATGACAGAGAGTGCTCTAAAGTATAGTGTGGGAGCATATCAGACTGAAAGAAGCTTGTTTTGGATGGTTTTGCAATAACTTCATTCTGTAAAGTTTGATGTGCTCAATTGCAATACATATGCTTACAAATGGAATTTTACACCATTTCATGTTGTTTCAGGTCAGAACTGACTTGGTTTCAAGAGTTTGATGAATTGTAATGTTATCTTGCAAATATACATGTAAACTCTTCACCTATGACAGAGAGTGCTCTAAAGTATAGTGTGGGAGCATATCAGACTGAAAGAAGCTTGTTTTGGATGGTTTTGCAATAACTTCATTCTGTAAAGTTTGATGTGCTCAATTGCAATACATATGCTTACAAATGGAATTTTACACCATTTCATGTTGTTTCAGGTCAGAACTGACTTGGTTTCAAGAGTTTGATGAATTGTAATGTTATCTTGCAAATATACATGTAAACTCTTCACCTATGACAGAGAGTGCTCTAAAGTATAGTGTGGGAGCATATCAGAATGAAAGAAGCTTGTTTTGGATGGTTTTGCAATAACTTAATTCTGTAAAGTTTGATGTGCTCAATTGCAATACATATGCTTACAAATGGAATTTTACACCATTTCATGTTGTTTCAGGTCAGAACTGACTTGGTTTCAAGAGTTTGATGAATTGTAATGTTATCTTGCAAATATACATGTAAACTCTTCACCTATGACAGAGAGTGCTCTAAAGTATAGTGTGGGAGCATATCAGACTGAAAGAAGCTTGTTTGGATGGTTTTGCAATATCTTCATTCTGTAAAGTTTGATGTGCTCAATTGCAATACATATGCTTACAAATGGAATTTTACACCATTTCATGTTGTTTCAGGTCAGAACTGACTTGGTTTCAAGAGTTTGATGAATTGTAATGTTATCTTGCAAATATACATGTAAACTCTTCACCTATGACAGAGAGTGCTCTAAAGTATAGTGTGGGAGCATATCAGACTGAAAGAAGCTTGTTTTGGATGGTTTTGCAATAACTTCATTCTGTAAAGTTTGATGTGCTCAATTGCAATACATATGCTTACAAATGGAATTTTACACCATTTCATGTTGTTTCAGGTCAGAACTGACTTGGTTTCTAGAGTTTGATGAATTGTAATGTTATCTTGCAAATATACATGTAAACTCTTCACCTATGACAGAGAGTGCTCTAAAGTATAGTGTGGGAGCATATCAGACTGAAAGAAGCTTGTTTTGGATGGTTTTGCAATAACTTCATTCTGTAAAGTTTGATGTGCTCAATTGCAATACATATGCTTACAAATGGAATTTTACACCATTTCATGTTGTTTCAGGTCAGAACTGACTTGGTTTCAAGAGTTTGATGAATTGTAATGTTATCTTGCAAATATACATGTAAACTCTTCACCTATGACAGAGAGTGCTCTAAAGTATAGTGTGGGAGCATATCAGACTGAAAGAAGCTTGTTTTGGATGGTTTTGCAATAACTTCATTCTGTAAAGTTTGATGTGCTCAATTGCAATACATATGCTTACAAATGGAATTTTACACCATTTCATGTTGTTTCAGGTCAGAACTGACTTTGTTTCAAGAGTTTGATGAATTGTAATGTTATCTTGCAAATATACATGTAAACTCTTCACCTATGACAGAGAGTGCTCTAAAGTATAGTGTGGGAGCATATCAGACTGAAAGAAGCTTGTTTTGGATGGTTTTGCAATAACTTCATTCTGTAAAGTTTGATGTGCTCAATTCCAATACATATGCTTACAAATGGAATTTTACACCATTTCATGTTGTTTCAGGTCAGAACTGACTTGGTTTCTAGAGTTTGATGAATTGTAATGTTATCTTGCAAATATACATGTAAACTCTTCACCTATGACAGAGAGTGCTCTAAAGTATAGTGTGGGAGCCTATCAGACTGAAAGAAGCTTGTTTTGGATGGTTTTGCAATAACTTCATTCTGTAAAGTTTGATGTGCTCAATTGCAATACATATGCTTACAAATGGAATTTTACACCATTTCATGTTGTTTCAGGTCAGAACTGACTTGGTTTCAAGAGTTTGATGAATTGTAATGTTATCTTGCAAATATACATGTAAACTCTTCACCTATGACAGAGAGTGCTCTAAAGTATAGTGTGGGAGCATATCAGACTGAAAAAAGCTTGTTTTGGATGGTTTTGCAATAACTTCATTCTGTAAAGTTTGATGTGCTCAATTGCAATACATATGCTTACAAATGGAATTTTACAACATTTCATGTTGTTTCAGGTCAGAACTGACTTGGTTTCAAGAGTTTGATGAATTGTAATGTTATCTTGCAAATATACATGTAAACTCTTCACCTATGACAGAGAGTGCTCTAAAGTATAGTGTGGGAGCATATCAGACTGAAAGAAGCTTGTTTGGATGGTTTTGCAATATCTTCATTCTGTAAAGTTTGATGTGCTCAATTGCAATACATATGCTTACAAATGGAATTTTACACCATTTCATGTTGTTTCAGGTCAGAACTGACTTGGTTTCAAGAGTTTGATGAATTGTAATGTTATCTTGCAAATATACATGTAAACTCTTCACCTATGACAGAGAGTGCTCTAAAGTATAGTGTGGGAGCATATCAGACTGAAAGAAGCTTGTTTTGGATGGTTTTGCAATAACTTCATTCTGTAAAGTTTGATGTGCTCAATTCCAATACATATGCTTACAAATGGAATTTTACACCATTTCATGTTGTTTCAGGTCAGAACTGACTTGGTTTCTAGAGTTTGATGAATTGTAATGTTATCTTGCAAATATACATGTAAAGTCTTCACCTATGACAGAGAGTGCTCTAAAGTATAGTGTGGGAGCATATCAGACTGAAAGAAGCTTGTTTTGGATGGTTTTGCAATAACTTCATTCTGTAAAGTTTGATGTGCTCAATTCCAATACATATGCTTACAAATGGAATTTTACACCATTTCATGTTGTTTCAGCTCAGAACTGACTTGGTTTCTAGAGTTTGATGAATTGTAATGTTATCTTGCAAATATACATGTAAACTCTTCACCTATGACAGAGAGTGCTCTAAAGTATAGTGTGGGAGCATATCAGACTGAAAGAAGCTTGTTTTGGATGGTTTTGCAATAACTTCATTCTGTAAAGTTTGATGTGCTCAATTCCAATACATATGCTTACAAATGGAATTTTACACCATTTCATGTTGTTTCAGGTCAGAACTGACTTGGTTTCAAGAGTTTGATGAATTGTAATGTTATCTTGCAAATATACATGTAAACTCTTCACCTATGACAGAGAGTGCTCTAAAGTATAGTGTGGGAGCATATCAGACTGAAAGAAGCTTGTTTTGGATGGTTTTGCAATAACTTCATTCTGTAAAGTTTGATGTGCTCAATTGCAATACATATGCTTACAAATGGAATTTTACACCATTTCATGTTGTTTCAGGTCAGAACTGACTTGGTTTCTAGAGTTTGATGAATTGTAATGTTATCTTGCAAATATACATGTAAACTCTTCACCTATGACAGAGAGTGCTCTAAAGTATAGTGTGGGAGCATATCAGACTGAAAGAAGCTTGTTTTGGATGGTTTTGCAATAACTTCATTCTGTAAAGTTTGATGTGCTCAATTCCAATACATATGCTTACAAATGGAATTTTACACCATTTCATGTTGTTTCAGGTCAGAACTGACTTGGTTTCAAGAGTTTGATGAATTGTAATGTTATCTTGCAAATATACATGTAAACTCTTCACCTATGACAGAGAGTGCTCTAAAGTATAGTGTGGGAGCATATCAGACTGAAAGAAGCTTGTTTTGGATGGTTTTGCAATAACTTCATTCTGTAAAGTTTGATGTGCTCAATTCCAATACATATGCTTACAAATGGAATTTTACACCATTTCATGTTGTTTCAGGTCAGAACTGACTTGGTTTCAAGAGTTTGATGAATTGTAATGTTATCTTGCAAATATACATGTAAACTCTTCACCTATGACAGAGAGTGCTCTAAAGTATAGTGTGGGAGCATATCAGACTGAAAGAAGCTTGTTTTGGATGGTTTTGCAATAACTTCATTCTGTAAAGTTTGATGTGCTCAATTGCAATACATATGCTTACAAATGGAATTTTACACCATTTCATGTTGTTTCAGGTCAGAACTGACTTGGTTTCTAGAGTTTGATGAATTGTAATGTTATCTTGCAAATATACATGTAAACTCTTCACCTATGACAGAGAGTGCTCTAAAGTATAGTGTGGGAGCATATCAGACTGAAAGAAGCTTGTTTTGGATGGTTTTGCAATAACTTCATTCTGTAAAGTTTGATGTGCTCAATTCCAATACATATGCTTACAAATGGAATTTTACACCATTTCATGTTGTTTCAGGTCAGAACTGACTTGGTTTCAAGAGTTTGATGAATTGTAATGTTATCTTGCAAATATACATGTAAACTCTTCACCTATGACAGAGAGTGCTCTAAAGTATAGTGTGGGAGCATATCAGACTGAAAGAAGCTTGTTTTGGATGGTTTTGCAATAACTTCATTCTGTAAAGTTTGATGTGCTCAATTCCAATACATATGCTTACAAATGGAATTTTACACCATTTCATGTTGTTTCAGGTCAGAACTGACTTGGTTTCAAGAGTTTGATGAATTGTAATGTTATCTTGCAAATATACATGTAAACTCTTCACCTATGACAGAGAGTGCTGTAAAGTATAGTGTGGGAGCATATCAGACTGAAAGAAGCTTGTTTTGGATGGTTTTGCAATAACTTCATTCTGTAAAGTTTGATGTGCTCAATTCCAATACATATGCTTACAAATGGAATTTTACACCATTTCATGTTGTTTCAGGTCAGAACTGACTTGGTTTCAAGAGTTTGATGAATTGTAATGTTATCTTGCAAATATACATGTAAACTCTTCACCTATGACAGAGAGTGCTCTAAAGTATAGTGTGGGAGCATATCAGACTGAAAGAAGCTTGTTTTGGATGGTTTTGCAATAACTTCATTCTGTAAAGTTTGATGTGCTCAATTGCAATACATATGCTTACAAATGGAATTTTACACCATTTCATGTTGTTTCAGGTCAGAACTGACTTGGTTTCTAGAGTTTGATGAATTGTAATGTTATCTTGCAAATATACATGTAAACTCTTCACCTATGACAGAGAGTGCTCTAAAGTATAGTGTGGGAGCATATCAGACTGAAAGAAGCTTGTTTTGGATGGTTTTGCAATAACTTCATTCTGTAAAGTTTGATGTGCTCAATTCCAATACATATGCTTACAAATGGAATTTTACACCATTTCATGTTGTTTCAGGTCAGAACTGACTTGGTTTCAAGAGTTTGATGAATTGTAATGTTATCTTGCAAATATACATGTAAACTCTTCACCTATGACAGAGAGTGCTCTAAAGTATAGTGTGGGAGCATATCAGACTGAAAGAAGCTTGTTTTGGATGGTTTTGCAATAACTTCATTCTGTAAAGTTTGATGTGCTCAATTCCAATACATATGCTTACAAATGGAATTTTACACCATTTCATGTTGTTTCAGGTCAGAACTGACTTGGTTTCTAGAGTTTGATGAATTGTAATGTTATCTTGCAAATATACATGTAAACTCTTCACCTATGACAGAGAGTGCTGTAAAGTATAGTGTGGGAGCATATCAGACTGAAAGAAGCTTGTTTTGGATGGTTTTGCAATAACTTCATTCTGTAAAGTTTGATGTGCTCAATTCCAATACATATGCTTACAAATGGAATTTTACACCATTTCATGTTGTTTCAGGTCAGAACTGACTTGGTTTCAAGAGTTTGATGAATTGTAATGTTATCTTGCAAATATACATGTAAACTCTTCACCTATGACAGAGAGTGCTCTAAAGTATAGTGTGGGAGCATATCAGACTGAAAGAAGCTTGTTTTGGATGGTTTTGCAATAACTTCATTCTGTAAAGTTTGATGTGCTCAATTCCAATACATATGCTTACAAATGGAATTTTACACCATTTCATGTTGTTTCAGGTCAGAACTGACTTGGTTTCAAGAGTTTGATGAATTGTAATGTTATCTTGCAAATATACATGTAAACTCTTCACCTATGACAGAGAGTGCTCTAAAGTATAGTGTGGGAGCATATCAGACTGAAAGAAGCTTGTTTTGGATGGTTTTGCAATAACTTCATTCTGTAAAGTTTGATGTGCTCAATTCCAATACATATGCTTACAAATGGAATTTTACACCATTTCATGTTGTTTCAGGTCAGAACTGACTTGGATTCTAGAGTTTGATGAATTGTAATGTTATCTTGCAAATATACATGTAAACTCTTCACCTATGACAGTGAGTGCTCTAAAGTATAGTGTGGGTGCATATCAGACTGAAAGAAGCTTGTTTTGGATGGTTTTGCAATAACTTCATTCTGTAAAGTTTGATGTGCTCAATTCCAATACATATGCTTACAAATGGAATTTTACACCATTTCATGTTGTTTCAGGTCAGAACTGACTTGGTTTCAAGAGTTTGATGAATTGTAATGTTATCTTGCAAATATACATGTAAACTCTTCACCTATGACAGAGAGTGCTGTAAAGTATAGTGTGGGAGCATATCAGACTGAAAGAAGCTTGTTTTGGATGGTTTTGCAATAACTTCATTCTGTAAAGTTTGATGTGCTCAATTCCAATACATATGCTTACAAATGGAATTTTACACCATTTCATGTTGTTTCAGGTCAGAACTGACTTGGTTTCAAGAGTTTGATGAATTGTAATGTTATCTTGCAAATATACATGTAAACTCTTCACCTATGACAGAGAGTGCTCTAAAGTATAGTGTGGGAGCATATCAGACTGAAAGAAGCTTGTTTTGGATGGTTTTGCAATAACTTCATTCTGTAAAGTTTGATGTGCTCAATTCCAATACATATGCTTACAAATGGAATTTTACACCATTTCATGTTGTTTCAGGTCAGAACTGACTTGGTTTCTAGAGTTTGATGAATTGTAATGTTATCTTGCAAATATACATGTAAACTCTTCACCTATGACAGAGAGTGCTCTAAAGTATAGTGTGGGAGCATATCAGACTGAAAGAAGCTTGTTTTGGATGGTTTTGCAATAACTTCATTCTGTAAAGTTTGATGTGCTCAATTCCAATACATATGCTTACAAATGGAATTTTACACCATTTCATGTTGTTTCAGGTCAGAACTGACTTGGTTTCAAGAGTTTGATGAATTGTAATGTTATCTTGCAAATATACATGTAAACTCTTCACCTATGACAGAGAGTGCTCTAAAGTATAGTGTGGGATCATATCAGACTGAAAGAAGCTTGTTTTGGATGGTTTTGCAATAACTTCATTCCGTAAAGTTTGATGTGCTCAATTGCAATACATATGCTTACAAATGGAATTTTACACCATTTCATGTTGTTTCAGGTCAGAACTGACTTGGTTTCTAGAGTTTGATGAATTGTAATGTTATCTTGCAAATATACATGTAAACTCTTCACCTATGACAGAGAGTGCTCTAAAGTATAGTGTGGGATCATATCAGACTGAAAGAAGCATGTTTTGGATGGTTTTGCAATAACTTCATTCTGTAAAGTTTGATGTGCTCAATTGCAATACATATGCTTACAAATGGAATTTTATACCATTTAATGTTGTTTCAGGTCAGAACTGACTTGGTTTCAAGAGCTTGATGAATTGTAATGTTATCTTGCAAATATACATGTAAACTCTTCTCCTATGACAGAGAGTGCTCTAAAGTATAGTGTGGGAGCATATCAGACTGAAAGAAGCTTGTTTTGGATGGTTTTGCAATAACTTCATCCTGTAAAGTTTGATGTGCTCAATTCCAATACATATGCTTACAAATGGAATTTTACACCATTTCATGTTGTTTCAGGTCAGAACTGACTTGGTTTCAAGAGTTTGATGAATTGTAATGTTATCTTGCAAATATACATGTAAACTCTTCACCTATGACAGAGAGTGCTCTAAAGTATAGTGTGGGATCATATCAGACTGAAAGAAGCTTGTTTTGGATGGTTTTGCAATAACTTCATTCCGTAAAGTTTGATGTGCTCAATTGCAATACATATGCTTACAAATGGAATTTTACACCATTTCATGTTGTTTCAGGTCAGAACTGACTTGGTTTCTAGAGTTTGATGAATTGTAATGTTATCTTGCAAATATACATGTAAACTCTTCACCTATGACAGAGAGTGCTCTAAAGTATAGTGTGGGAGCATATCAGACTGAAAGAAGCTTGTTTTGGATGGTTTTGCAATAACTTCATTCTGTAAAGTTTGATGTGCTCAATTCCAATACATATGCTTACAAATGGAATTTTACACCATTTCATGTTGTTTCAGGTCAGAACTGACTTGGTTTCAAGAGTTTGATGAATTGTAATGTTATCTTGCAAATATACATGTAAACTCTTCACCTATGACAGAGAGTGCTCTAAAGTATAGTGTGGGAGCATATCAGACTGAAAGAAGCTTGTTTTGGATGGTTTTGCAATAACTTCATTCTGTAAAGTTTGATGTGCTCAATTCCAATACATATGCTTACAAATGGAATTTTACACCATTTCATGTTGTTTCAGGTCAGAACTGACTTGGTTTCAAGAGTTTGATGAATTGTAATGTTATCTTGCAAATATACATGTAAACTCTTCACCTATGACAGAGAGTGCTGTAAAGTATAGTGTGGGAGCATATCAGACTGAAAGAAGCTTGTTTTGGATGGTTTTGCAATAACTTCATTCTGTAAAGTTTGATGTGCTCAATTCCATTACATATGCTTACAAATGGAATTTTACACCACATCATGTTGTTTCAGGTCAGAACTGACTTGGTTTCAAGAGTTTGATGAATTGTAATGTTATCTTGCAAATATACATGTAAACTCTTCACCTATGACAGAGAGTGCTCTAAAGTATAGTGTGGGAGCATATCAGACTGAAAGAAGCTTGTTTTGGATGGTTTTGCAATAACTTCATTCTGTAAAGTTTGATGTGCTCAATTCCAATACATATGCTTACAAATGGAATTTTACACCATTTCATGTTGTTTCAGGTCAGAACTGACTTGGTTTCTAGAGTTTGATGAATTGTAATGTTATCTTGCAAATATACATGTAAACTCTTCACCTATGACAGAGAGTGCTCTAAAGCATAGTGTGGGAGCATATCAGACTGAAAGAAGCTTGTTTTGGATGGTTTTGCAATAACTTCATTCTGTAAAGTTTGATGTGCTCAATTCCAATACATATGCTTACAAATGGAATTTTACACCATTTCATGTTGTTTCAGGTCAGAACTGACTTGGTTTCAAGAGTTTGATGAATTGTAATGTTATCTTGCAAATATACATGTAAACTCTTCACCTATGACAGAGAGTGCTCTAAAGTATAGTGTGGGAGCATATCAGACTGAAAGAAGCTTGTTTTGGATGGTTTTGCAATAACTTCATTCTGTAAAGTTTGATGTGCTCAATTGCAATACATATGCTTACAAATGGAATTTTACACCATTTCATGTTGTTTCAGGTCAGAACTGACTTGGTTTCTAGAGTTTGATGAATTGTAATGTTATCTTGCAAATATACATGTAAACTCTTCACCTATGACAGAGAGTGCTCTAAAGTATAGTGTGGGAGCATATCAGACTGAAAGAAGCTTGTTTTGGATGGTTTTGCAATAACTTCATTCTGTAAAGTTTGATGTGCTCAATTCCAATACATATGCTTACAAATGGAATTTTACACCATTTCATGTTGTTTCAGGTCAGAACTGACTTGGTTTCAAGAGTTTGATGAATTGTAATGTTATCTTGCAAATATACATGTAAACTCTTCACCTATGACAGAGAGTGCTCTAAAGTATAGTGTGGGAGCATATCAGACTGAAAGAAGCTTGTTTTGGATGGTTTTGCAATAACTTCATTCTGAAAAGTTTGATGTGCTCAATTCCAATACATATGCTTACAAATGGAATTTTACACCATTTCATGTTGTTTCAGGTCAGAACTGACTTGGTTTCAAGAGTTTGATGAATTGTAATGTTATCTTGCAAATATACATGTAAACTCTTCACCTATGACAGAGAGTGCTGTAAAGTATAGTGTGGGAGCATATCAGACTGAAAGAAGCTTGTTTTGGATGGTTTTGCAATAACTTCATTCTGTAAAGTTTGATGTGCTCAATTCCATTACATATGCTTACAAATGGAATTTTACACCACATCATGTTGTTTCAGGTCAGAACTGACTTGGTTTCAAGAGTTTGATGAATTGTAATGTTATCTTGCAAATATACATGTAAACTCTTCACCTATGACAGAGAGTGCTCTAAAGTATAGTGTGGGAGCATATCAGACTGAAAGAAGCTTGTTTTGGATGGTTTTGCAATAACTTCATTCTGTAAAGTTTGATGTGCTCAATTCCAATACATATGCTTACAAATGGAATTTTACACCATTTCATGTTGTTTCAGGTCAGAACTGACTTGGTTTCTAGAGTTTGATGAATTGTAATGTTATCTTGCAAATATACATGTAAACTCTTCACCTATGACAGAGAGTGCTCTAAAGCATAGTGTGGGAGCATATCAGACTGAAAGAAGCTTGTTTTGGATGGTTTTGCAATAACTTCATTCTGTAAAGTTTGATGTGCTCAATTCCAATACATATGCTTACAAATGGAATTTTACACCATTTCATGTTGTTTCAGGTCAGAACTGACTTGGTTTCAAGAGTTTGATGAATTGTAATGTTATCTTGCAAATATACATGTAAACTCTTCACCTATGACAGAGAGTGCTGTAAAGTATAGTGTGGGAGCATATCAGACTGAAAGAAGCTTGTTTTGGATGGTTTTGCAATAACTTCATTCTGTAAAGTTTGATGTGCTCAATTGCAATACATATGCTTACAAATGGAATTTTACACCATTTCATGTTGTTTCAGGTCAGAACTGACTTGGTTTCTAGAGTTTGTTGAATTGTAATGTTATCTTGCAAATATACATGTAAACTCTTCACCTATGACAGAGAGTGCTCTAAAGTATAGTGTGGGAGCATATCAGACTGAAAGAAGCTTGTTTTGGATGGTTTTGCAATAATTTCATTCTGTAAAGTTTGATGTGCTCAATTCCAATACATATGCTTACAAATGGAATTTTACACCATTTCATGTTGTTTCAGGTCAGAACTGACTTGGTTTCAAGAGTTTGATGAATTGTAATGTTATCTTGCAAATATACATGTAAACTCTTCACCTATGACAGAGAGTGCTCTAAAGTATAGTGTGGGATCATATCAGACTGAAAGAAGCTTGTTTTGGATGGTTTTGCAATAACTTCATTCCGTAAAGTTTGATGTGCTCAATTGCAATACATATGCTTACAAATGGAATTTTACACCATTTCATGTTGTTTCAGGTCAGAACTGACTTGGTTTCTAGAGTTTGATGTATTGTAATGTTATCTTGCAAATATACATGTAAACTCTTCACCTATGACAGAGAGTGCTCTAAAGTATAGTGTGGGATCATATCAGACTGAAAGAAGCTTGTTTTGGATGGTTTTGCAATAACTTCATTCTGTAAAGTTTGATGTGCTCAATTGCAATACATATGCTTACAAATGGAATTTTACACCATTTAATGTTGTTTCAGGTCAGAACTGACTTGGTTTCTAGAGTTTGATGAATTGTAATGTTATCTTGCAAATATACATGTAAACTCTTCACCTATGACAGAGAGTGCTCTAAAGTATAGTGTGGGAGCATATCAGACTGAAAGAAGCTTGTTTTGGATGGTTTTGCAATAACTTCATTCTGTAAAGTTTGATGTGCTCAATTCCAATACATATGCTTACAAATGGAATTTTACACCATTTCATGTTGTTTCAGGTCAGAACTGACTTGGTTTCAAGAGTTTGATGAATTGTAATGTTATCTTGCAAATATACATGTAAACTCTTCTCCTATGACAGAGAGTGCTGTAAAGTATAGTGTGGGAGCATATCAGACTGAAAGAAGCTTGTTTTGGATGGTTTTGCAATAACTTCATCCTGTAAAGTTTGATGTGCTCAATTCCAATACATATGCTTACAAATGGAATTTTACACCATTTCATGTTGTTTCAGGTCAGAACTGACTTGGTTTCAAGAGTTTGATGAATTGTAATGTTATCTTGCAAATATACATGTAAACTCTTCACCTATGACAGAGAGTGCTCTAAAGTATAGTGTGGGAGCATATCAGACTGAAAGAAGCTTGTTTTGGATGGTTTTGCAATAACTTCATTCTGTAAAGTTTGATGTGCTCAATTCCAATACATATGCTTACAAATGGAATTGTACACCATTTCATGTTGTTTCAGGTCAGAACTGACTTGGTTTCTAGAGTTTGATGAATTGTAATGTTATCTTGCAAATATACATGTAAACTCTTCACCTATGACAGAGAGTGCTCTAAAGTATAGTGTGGGAGCATATCAGACTGAAAGAAGCTTGTTTTGGATGGTTTTGCAATAACTTCATTATGTAAAGTTTGATGTGCTCAATTCCAATACATATGCTTACAAATGGAATTTTACACCATTTCATGTTGTTTCAGGTCAGAACTGACTTGGTTTCAAGAGTTTGATGAATTGTAATGTTATCTTGCAAATATACATGTAAACTCTTCACCTATGACAGAGAGTGCTCTAAAGTATACTGTGGGAGCATATCAGACTGAAAGAAGCTTGTTTTGGATGGTTTTGCAATAACTTCATTCTGTAAAGTTTGATGTGCTCAATTCCAATACATATGCTTACAAATGGAATTTTACACCATTTCATGTTGTTTCAGGTCAGAACTGACTTGGTTTCAAGAGTTTGATGAATTGTAATGTTATCTTGCAAATATACATGTAAACTCTTCACCTATGACAGAGAGTGCTCTAAAGTATAGTGTGGGAGCATATCAGACTGAAAGAAGCTTGTTTTGGATGGTTTTGCAATAACTTCATTCTGTAAAGTTTGATGTGCTCAATTCCAATACATATGCTTACAAATGGAATTTTACACCATTTCATGTTGTTTCAGGTCAGAACTGACTTGGTTTCAAGAGTTTGATGAATTGTAATGTTATCTTGCAAATATACATGTAAACTCTTCACCTATGACAGAGAGTGCTCTAAAGTATAGTGTGGGAGCATATCAGACTGAAAGAAGCTTGTTTTGGATGGTTTTGCAATAACTTCATTCTGTAAAGTTTGATGTGCTCAATTCCAATACATATGCTTACAAATGGAATTTTACACCATTTCATGTTGTTTCAGGTCAGAACTGACTTGGTTTCAAGAGTTTGATGAATTGTAATGTTATCTTGCAAATATACATGTAAACTCTTCACCTATGACAGAGAGTACTCTAAAGTATAGTGTGGGAGCATATCAGACTGAAAGAAGCTTGTTTTGGATGGTTTTGCAATAACTTCATTCTGTAAAGTTTGATGTGCTCAATTGCAATACATATGCTTACAAATGGAATTTTACACCATTTCATGTTGTTTCAGGTCAGAACTGACTTGGTTTCTAGAGTTTGTTGAATTGTAATGTTATCTTGCAAATATACATGTAAACTCTTCACCTATGACAGAGAGTGCTCTAAAGTATAGTGTGGGAGCATATCAGACTGAAAGAAGCTTGTTTTGGATGGTTTTGCAATAACTTCATTCTGTAAAGTTTGATGTGCTCAATTCCAATACATATGCTTACAAATGGAATTTTACACCATTTCATGTTGTTTCAGGTCAGAACTGACTTGGTTTCAAGAGTTTGATGAATTGTAATGTTATCTTGCAAATATACATGTAAACTCTTCACCTATGACAGTGAGTGCTCTAAAGTATAGTGTGGGTGCATATCAGACTGAAAGAAGCTTGTTTTGGATGGTTTTGCAATAACTTCATTCTGTAAAGTTTGATGTGCTCAATTCCAATACATATGCTTACAAATGGAATTTTACACCATTTCATGTTGTTTCAGGTCAGAACTGACTTGGTTTCTAGAGTTTGATGAATTGTAATGTTATCTTGCAAATATACATGTAAACTCTTCACCTATGACAGAGAGTGCTCTAAAGTATAGTGTGGGAGCATATCAGACTGAAAGAAGCTTGTTTTGGATGGTTTTGCAATAACTTCATTCTGTAAAGTTTGATGTGCTCAATTCCAATACATATGCTTACAAATGGAATTTTACACCATTTCATGTTGTTTCAGGTCAGAACTGACTTGGTTTCAAGAGTTTGATGAATTGTAATGTTATCTTGCAAATATACATGTAAACTCTTCACCTATGACAGAGAGTGCTCTAAAGTATAGTGTGGGATCATATCAGACTGAAAGAAGCTTGTTTTGGATGGTTTTGCAATAACTTCATTCCGTAAAGTTTGATGTGCTCAATTGCAATACATATGCTTACAAATGGAATTTTACACCATTTCATGTTGTTTCAGGTCAGAACTGACTTGGTTTCTAGAGTTTGATGTATTGTAATGTTATCTTGCAAATATACATGTAAACTCTTCACCTATGACAGAGAGTGCTCTAAAGTATAGTGTGGGATCATATCAGACTGAAAGAAGCTTGTTTTGGATGGTTTTGCAATAACTTCATTCTGTAAAGTTTGATGTGCTCAATTGCAATACATATGCTTACAAATGGAATTTTACACCATTTAATGTTGTTTCAGGTCAGAACTGACTTGGTTTCTAGAGTTTGATGAATTGTAATGTTATCTTGCAAATATACATGTAAACTCTTCACCTATGACAGAGAGTGCTCTAAAGTATAGTGTGGGAGCATATCAGACTGAAAGAAGCTTGTTTTGGATGGTTTTGCAATAACTTCATTCTGTAAAGTTTGATGTGCTCAATTCCAATACATATGCTTACAAATGGAATTTTACACCATTTCATGTTGTTTCAGGTCAGAACTGACTTGGTTTCAAGAGTTTGATGAATTGTAATGTTATCTTGCAAATATACATGTAAACTCTTCTCCTATGACAGAGAGTGCTGTAAAGTATAGTGTGGGAGCATATCAGACTGAAAGAAGCTTGTTTTGGATGGTTTTGCAATAACTTCATCCTGTAAAGTTTGATGTGCTCAATTCCAATACATATGCTTACAAATGGAATTTTACACCATTTCATGTTGTTTCAGGTCAGAACTGACTTGGTTTCAAGAGTTTGATGAATTGTAATGTTATCTTGCAAATATACATGTAAACTCTTCACCTATGACAGAGAGTGCTCTAAAGTATAGTGTGGGATCATATCAGACTGAAAGAAGCTTGTTTTGGATGGTTTTGCAATAACTTCATTCCGTAAAGTTTGATGTGCTCAATTGCAATACATATGCTTACAAATGGAATTTTACACCATTTCATGTTGTTTCAGGTCAGAACTGACTTGGTTTCTAGAGTTTGATGAATTGTAATGTTATCTTGCAAAAATACATGTAAACTCTTCACCTATGACAGAGAGTGCTCTAAAGTATAGTGTGGGAGCATATCAGACTGAAAGAAGCCTGTTTTGGATGGTTTTGCAATAACTTCATTCTGTAAAGTTTGATGTGCTCAATTCCAATACATATGCTTACAAATGGAATTTTACACCATTTCATGTTGTTTCAGGTCAGAACTGACTTGGTTTCAAGAGTTTGATGAATTGTAATGTTATCTTGCAAATATACATGTAAACTATTCACCTATGACAGAGAGTGCTCTAAAGTATAGTGTGGGAGCATATCAGACTGAAAGAAGCTTGTTTTGGATGGTTTTGCAATAACTTCATTCTGTAAAGTTTGATGTGCTCAATTCCAATACATATGCTTACAAATGGAATTTTACACCATTTCATGTTGTTTCAGGTCAGAACTGACTTGGTTTCAAGAGTTTGATGAATTGTAATGTTATCTTGCAAATATACATGTAAACTCTTCACCTATGACAGAGAGTGCTGTAAAGTATAGTGTGGGAGCATATCAGACTGAAAGAAGCTTGTTTTGGATGGTTTTGCAATAACTTCATTCTGTAAAGTTTGATGTGCTCAATTCCATTACATATGCTTACAAATGGAATTTTACACCATTTCATGTTGTTTCAGGTCAGAACTGACTTGGTTTCAAGAGTTTGATGAATTGTAATGTTATCTTGCAAATATACATGTAAACTCTTCACCTATGACAGAGAGTGCTCTAAAGTATAGTGTGGGAGCATATCAGACTGAAAGAAGCTTGTTTTGGATGGTTTTGCAATAACTTCATTCTGTAAAGTTTGATGTGCTCAATTCCAATACATATGCTTACAAATGGAATTTTACACCATTTCATGTTGTTTCAGGTCAGAATTGACTTGGTTTCTAGAGTTTGATGAATTGTAATGTTATCTTGCAAATATACATGTAAACTCTTCACCTATGACAGAGAGTGCTCTAAAGTATAGTGTGGGAGCATATCAGACTGAAAGAAGCTTGTTTTGGATGGTTTTGCAATAACTTCATTCTGTAAAGTTTGATGTGCTCAATTCCAATACATATGCTTACAAATGGAATTTTACACCATTTCATGTTGTTTCAGGTCAGAACTGACTTGGTTTCAAGAGTTTGATGAATTGTAATGTTATCTTGCAAATATACATGTAAACTCTTCACCTATGACAGAGAGTGCTCTAAAGTATAGTGTGGGAGCATATCAGACTGAAAGAAGCTTGTTTTGGATGGTTTTGCAATAACTTCATTCTGTAAAGTTTGATGTGCTCAATTCCAATACATATGCTTACAAATGGAATTTTACACCATTTCATGTTGTTTCAGGTCAGAACTGACTTGGTTTCAAGAGTTTGATGAATTGTAATGTTATCTTGCAAATATACATGTAAACTCTTCACCTATGACAGAGAGTGCTCTAAAGTATAGTGTGGGAGCATATCAGACTGAAAGAAGCTTGTTTTGGATGGTTTTGCAATAACTTCATTCTGTAAAGTTTGATGTGCTCAATTCCAATACATATGCTTACAAATGGAATTTTACACCATTTCATGTTGTTTCAGGTCAGAACTGACTTGGTTTCAAGAGTTTGATGAATTGTAATGTTATCTTGCAAATATACATGTAAACTCTTCACCTATGACAGAGAGTGCTCTAAAGTATAGTGTGGGAGCATATCAGACTGAAAGAAGCTTGTTTTGGATGGTTTTGCAATAACTTCATTCTGTAAAGTTTGATGTGCTCAATTCCAATACATATGCTTACAAATGGAATTTTACACCATTTCATGTTGTTTCAGGTCAGAACTGACTTGGTTTCTAGAGTTTGATGAATTGTAATGTTATCTTGCAAATATACATGTAAACTCTTCACCTATGACAGAGAGTGCTCTAAAGTATAGTGTGGGAGCATATCAGACTGAAAGAAGCTTGTTTTGGATGGTTTTGCAATAACTTCATTCTGTAAAGTTTGATGTGCTCAATTCCAATACATATGCTTACAAATGGAATTTTACACCATTTCATGTTGTTTCAGGTCAGAACTGACTTGGTTTCAAGAGTTTGATGAATTGTAATGTTATCTTGCAAATATACATGTAAACTCTTCACCTATGACAGAGAGTGCTCTAAAGTATAGTGTGGGATCATATCAGACTGAAAGAAGCTTGTTTTGGATGGTTTTGCAATAACTTCATTCCGTAAAGTTTGATGTGCTCAATTGCAATACATATGCTTACAAATGGAATTTTACACCATTTCATGTTGTTTCAGGTCAGAACTGACTTGGTTTCAAGAGTTTGATGAATTGTAATGTTATCTTGCAAATATACATGTAAACTCTTCACCTATGACAGAGAGTGCTCTAAAGTATAGTGTGGGAGCATATCAGACTGAAAGAAGCTTGTTTTGGATGGTTTTGCAATAACTTCATTCTGTAAAGTTTGATGTGCTCAATTCCAATACATATGCTTACAAATGGAATTTTACACCATTTCATGTTGTTTCAGGTCAGAACTGACTTGGTTTCAAGAGTTTGATGAATTGTAATGTTATCTTGCAAATATACATGTAAACTCTTCACCTATGACAGAGAGTGCTCTAAAGTATAGTGTGGGAGCATATCAGACTGAAAGAAGCTTGTTTTGGATGGTTTTGCAATAACTTCATTCTGTAAAGTTTGATGTGCTCAATTCCAATACATATGCTTACAAATGGAATTTTACACCATTTCATGTTATTTCAGGTCAGAACTGACTTGGTTTCAAGAGTTTGATGAATTGTAATGTTATCTTGCAGATATACATGTAAACTCTTCACCTATGACAGAGAGTGCTCTAAAGTATAGTGTGGGATCATATCAGACTGAAAGAAGCTTGTTTTGGATGGTTTTGCAATAACTTCATTCCGTAAAGTTTGATGTGCTCAATTGCAATACATATGCTTACAAATGGAATTTTACACCATTTCATGTTGTTTCAGGTCAGAACTGACTTGGTTTCTAGAGTTTGATGAATTGTAATGTTATCTTGCAGATATACATGTAAACTCTTCACCTATGACAGAGAGTGCTCTAAAGTATAGTGTGGGAGCATATCAGACTGAAAGAAGCTTGTTTTGGATGGTTTTGCAATAACTTCATTCTGTAAAGTTTGATGTGCTCAATTGCAATACATATGCTTACAAATGGAATTTTACACCATTTCATGTTGTTTCAGGTCAGAACTGACTTGGTTTCTAGAGTTTGATGAATTGTAATGTTATCTTGCAAATATACATGTAAACTCTTCACCTATGACAGAGAGTGCTCTAAAGTATAGTGTGGGAGCATATCAGACTGAAAGAAGCTTGTTTTGGATGGTTTTGCAATAACTTCATTCTGTAAAGTTTGATGTGCTCAATTCCAATACATATGCTTACAAATGGAATTTTACACCATTTCATGTTGTTTCAGGTCAGAACTGACTTGGTTTCAAGAGTTTGATGAATTGTAATGTTATCTTGCAAATATACATGTAAACTCTTCACCTATGACAGAGAGTGCTCTAAAGTATAGTGTGGGAGCATATCAGACTGAAAGAAGCTTGTTTTGGATGGTTTTGCAATAACTTCATTCTGTAAAGTTTGATGTGCTCAATTCCAATACATATGCTTACAAATGGAATTTTACACCATTTCATGTTGTTTCAGGTCAGAACTGACTTGGTTTCAAGAGTTTGATGAATTGTAATGTTATCTTGCAAATATACATGTAAACTCTTCACCTATGACAGAGAGTGCTCTAAAGTATAGTGTGGGATCATATCAGACTGAAAGAAGCTTGTTTTGGATGGTTTTGCAATAACTTCATTCCGTAAAGTTTGATGTGCTCAATTGCAATACATATGCTTACAAATGGAATTTTACACCATTTCATGTTGTTTCAGGTCAGAACTGACTTGGTTTCTAGAGTTTGATGAATTGTAATGTTATCTTGCAAATATACATGTAAACTCTTCACCTATGACAGAGAGTGCTCTAAAGTATAGTGTGGGAGCATATCAGACTGAAAGAAGCTTGTTTTGGATGGTTTTGCAATAACTTCATTCTGTAAAGTTTGATGTGCTCAATTGCAATACATATGCTTACAAATGGAATTTTACACCATTTCATGTTGTTTCAGGTCAGAACTGACTTGGTTTCTAGAGTTTGATGAATTGTAATGTTATCTTGCAAATATACATGTAAACTCTTCACCTATGACAGAGAGTGCTCTAAAGTATAGTGTGGGAGCATATCAGATTGAAAGAAGCTTGTTTTGGATGGTTTTGCAATAACTTCATTCTGTAAAGTTTGATGTGCTCAATTCCAATACATATGCTTACAAATGGAATTTTACACCATTTCATGTTGTTTCAGGTCAGAACTGACTTGGTTTCAAGAGTTTGATGAATTGTAATGTTATCTTGCAAATATACATGTAAACTCTTCACCTATGACAGAGAGTGCTCTAAAGTATAGTGTGGGAGCATATCAGACTGAAAGAAGCTTGTTTTGGATGGTTTTGCAATAACTTCATTCTGTAAAGTTTGATGTGCTCAATTCCAATACATATGCTTACAAATGGAATTTTACACCATTTCATGTTGTTTCAGGTCAGAACTGACTTGGTTTCAAGAGTTTGATGAATTGTAATGTTATCTTGCAAATATACATGTAAACTCTTCACCTATGACAGAGAGTGCTCTAAAGTATAGTGTGGGATCATATCAGACTGAAAGAAGCTTGTTTTGGATGGTTTTGCAATAACTTCATTCCGTAAAGTTTGATGTGCTCAATTGCAATACATATGCTTACAAATGGAATTTTACACCATTTCATGTTGTTTCAGGTCAGAACTGACTTGGTTTCTAGAGTTTGATGAATTGTAATGTTATCTTGCAAATATACATGTAAACTCTTCACCTATGACAGAGAGTGCTCTAAAGTATAGTGTGGGAGCATATCAGACTGAAAGAAGCTTGTTTTGGATGGTTTTGCAATAACTTCATTCTGTAAAGTTTGATGTGCTCAATTGCAATACATATGCTTACAAATGGAATTTTACACCATTTCATGTTGTTTCAGGTCAGAACTGACTTGGTTTCTAGAGTTTGATGAATTGTAATGTTATCTTGCAAATATACATGTAAACTCTTCACCTATGACAGAGAGTGCTCTAAAGTATAGTGTGGGAGCATATCAGATTGAAAGAAGCTTGTTTTGGATGGTTTTGCAATAACTTCATTCTGTAAAGTTTGATGTGCTCAATTCCAATACATATGCTTACAAATGGAATTTTACACCATTTCATGTTGTTTCAGGTCAGAACTGACTTGGTTTCAAGAGTTTGATGAATTGTAATGTTATCTTGCAAATATACATGTAAACTCTTCACCTATGACAGAGAGTGCTCTAAAGTATAGTGTGGGAGCATATCAGACTGAAAGAAGCTTGTTTTGGATGGTTTTGCAATAACTTCATTCTGTAAAGTTTGATGTGCTCAATTCCAATACATATGCTTACAAATGGAATTTTACACCATTTCATGTTGTTTCAGGTCAGAACTGACTTGGTTTCAAGAGTTTGATGAATTGTAATGTTATCTTGCAAATATACATGTAAACTCTTCACCTATGACAGAGAGTGCTCTAAAGTATAGTGTGGGAGCATATCAGACTGAAAGAAGCTTGTTTTGGATGGTTTTGCAATAACTTCATTCTGTAAAGTTTGATGTGCTCAATTCCAATACATATGCTTACAAATGGAATTTTACACCATTTCATGTTGTTTCAGGTCAGAACTGACTTGGTTTCAAGAGTTTGATGAATTGTAATGTTATCTTGCAAATATACATGTAAACTCTTCACCTATGACAGAGAGTGCTCTAAAGTATAGTGTGGGAGCATATCAGACTGAAAGAAGCTTGTTTTGGATGGTTTTGCAATAACTTCATTCTGTAAAGTTTGATGTGCTCAATTCCAATACATATGCTTACAAATGGAATTTTACACCATTTCATGTTATTTCAGGTCAGAACTGACTTGGTTTCAAGAGTTTGATGAATTGTAATGTTATCTTGCAAATATACATGTAAACTCTTCACCTATGACAGAGAGTGCTCTAAAGTATAGTGTGGGATCATATCAGACTGAAAGAAGCTTGTTTTGGATGGTTTTGCAATAACTTCATTCCGTAAAGTTTGATGTGCTCAATTGCAATACATATGCTTACAAATGGAAATTTACACCATTTCATGTTGTTTCAGGTCAGAACTGACTTGGTTTCTAGAGTTTGATGAATTGTAATGTTATCTTGCAAATATACATGTAAACTCTTCACCTATGACAGAGAGTGCTCTAAAGTATAGTGTGGGAGCATATCAGACTGAAAGAAGCTTGTTTTGGATGGTTTTGCAATAACTTCATTCTGTAAAGTTTGATGTGCTCAATTGCAATACATATGCTTACAAATGGAATTTTACACCATTTCATGTTGTTTCAGGTCAGAACTGACTTGGTTTCTAGAGTTTGATGAATTGTAATGTTATCTTGCAAATATACATGTAAACTCTTCACCTATGACAGAGAGTGCTCTAAAGTATAGTGTGGGAGCATATCAGACTGAAAGAAGCTTGTTTTGGATGGTTTTGCAATAACTTCATTCTGTAAAGTTTGATGTGCTCAATTCCAATACATATGCTTACAAATGGAATTTTACACCATTTCATGTTATTTCAGGTCAGAACTGACTTGGTTTCTAGAGTTTGATGAATTGTAATGTTATCTTGCAAATATACATGTAAACTCTTCACCTATGACAGAGAGTGCTCTAAAGTATAGTGTGGGAGCATATCAGACTGAAAGAAGCTTGTTTTGGATGGTTTTGCAATAACTTCATTCTGTAAAGTTTGATGTGCTCAATTCCAATACATATGCTTACAAATGGAATTTTACACCATTTCATGTTGTTTCAGGTCAGAACTGACTTGGTTTCAAGAGTTTGATGAATTGTAATGTTATCTTGCAAATATACATGTAAACTCTTCACCTATGACAGAGAGTGCTTTAAAGTATAGTGTGGGAGCATATCAGACTGAAAGAAGCTTGTTTTGGATGGTTTTGCAATAACTTCATTCTGTAAAGTTTGATGTGCTCAATTCCAATACATATGCTTACAAATGGAATTTTAAACCATTTCATGTTGTTTCAGGTCAGAACTGACTTGGTTTCTAGAGTTTGATGAATTGTAATGTTATCTTGCAAATATACATGTAAACTCTTCACCTATGACAGAGAGTGCTCTAAAGTATAGTGTGGGAGCATATCAGACTGAAAGAAGCTTGTTTTGGATGGTTTTGCAATAACTTCATTCTGTAAAGTTTGATGTGCTCAATTGCAATACATATGCTTACAAATGGAATTTTACACCATTTCATGTTGTTTCAGGTCAGAACTGACTTGGTTTCAAGAGTTTGATGAATTGTAATGTTATCTTTCAAATATACATGTAAACTCTTCACCTATGACAGAGAGTGCTCTAAAGTATAGTGTGGGAGCATATCAGACTGAAAGAAGCTTGTTTTGGATGGTTTTGCAATAACTTCATTCTGTAAAGTTTGATGTGCTCAATTCCAATACATATGCTTACAAATGGAATTTTACACCATTTCATGTTGTTTCAGGTCAGAACTGACTTGGTTTCAAGAGTTTGATGAATTGTAATGTTATCTTGCAAATATACATGTAAACTCTTCACCTATGACAGAGAGTGCTCTAAAGTATAGTGTGGGAGCATATCAGACTGAAAGAAGCTTGTTTTGGATGGTTTTGCAATAACTTCATTCTGTAAAGTTTGATGTGCTCAATTCCAATACATATGCTTACAAATGGAATTTTACACCATTTCATGTTGTTTCAGGTCAGAACTGACTTGGTTTCTAGAGTTTGATGAATTGTAATGTTATCTTGCAAATATACATGTAAACTCTTCACCTATGACAGAGAGTGCTCTAAAGTATAGTGTGGGAGCATATCAGACTGAAAGAAGCTTGTCTTGGATGGTTTTGCAATAACTTCATTCTGTAAAGTTTGATGTGCTCAATTGCAATACATATGCTTACAAATGGAATTTTAAACCATTTCATGTTGTTTCAGGTCAGAACTGACTTGGTTTCAAGAGTTTGATGAATTGTAATGTTATCTTGCAAATATACATGTAAACTCTTCACCTATGACAGAGAGTGCTCTAAAGTATAGTGTGGGAGCATATCAGACTGAAAGAAGCTTGTCTTGGATGGTTTTGCAATAACTTAATTCTGTAAAGTTTGATGTGCTCAATTCCAATACATATGCTTACAAATGGAATTTTACACCATTTCATGTTGTTTCAGGTCAGAACTGACTTGGTTTCTAGAGTTTGATGAATTGTAATGTTATCTTGCAAATATACATGTAAACTCTTCACCTATGACAGAGAGTGCTCTACAGTATAGTGTGGGAGCATATCAGACTGAAAGAAGCTTGTTTTGGATGGTTTTGCAATAACTTCATTCTGTAAAGTTTGATGTGCTCAATTCCAATACATATGCTTACAAATGAAATTTTACACCATTTCATGTTGTTTCAGGTCAGAACTGACTTGGTTTCAAGAGTTTGATGAATTGTAATGTTATCTTGCAAATATACATGTAAACTCTTCACCTATGACAGAGAGTGCTCTAAAGTATAGTGTGGGAGCATATCAGACTGAAAGAAGCTTGTTTTGGATGGTTTTGCAATAACTTCATTCTGTAAAGTTTGATGTGCTCAATTCCAATACATATGCTTACAAATTGAATTTTACACCATTTCATGTTGTTTCAGGTCAGAACTGACTTGGTTTCAAGAGTTTGATGAATTGTAATGTTATCTTGCAAATATACATGTAAACTCTTCACCTATGACAGAGAGTGCTCTAAAGTATAGTGTGGGATCATACCAAACTGAAAGAAGCTTGTATTGGATGGTTTTGCAATATCTTCATTCTGTAAAGTTTGATGTGCTCAATTGCAATACATATGCGTACAAATGGAATTTTACATCATTTCATGTTGTTTCAGGTCAGAACTGACTTGGTTTCAAGAGTTTGATGAATTGTAATGTTATCTTGCAAATATACATGTAAACTCTTCACCTATGACAGAGAGTGCTCTAAAGTATAGTGTGGGAGCATATCAGACTGAAAGAAGCTTGTTTTGGATGGTTTTGCAATAACTTCATTCTGTAAAGTTTGATGTGCTCAATTCCAATACATATGCTTACAAATGGAATTTTACACCATTTCATGTTGTTTCAGGTCAGAACTGACTTGGTTTCTAGTGTTTGATGAATTGTAATGTTATCTTGCAAATATACATGTAAACTCTTCACCTATGACAGAGAGTGCTCTAAAGTATAGTGTGGGAGTATATCAGACTGAAAGAAGCTTGTTTTGGATGGTTTTGCAATAACTTCATTCTGTAAAGTTTGATGTGCTCAATTCCAATACATATGCTTACAAATGGAATTTTACATCGTTTCATGTTGTTTCAGGTCAGAACTGACTTGGTTTCAAGAGTTTGATGAATTGTAATGTTATCTTGCAAATATACATGTAAACTCTTCACCTATGACAGAGAGTGCTCTAAAGTATAGTGTGGGAGCATATCAGACTGAAAGAAGCTTGTTTTGGATGGTTTTGCAATAACTTCATTCTGTAAAGTTTGATGTGCTCAATTCCAATACATATGCTTACAAATTGAATTTTACACCATTTCATGTTGTTTCAGGTCAGAACTGACTTGGTTTCAAGAGTTTGATGAATTGTAATGTTATCTTGCAAATATACATGTAAACTCTTCACCTATGACAGAGAGTGCTCTAAAGTATAGTGTGGGATCATACCAGACTGAAAGAAGCTTGTATTGGATGGTTTTGCAATATCTTCATTCTGTAAAGTTTGATGTGCTCAATTGCAATACATATGCGTACAAATGGAATTTTACATCATTTCATGTTGTTTCAGGTCAGAACTGACTTGGTTTCAAGAGTTTGATGAATTGTAATGTTATCTTGCAAATATACATGTAAACTCTTCACCTATGACAGAGAGTGCTCTAAAGTATAGTGTGGGAACATATCAGACTGAAAGAAGCTTGTTTTGGATGGTTTTGCAATAACTTCATTCTGTAAAGTTTGATGTGCTCAATTCCAATACATATGCTTACAAATGGAATTTTACACCATTTCATGTTGTTTCAGGTCAGAACTGACTTGGTTTCTAGAGTTTGATGAATTGTAATGTTATCTTGCAAATATACATGTAAACTCTTCACCTATGACAGAGAGTGCTCTAAAGTATAGTGTGGGAGCATATCAGACTGAAAGAAGCTTGTTTTGGATGGTTTTGCAATAACTTCATTCTGTAAAGTTTGATGTGCTCAATTCCAATACATATGCTTACAAATGGAATTTTACACCATTTCATGTTGTTTCAGGTCAGAACTGACTTGGTTTCAAGAGTTTGATGAATTGTAATGTTATCTTGCAAATATACATGTAAACTCTTCACCTATGACAGAGAGTGCTCTAAAGTATAGTGTGGGAGCATATCAGACTGAAAGAAGCTTGTATTGGATGGTTTTGCAATAACTTCATTCTGTAAAGTTTGATGTGCTCAATTGCAATACATATGCTTACAAATGGAATTTTACATCATTTCATGTTGTTTCAGGTCAGAACTGACTTGGTTTCAAGAGTTTGATGAATTGTAATGTTATCTTGCAAATATACATGTAAACTCTTCACCTATGACAGAGAGTGCTCTAAAGTATAGTGTGGGAGCATATCAGACTGAAAGAAGCTTGTTTTGGATGGTTTTGCAATAACTTCATTCTGTAAAGTTTGATGTGCTCAATTGCAATACATATGCTTACAAATGGAATTTTACACCATTTCATGTTGTTTCAGGTCAGAACTGACTTGGTTTCTAGAGTTTGATGAATTGTAATGTTATCTTGCAAATATACATGTAAACTCTTCACCTATGACAGAGAGTGCTCTAAAGTATAGTGTGGGATCATACCAGACTGAAAGAAGCTTGTATTGGATGGTTTTGCAATAACTTCATTCTGTAAAGTTTGATGTGCTCAATTGCAATACATATGCGTACAAATGGAATTTTACATCATTTCATGTTGTTTCAGGTCAGAACTGACTTGGTTTCAAGAGTTTGATGAATTGTAATGTTATCTTGCAAATATACATGTAAACTCTTCACCTATGACAGAGAGTGCTCTAAAGTATAGTGTGGGAACATATCAGACTGAAAGAAGCTTGTTTTGGATGGTTTTGCAATAACTTCATTCTGTAAAGTTTGATGTGCTCAATTGCAATACATATGCTTACAAATGGAATTTTACACCATTTCATGTTGTTTCAGGTCAGAACTGACTTGGTTTCTAGAGTTTGATGAATTGTAATGTTATCTTGCAAATATACATGTAAACTCTTCACCTATGACAGAGAGTGCTCTAAAGTATAGTGTGGGAGCATATCAGACTGAAAGAAGCTTGTTTTGGATGGTTTTGCAATAACTTCATTCTGTAAAGTTTGATGTGCTCAATTCCAATACATATGCTTACAAATGGAATTTTACACCATTTCATGTTGTTTCAGGTCAGAACTGACTTGGTTTCAAGAGTTTGATGAATTGTAATGTTATCTTGCAAATATACATGTAAACTCTTCACCTATGACAGAGAGTGCTCTAAAGTATAGTGTGGGAGCATATCAGACTGAAAGAAGCTTGTTTTGGATGGTTTTGCAATAACTTCATTCTGTAAAGTCTGATGTGCTCAATTCCAATACATATGCTTACAAATGGAATTTTACACCGTTTCATGTTGTTTCAGGTCAGAACTGACTTGGTTTCAAGAGTTTGATGAATTGTAATGTTATCTTGCAAATATACATGTAAACTCTTCACCTATGACAGAGAGTGCTCTAAAGTATAGTGTGGGAGCATATCAGACTGAAAGAAGCTTGTTTTGGATGGTTTTGCAATAACTTCATTCTGTAAAGTTTGATGTGCTCAATTCCAATACATATGCTTACAAATGGAATTTTACACCATTTCATGTTGTTTCAGGTCAGAACTGACTTGGTTTCAAGAGTTTGATGAATTGTAATGTTATCTTGCAAATATACATGTAAACTCTTCACCTATGACAGAGAGTGCTCTAAAGTATAGTGTGGGATCATACCAGACTGAAAGAAGCTTGTATTGGATGGTTTTGCAATAACTTCATTCTGTAAAGTTTGATGTGCTCAATTGCAATACATATGCTTACAAATGGAATTTTACATCATTTCATGTTGTTTCAGGTCAGAACTGACTTGGTTTCAAGAGTTTGATGAATTGTAATGTTATCTTGCAAATATACATGTAAACTCTTCACCTATGACAGAGAGTGCTCTAAAGTATAGTGTGGGAACATATCAGACTGAAAGAAGCTTGTTTTGGATGGTTTTGCAATAACTTCATTCTGTAAAGTTTGATGTGCTCAATTCCAATACATATGCTTACAAATGGAGTTTTACACCATTTCATGTTGTTTCAGGTCAGAACTGACTTGGTTTCTAGAGTTTGATGAATTGTAATGTTATCTTGCAAATATACATGTAAACTCTTCACCTATGACAGAGAGTGCTCTAAAGTATAGTGTGGGAGCATATCAGACTGAAAGAAGCTTGTTTTGGATGGTTTTGCAATAACTTCATTCTGTAAAGTTTGATGTGCTCAATTCCAATACATATGCTTACAAATGGAATTTTACACCGTTTCATGTTGTTTCAGGTCAGAACTGACTTGGTTTCAAGAGTTTGATGAATTGTAATGTTATCTTGCAAATATACATGTAAACTCTTCACCTATGACAGAGAGTGCTCTAAAGTATAGTGTGGGAGCATATCAGACTGAAAGAAGCTTGTTTTGGATGGTTTTGCAATAACTTCATTCTGTAAAGTTTGATGTGCTCAATTCCAATACATATGCTTACAAATGGAATTTTACACCATTTCATGTTGTTTCAGGTCAGAACTGACTTGGTTTCAAGAGTTTGATGAATTGTAATGTTATCTTGCAAATATACATGTAAACTCTTCACCTATGACAGAGAGTGCTCTAAAGTATAGTGTGGGATCATACCAGACTGAAAGAAGCTTGTATTGGATGGTTTTGCAATAACTTCATTCTGTAAAGTTTGATGTGCTCAATTCCAATACATATGCTTACAAATGGAATTTTACACCATTTCATGTTGTTTCAGGTCAGAACTGACTTGGTTTCTAGAGTTTGATGAATTGTAATGTTATCTTGCAAATATACATGTAAACTCTTCACCTATGACAGAGAGTGCTCTAAAGTATAGTGTGGGAGCATATCAGACTGAAAGAAACTTGTTTTGGATGGTTTTGCAATAACTTCATTCTGTAAAGTTTGATGTGCTCAATTCCAATACATATGCTTACAAATGGAATTTTACACCATTTCATGTTGTTTCAGGTCAGAACTGACTTGGTTTCAAGAGTTTGATGAATTGTAATGTTATCTTGCAAATATACATGTAAACTCTTCACCTATGACAGAGAGTGCTCTAAAGTATAGTGTGGGAGCATATCAGACTGAAAGAAGCTTGTTTTGGATGGTTTTGCAATAACTTCATTCTGTAAAGTTTGATGTGCACAATTCCAATACATATGCTTACAAATGGAATTTTACACCATTTCATGTTGTTTCAGGTCAGAACTGACTTGGTTTCAAGAGATTGATGAATTGTAATGTTATCTTGCAAATATACATGTAAACTCTTCACCTATGACAGAGAGTGCTCTAAAGTATAGTGTGGGAGCATATCAGACTGAAAGAGGCTTGTTTTGGATGGTTTTGCAATAACTTCATTCTGTAAAGTTTGATGTGCTCAATTCCAATACATATGCTTACAAATGGAATTTTACACCATTTCATGTTGTTTCAGGTCAGAACTGACTTGGTTTCAAGAGTTTGATGAATTGTAATGTTATCTTGCAAATATACATGTAAACTCTTCACCTATGACAGAGAGTGCTCTAAAGTATAGTGTGGGATCATACCAGACTGAAAGAAGCTTGTATTGGATGGTTTTGCAATAACTTCATTCTGTAAAGTTTGATGTGCTCAATTGCAATACATATGCTTACAAATGGAATTTTACACCAGTTCATGTTGTTTCAGGTCAGAACTGACTTGATTTCTAGAGTTTGATGAATTGAAATGTTATCTTGCAAATATACATGTAAACTCTTCACCTATGACAGAGAGTGCTCTAAAGTATAGTGTGGGAGCATATCAGACTGAAAGAAGCTTGTTTTGGATGGTTTTGCAATAACTTCATTCTGTAAAGTTTGATGTGCTCAATTCAAATACATATGCTTACAAATGGAATTTTACACCATTTCATGTTGTTTCAGGTCAGAACTGACTTGTTTTCTAGAGTTTGATGAATTGTAATGTTATCTTGCAAATATACATGTAAACTCTTCACCTATGACAGAGAGTGCTCTAAAGTATAGTGTGGGAGCATATCAGACTGAAAGAAGCTTGTTTTGGATGGTTTTGCAATAACTTCATTCTGTAAAGTTTGATGTGCTCAATTCCAATACATATGCTTACAAATGGAATTTTACACCATTTCATGTTGTTTCAGGTCAGAACTGACTTGGTTTCAAGAGTTTGATGAATTGTAATGTTATCTTGCAAATATACATGTAAACTCTTCACCTATGACAGAGAGTGCTCTAAAGTATAGTGTGGGAGCATATCAGACTGAAAGAAGCTTGTTTTGGATGGTTTTGCAATAACTTCATTCTGTAAAGTCTGATGTGCTCAATTCCAATACATATGCTTACAAATGGAATTTTACACCGTTTCATGTTGTTTCAGGTCAGAACTGACTTGGTTTCAAGAGTTTGATGAATTGTAATGTTATCTTGCAAATATACATGTAAACTCTTCACCTATGACAGAGAGTGCTCTAAAGTATAGTGTGGGAGCATATCAGACTGAAAGAAGCTTGTTTTGGATGGTTTTGCAATAACTTCATTCTGTAAAGTTTGATGTGCTCAATTCCAATACATATGCTTACAAATGGAATTTTACACCATTTCATGTTGTTTCAGGTCAGAACTGACTTGGTTTCAAGAGTTTGATGAATTGTAATGTTATCTTGCAAATATACATGTAAACTCTTCACCTATGACAGAGAGTGCTCTAAAGTATAGTGTGGGATCATACCAGACTGAAAGAAGCTTGTATTGGATGGTTTTGCAATAACTTCATTCTGTAAAGTTTGATGTGCTCAATTGCAATACATATGCTTACAAATGGAATTTTACATCATTTCATGTTGTTTCAGGTCAGAACTGACTTGGTTTCAAGAGTTTGATGAATTGTAATGTTATCTTGCAAATATACATGTAAACTCTTCACCTATGACAGAGAGTGCTCTAAAGTATAGTGTGGGAACATATCAGACTGAAAGAAGCTTGTTTTGGATGGTTTTGCAATAACTTCATTCTGTAAAGTTTGATGTGCTCAATTCCAATACATATGCTTACAAATGGAGTTTTACACCATTTCATGTTGTTTCAGGTCAGAACTGACTTGGTTTCTAGAGTTTGATGAATTGTAATGTTATCTTGCAAATATACATGTAAACTCTTCACCTATGACAGAGAGTGCTCTAAAGTATAGTGTGGGAGCATATCAGACTGAAAGAAGCTTGTTTTGGATGGTTTTGCAATAACTTCATTCTGTAAAGTTTGATGTGCTCAATTCCAATACATATGCTTACAAATGGAGTTTTACACCATTTCATGTTGTTTCAGGTCAGAACTGACTTGGTTTCTAGAGTTTGATGAATTGTAATGTTATCTTGCAAATATACATGTAAACTCTTCACCTATGACAGAGAGTGCTCTAAAGTATAGTGTGGGAGCATATCAGACTGAAAGAAGCTTGTTTTGGATGGTTTTGCAATAACTTCATTCTGTAAAGTTTGATGTGCTCAATTCCAATACATATGCTTACAAATGGAATTTTACACCGTTTCATGTTGTTTCAGGTCAGAACTGACTTGGTTTCAAGAGTTTGATGAATTGTAATGTTATCTTGCAAATATACATGTAAACTCTTCACCTATGACAGAGAGTGCTCTAAAGTATAGTGTGGGAGCATATCAGACTGAAAGAAGCTTGTTTTGGATGGTTTTGCAATAACTTCATTCTGTAAAGTTTGATGTGCTCAATTCCAATACATATGCTTACAAATGGAATTTTACACCATTTCATGTTGTTTCAGGTCAGAACTGACTTGGTTTCAAGAGTTTGATGAATTGTAATGTTATCTTGCAAATATACATGTAAACTCTTCACCTATGACAGAGAGTGCTCTAAAGTATAGTGTGGGATCATACCAGACTGAAAGAAGCTTGTATTGGATGGTTTTGCAATAACTTCATTCTGTAAAGTTTGATGTGCTCAATTCCAATACATATGCTTACAAATGGAATTTTACACCATTTCATGTTGTTTCAGGTCAGAACTGACTTGGTTTCTAGAGTTTGATGAATTGTAATGTTATCTTGCAAATATACATGTAAACTCTTCACCTATGACAGAGAGTGCTCTAAAGTATAGTGTGGGAGCATATCAGACTGAAAGAAGCT
Source organism: Amia ocellicauda (assembly GCF_036373705.1). Classification (NCBI taxonomy): domain Eukaryota; kingdom Metazoa; phylum Chordata; class Actinopteri; order Amiiformes; family Amiidae; genus Amia; species Amia ocellicauda. The sequence goes on along the minus strand of NC_089855.1, from coordinate 38,072,612 downwards.
TGTTTTGGATGGTTTTGCAATAACTTCATTCTGTAAAGTTTGATGTGCTCAATTCCAATACATATGCTTACAAATGGAATTTTACACCATTTCATGTTGTTTCAGGTCAGAACTGACTTGGTTTCAAGAGTTTGATGAATTGTAATGTTATCTTGCAAATATACATGTAAACTCTTCACCTATGACAGAGAGTGCTCTAAAGTATAGTGTGGGAGCATATCAGACTGAAAGAAGCTTGTTTTGGATGGTTTTGCAATAACTTCATTCTGTAAAGTTTGATGTGCTCAATTCCAATACATATGCTTACAAATGGAATTTTACACCATTTCATGTTGTTTCAGGTCAGAACTGACTTGGTTTCAAGAGTTTGATGAATTGTAATGTTATCTTGCAAATATACATGTAAACTCTTCACCTATGACATAGAGTGCTCTAAAGTATAGTGTGGGAGCATATCAGACTGAAAGAAGCTTGTTTTGGATGGTTTTGCAATAACTTCATTCTGTAAAGTTTGATGTGCTCAATTCCAATACATATGCTTACAAATGGAATTTTACACCATTTCATGTTGTTTCAGGTCAGAACTGACTTGGTTTCAAGAGTTTGATGAATTGTAATGTTATCTTGCAAATATACATGTAAACTCTTCACCTATGACATAGAGTGCTCTAAAGTATAGTGTGGGAGCATATCAGACTGAAAGAAGCTTGTTTTGGATGGTTTTGCAATAACTTCATTCTGTAAAGTTTGATGTGCTCAATTCCAATACATATGCTTACAAATGGAATTTTACACCATTTCATGTTGTTTCAGGTCAGAACTGACTTGGTTTCTAGAGTTTGATGAATTGTAATGTTATCTTGCAAATATACATGTAAACTCTTCACCTATGACAGAGAGTGCTCTAAAGTATAGTGTGGGAGCATATCGGACTGAAAGAAGCTTGTTTTGGATGGTTTTGCAATAACTTCATTCTGTAAAGTTTGATGTGCTCAATTGCAATACATATGCTTACAAATGGAATTTTACAACATTTCATGTTGTTTCAGGTCAGAACTGACTTTTTTCAAGAGTTTGATGAATTGTAATGTTATCTTGCAAATATACATGTAAACTCTTCACCTATGACAGAGAGTGCTCTAAAGTATAGTGTGGGAGCATATCAGACTGAAAGAAGCTTGTTTTGGATGGTTTTGCAATAACTTCATTCTGTAAAGTTTGATGTGCTCAATTCCAATACATATGCTTACAAATGGAATTTTACACCATTTCATGTTGTTTCAGGTCAGAACTGACTTGGTTTCTAGAGTTTGATGAATTGTAATGTTATCTTGCAAATATACATGTAAACTCTTCACCTATGACAGAGAGTGCTCTAAAGTATAGTGTGGGAGCATATCAGACTGAAAGAAGCTTGTTTTGGATGGTTTTGCAATAACTTCATTCTGTAAAGTTTGATGTGCTCAATTCCAATACATATGCTTAGAAATGGAATTTTACACCATTTCATGTTGTTTCAGGTCAGAACTGACTTGGTTTCTAGAGTTTGATGAATTGTAATGTTATCTTGCAAATATACATGTAAACTCTTCACCTATGACAGAGAGTGCTCTAAAGTATAGTGTGGGAGCATATCGGACTGAAAGAAGTTTGTTTTGGATGGTTTTGCAATATCTTCATTCTGTAAAGTTTGATGTGCTCAATTGCAATACATATGCTTACAAATGGAATTTTACACCATTTCATGTTGTTTCAGGTCAGAACTGACTTGGTTTCTAGAGTTTGATGAATTGTAATGTTATCTTGCAAATATACATGTAAACTCTTCACCTATGACAGAGAGTGCTCTAAAGTATAGTGTGGGAGCATATCGGACTGAAAGAAGCTTGTTTTGGATGGTTTTGCAATAACTTCATTCTGTAAAGTTTGATGTGCTCAATTGCAATACATATGCTTACAAATGGAATTTTACAACATTTCATGTTGTTTCAGGTCAGAACTGACTTGGCTTCAAGAGTTTGATGAATTGTAATGTTATCTTGCAAATATACATGTAAACTCTTCACCTATGACAGAGAGTGCTCTAAAGTATAGTGTGGGAGCATATCAGACTGAAAGAAGCTTGTTTTGGATGGTTTTGCAATAACTTCATTCTGTAAAGTTTGATGTGCTCAATTCCAATACATATGCTTACAAATGGAATTTTACACCATTTCATGTTGTTTCAGGTCAGAACTGACTTGGTTTCAAGAGTTTGATGAATTGTAATGTTATCTTGCAAATATACATGTAAACTCTTCACCTATGACATAGAGTGCTCTAAAGTATAGTGTGGGAGCATATCAGACTGAAAGAAGCTTGTTTTGGATGGTTTTGCAATAACTTCATTCTGTAAAGTTTGATGTGCTCAATTCCAATACATATGCTTACAAATGGAATTTTACACCATTTCATGTTGTTTCAGGTCAGAACTGACTTGGTTTCTAGAGTTTGATGAATTGTAATGTTATCTTGCAAATATACATGTAAACTCTTCACCTATGACAGAGAGTGCTCTAAAGTATAGTGTGGGAACATATCGGACTGAAAGAAGCTTGTTTTGGATGGTTTTGCAATAACTTCATTCTGTAAAGTTTGATGTGCTCAATTGCAATACATATGCTTACAAATGGAATTTTACAACATTTCATGTTGTTTCAGGTCAGAACTGACTTTTTTCAAGAGTTTGATGAATTGTAATGTTATCTTGCAAATATACATGTAAACTCTTCACCTATGACAGAGAGTGCTCTAAAGTATAGTGTGGGAGCATATCAGACTGAATGAAGCTTGTTTTGGATGGTTTTGCAATAACTTCATTCTGTAAAGTTTGATGTGCTCAATTCCAATACATATGCTTACAAATGGAATTTTACACCATTTCATGTTGTTTCAGGTCAGAACTGACTTGGTTTCTAGAGTTTGATGAATTGTAATGTTATCTTGCAAATATACATGTAAACTCTTCACCTATGACAGAGAGTGCTCTAAAGTATAGTGTGGTAGCATATCGGAATGAAAGAAGTTTGTTTTGGATGGTTTTGCAATATCTTCATTCTGTAAAGTTTGATGTGCTCAATTGCAATACATATGCTTACAAATGGAATTTTACACCATTTCATGTTGTTTCAGGTCAGAACTGACTTGGTTTCTAGAGTTTGATGAATTGTAATGTTATCTTGCAAATATACATGTAAACTCTTCACCTATGACAGAGAGTGCTCTAAAGTATAGTGTGGGAGCATATCGGACTGAAAGAAGCTTGTTTTGGATGGTTTTGCAATAACTTCATTCTGTAAAGTTTGATGTGCTCAATTGCAATACATATGCTTACAAATGGAATTTTACAACATTTCATGTTGTTTCAGGTCAGAACTGACTTGGTTTCAAGAGTTTGATGAATTGTAATGTTATCTTGCAAATATACATGTAAACTCTTCACCTATGACAGAGAGTGCTCTAAAGTATAGTGTGGGAGCATATCAGACTGAAAGAAGCTTGTTTTGGATGGTTTTGCAATAACTTCATTCTGTAAAGTTTGATGTGCTCAATTCCAATACATATGCTTACAAATGGAATTTTACATCATTTCATGTTGTTTCAGGTCAGAACTGACTTGGTTTCAAGAGTTAGATGAATTGTAATGTTATCTTGCAAATATACATGTAAACTCTTCACCTATGACAGAGAGTGCTCTAAAGTATAGTGTGGGAGCATATCGGACTGAAAGAAGCTTGTTTTGGATGGTTTTGCAATAACTTCATTCTGTAAAGTTTGATGTGCTCAATTCCAATACATATGCTTACAAATGGAATTTTACATCATTTCATGTTGTTTCAGGTCAGTACTGATTTGATTTGATTAATTGTAATGTTTTCATTCAAATACACATGTAAGGTCTTCAACAATGACAGAGATTGCCCTTAAGTATAGTGTTGGAGCTCTTCAGGCTAAGAGAAGCATAATTTGGAAGGTATTGCAATATCTTCATTCTGTAAAGTCAGATGTGCTCAACTGCGTTACAAGTGCTTACAAATGCAATTTTACAACATTTCTTGATGATTCAGGTCAGAACTGATTTGGTTTGCTTAATTGTTATGTTAACATGCAAATACACATGTAAGGTCTTCACCAATAGCAGAAATAGCCCTATACTATATATAGTGTTAGAGCTTTTCAGGCTATGAGAAGCATAAATTGAATGGTATTGCAATATCTTCATTCTGTAAAGTCAGATGTGCTCAACTCCATTACATATGCTTACAAATGCAATTTATCAACATTTCTTGTTGTTTCAGGTCAGAACTGATTTGGTTTCATGAGTTTTATGAATTGTAATGTTTTCATGCAAATTCACATGTAAGGTCTTCACCAATGACAGAGATTGCCCTTAAGTATAGAGTAAGAGCATATCATGCTAAGAGAAGCATAATTTGGATGGTATTGCAAAATCTTCATTCTATAAAGTCAGATGTGCTCAACTGCATTACAATTACAATAGCAATTTTATAACATTTCTTGTTGTTTCAGGTCAGAACTGATTTGGTTTGTTTAATTGTAATATTTTCATACAAATTAACATGTAAGGTCTTCACCAATGACAGAGATTGCCCTTAAGGATAGAGTGAGAGCATATTATGCTAAGAGAAGCATAATTTGGATGGTATTACAATATCTTCATTCTGTGAAGTCAGATATGTTCAACTGCATGACATATGCTTATACTAGCAATTTTACAACATTTCTTGTTGTTTCCAGGACAGAACTGACTTGATTTCCAGAGTTTGACGAATTGTAATGTTTTCATGCAAATACACATGTAAGGACTTCACCAATGACAGAGATTGCCCATAAGTATAGTGTTGGAGCTTTTCAGGCTAAGAGAAGCATAATTTGGATGGCATTGCAATATCTTCATTCTGTTAAGTCAGATGTGCTTAACTGCATTACATATGCTTACATATGCAATTTTTCAACATTTCTTGTTGTTTCAGATCAGAACTAACTTGGTGTCATGAGTTTGATAAATTGTAATGTTTTCATGCAAATGCACATGTTAGGACTTCATTATTGATAGAAATTGCCTGAACTATATAGTGTTGGAGCTTTTCAGGCTAAGAGAAGCATAATTTGGATGGTATTACAATATCTTCATTCTGTAAAGTCTGAAGTGCTCAACTGCATTACATATGCTTACAAATGCAATTTAACTACATTTCTTGTTTTTTTCAGATCAGAACTGAATTGATTTAATTAATTGTAATGTTTTCATGCAAATGCACATGTAAGGACTTCACCAATGACAGAGATTGCCCATAAGTATAGTGTTGGAGCTTTTCAGGCAAAGAGAAGCATAATTTGGATGGTATTGCAATATCTTCATTCTGTACAGTCTGAAGTTCTCAACTGCATTACATATGCTTACAAATGCAATTTAACTACATTTAATGTTGTTTCAGGTCAGAAGTGACTTGTTTACATGAGTTTGATAAATTGTAATGTTTTCATGCAAATACACGTGTAAGGTCTTCACCAATGACAGAGATTGCCCATTAGTATAGTGTTGGAGCTTTTCAGGCAAAGAGAAGCATAATTTGTATGGTATTGCAATATCTTCATTCTGTTAAGTCAGATGTGGTCAACTGCATTACATATGCTTACAAATGCAATTTATCAACATTTCTTGTTGTTTCAGGTCAGATCTAACTTGCTTTCATGAGTTTGATGAATTGTAATGTTTTCATGCAAATGCACATATAAGGACTTCACCAATGATAGAAATTGCCCTTAAGTATAGTGTTGGAGCTTTTCAGGCTAAGAGAAGCATAATTTGGATGGTATTGCAATATCTTCATTCTGTAAAGTCAGATGTGCTTAACTGCATTACAAATGCTTACATATGCAATTTTTCAACATTTCTTGTTGTTTCAGATCAGAACTAACTTGCTTTCATGAGTTTGATAAATTGTAATGTTTTCATGCAAATGCACATGTTAGGACTTCATTATTGATAGAAATTGCCTGAACTATATAGTGTTGGAGCTTTTCAGGCTAAGAGAAGCATAATTTGGATGGTATTACAATATCTTCATTTTGTAAAGTCTGAAGTGCTCAACTGCATTACATATGCTTACAAATGCAATTTAACTACATTTCTTGTTTTTTTCAGATCAGAACTGAATTGATTTGATTAATTATAATGTTTTCATGCAAATGCACATGTAAGGACTTCACCAATGACAGAGATTGCCCATTAGTATAGTGTTGGAGCTTTTCAGGCAAAGAGAAGCATAATTTGGATGGTATAGCAATATCTCCATTCTGTACAGTCTGAAGTTCTCAACTGCACTACATATGCTTACAAATGCAATTTAACTACATTTCATGTTGTTTCAGGTCAGAACTGACTTGTTTACATGAGTTTGATGAATTGTAATGTTTTCATGCAAATACACATGTAAGGTCTTCACCAATGACAGAGATTGCCCATGAGTATAGTGTTGGAGCTTTTCAGGCAAAGAGAAGCATAATTTGGATGGTATTGCAATATCTTCATTCTGTTAAGTCAGATGTGCTCAACTGCATTACATATGCTTACAAATGCAATTCATCAACATTTCTTGTTGTTTCAGGTCAGAACTAACTTGCTTTCATGAGTTTGATGAATTGTAATGTTTTCATGCAAATGCACATGTAAGGACTTCACCAATGATAGAAATTGCCCTTAAGTATAGTGTTGGAGCTTTTCAGGCTAAGAGAAGCATAATTTGGATGGTATTGCAATATCTTCATTCTGGAAAGTCAGATGTGCTCAACTGCATTACATATGCTTACAAATGCAATTTATCAACATTTCTTGTTGTATCAGGTCAGAACTAACTTGCTTTCATGAGTTTGATTAATTGTAATGTTTTCATGCAAATGCACATGTAAGGACTTCACCAATGACAGAGATTGCCCATAAGTATAGTGTTGGAGCTTTTCAGGCTAAGAGAAGCATAATTTGGATGGTATTGCAATATCTCCATTCTGTACAGTCTGAAGTTCTCAACTGCATTACATATGCTTACAAATGCAATTTAACTACATTTAATGTTGTTTCAGGTCAGAAGTGACTTGTTTACATGACTTTGATAAATTGTAATGTTTTCATGCAAACACACATGTAAGGTCTTCACCAATGACAGAGATTGCCCATTAGTATAGTGTTGGAGCTTTTCAGGCAAAGAGAAGCATAATTTGGATGGTATTGCAATTTCTTCATTCTGTAAAGTCAGATGTGCTCAACTGCATTACATATGCTTACACATGCAATTTTTCAACATTTCTTGTTGTATCAGGTCAAAACTAACTTGCTTTCATGAGTTTGATGAATTGTAATGTTTTTATGCAAATGCACATGTGAGGACTTCACCAATGATAGAAATTGCCCTTAAGTATAGTGTTGGAGCTTATCAGCCTAAGAGAAGCATAATTTGGATGGTATTGCAATATCTTCATTCTGTAAAGTTTCATGTGCTTAACTGCATTACACATGCTTACATATGCAATTTTTCAACATTTCTTGTTGTTTCAGATCAGAACTAACTTGGTTTCATGAGTTTGATAAATTGTAATGTTTTCATGCAAATGCACATGTTAGGACTTCATTATTGATAGAAATTGCCTGAACTATATAGTGTTGGAGCTTTTCAGGCTAAGAGAAGCATAATTTGGATGGTATTACAATATCTTCATTCTGTAAAGTCTGAAGTGCTCAACTGCATTACATATGCTTACAAATGCAATTTAACTACATTTCTTGTTTTTTTCAGATCAGAACTGAATTGGTTTGATTAATTGTAATGTTTTCATGCAAATGCACATGTAAGGACTTCACCAATGACAGAGATTGCCCATACTATAGTGTTGGAGCATTTCAGGCTAAGAGAAGCATAATTTGGATGGTATTGCAATATCTTCATTCTGTTAAGTCAGATGTGCTCAACTGCATTACATATGCTTACAAATGCAATTTAACTACATTTCATGTTGTTTCAGGTCAGAACTGACTTGTTTACATGAGTTTGATGAATTGTAATGTTTTCATGCAAATACACATGTAAGGTCTTCACCAATGACAGAGATTGCCCATAAGTATAGTTTTGGAGCTATTTAGGCAAAGAGAAGCATAATTTGGATGGTATTGCAATATCTTCATTCTGTTAAGTCAGATGTGCTCAACTGCATTACATATGCTTACAAATGCAATTTATCAACCTTTCTTGTTGTTTCAGGTCAGAACTAACTTGATTTCATGAGTTTGATGAATTGTAATGTTTTCATGCAAATGCACATGTAAGGACTTCACCAATGATAGAAATTGCCCATTAGTATAGTGTTGGAGCTTTTCAGGCAAAGAGAAGCATAATTTGGATGGTATTGCAATATCTTCATTCTGTTAAGTCAGATGTGCTCAACTGCATTACATATGCTTACAAATGCAATTTATCAACATTTATTGTTGTTTCAGGTCAGAACTAACTTGCTTTCATGAGTTTGATGAATTGTAATGTTTTCATGCAAATGCACATGTAAGGACTTCACCAATGATAGAAATTGCCCTTAAGTATAGTGTTGGAGCTTTTCAGGCTAAGAGATGCATAATTTGGATGGTATTCTAATATCTTCATTCTGGAAAGTCAGATGTGCTCAACTGCATTACATATGCTTACAAATGCAATTTTTCAACATTTCTTGTTGTATCAGGTCAGAACTAACTTTCTTTCATGAGTTTGATTAATTGTAATGTTTTCATGCAAATGCACATGTGAGGACTTCACCAATGATAGAAATTGCCCTAAAGTATAGTGTTGGAGCTTATCAGGCTAAGAGAAGCATAATTTGGATGGTATTGCAATATCTTCATTTTGTAAAGTCAGATGTGCTCAACTGCATTACATATGCTTACACATGCAATTTTTCAACATTTCTTGTTGTATCAGGTCAGAACTAACTTGCTTTCATGAGTTTGATAAATTGTAATGTTTTCATGCAAATGCACATGTTAGGACTTCATTATTGATAGAAATTGCCTTAACTATATAGTGTTGGAGCTTTTCAGGCTAAGAGAAGCATAATTTGGATGGTATTACAATATCTTCATTCTGTAAAGTCTGAAGTGCTCAACTGCATTACATATGCTTACAAGTGCAATTTAACTACATTTCTTGTTTTTTTCAGATCAGAACTGAATTGGTTTGATTAATTGTAATGTTTTCATACAAATGCACATGTAAGGACTTCACCAATGACAGAGATTGCCCATACTATAGTGTTGGAGCATTTCAGGCTAAGAGAAGCATAATTTGGATGGTATTGCAATATCTTCATTCTGTAAAGTCAGATGTGCTCAACTGCATTACATATGCTTACAAATGCAATTTAACTATTTTTCATGTTGTTTCAGGTCAGAACTGACTTGTTTACATGAGTTTGATGAATTGTAATGTTTTCATGCAAATACACATGTAAGGTCTTCACCAATGACAGAGATTGCCCATAAGTATAGTGTTGGAGCTTTTCTGGCAAAGAGAAGCATAATTTGGATGGTATTGCAATATCTTCATTCTGTTAAGTCAGATGTGCTCAACTGCATTACATATGCTTACAAATGCAATTTATCAACATTTCTTGTTGTTTCAGGTCAGAACTAACTTGCTTTCATGAGTTTGATTAATTGTAATGTTTTCATGCAAATGCACATGTGAGGACATAACCAATGATAGAAATTGCCCTTAAGTATAGTGTTGGAGCTTATCAGGCTAAGAGAAGCATAATTTGGATGGTATTGCAATATCTTCATTCTGGAAAGTCAGATGTGCTCAACTGCATTACATATGCTTACAAATGCAATTTATCAACATTTCTTGTTGTTTCATGTCAGAACTAACTTGCTATCATGAGGTTGATAAATTGTAATGTTTTCATGCAAATGCACATGTTAGGACTTCATTATTGATTGAAATTGCCTTAACTATATATATATATATATATATATATATATATATATATATATATATATATATATATATATATATATATATATATATATATATATATTGGAGCTTTTCAGGCTAAGAGAAGCATAATTTGGATGGTATTACAATATCTTCATTCTGTAAAGTCTGAAGTGCTCAACTGCATTACATATGCTTACAAATGCAATTTAACTACATTTCATGTTGTTTCAGGTCAGAACTGACTTGTTTACATCAGTTTAATAAATTGAAATGTTTTCATGCAAATACACATGTAAGGTCTTCACCAAAGACAGAGATTGCCCATTAGTATAGTGTTGGAGCTTTTCAGGCTAAGAGAAGCATAATTTGGATGGTATTGCAATATTTTCATTCTGTAAAGTCAGATGTGCTCATCTGCATTACATATGCTTACAAATGCAATTTTTCTACATTTCTTGTTGTATCAGGTCAGAACTAACTTTCTTTCATGAGTTTGATGAATTGTAATGTTTTCATGCAAATACACATGTAAGGTCTTCACCAATGACAGAGATTGCCCATTAGTATAGTGTTGGAGCTTTTCAGGCAAAGAGAAGCATAATTTGGATGGTATTGCAATATCTTCATTCTGTTAAGTCAGATGTGCTCAACTGCATTACATATGCTTACAAATGCAATTTATCAACATTCCTTGTTGTGTCAGGTCAGAACTAACTTGGTTTCATGAGTTTGATAAATTGTAATGTGCACATGTGCACATGTGCATTACATATGCTTACAAATGCAATTTAACTACATTTCTTGTTTTTTTCAGATCAGAACTGAATTGGTTTGATTAATTGTAATGTTTTCATGCAAATGCACATGTAAGGACTTCACCAATGACAGAGATTGCCCATAAGTATAGTGTTGGAGCTTTTCAGGCTAAGAGAAGCATAATTTGGATGGTATTCCAATATCTTCATTCTTTTAAGTCAGATGTGCTCAATTGCAATACATATGCTTACAAATGGAATTTTACACCATTTCATGTGTTTTCAGGTCAGAACTGACTTGGTATCAAGAGTTTGATGAATTGTAATGTTATCTTGCAAATATACATGTAAACTCTTCACCTATGACAGAGAGTGCTCTAAAGTATAGTGTGGGAGCATATCAGACTGAAAGAAGCTTGTTTTGGATGGTTTTGCAATATCTTCATTCTGTACAGTCTGAAGTTTTCAACTGCATTACATATGCTTACAAATGCAATTTAACTACATTTCATGTTAATTCAGGTTAGAACTGACTTGTTTACATGAGTTTGATAAATTTTAATGTTTTCATGCAAATACACATGTAAGGTCTTCACCAATGACAGAGATTGCCCATTAGTATAGTGTTGGAGCTTTTCAGGCTAAGAGAAGCATAATTTGGATGGTATTGCAATATCTTCATTCTGTACAGTCTGAAGAGCTCAACTGCATTACATATGCTTACAAATGCAATTTTTCAACATTTCTTGTTGTTTTCAAATCAGATCTGATTTGGTATTATTAATTGTAATGTATTCATGCAAATGCACATGTAAGGACTTCACCAATGATAGAAATTGCCCTTAAGTATAGTGTTGGAGCTTATCAGGCTAAGAGAAGCATAATTTGGATGGTATTGCAATATCTTCATTCTGTAAAGTTTGATGTGCTTAACTGCATTACACATGCTTACATATGCAATTTTTCAACATTTTTTTGTTGTTTCAGATCAGAACTAACTTGGTTTCATGAGTTTGATAAATTGTAATGTTTTCATGCAAATGCACATGTTAGGACTTCAT